>NC_069500.1:759305575-759676409 GCF_027579735.1 Bombina bombina
GTTTAGCCTTTCTCCCCTGTTCCAATTCGTAGGAAGCTATCCAGGCAAGGGTTGCCGCTCAGGAGATCCACTGTTACAAGACATCACAACGGGGATCCCTTCACACAGCCAGCTGGTTTGCTGATTGAATACCAGCCTGCTTCTAATAGGCACAAGAGAGTGCCTTTACGTTTGTGAGTACCCTGCATCTTGTTCAGTTTGGTTTTTGTGGTATCCATTGACCTACACATGTGGCACCTCTGTTTATGTTTTGATTACAGTTTTCCATCTCAGAAGTTGCATCACTTGTGAAGTGAAGACCGAGAGCTGCCTTTTTCCTCATACAGACTTTTGTGGGACTGTCTACATATACCTCTCACTTTGGCCACTACCCAGTGCCACTTGTGTATATATATTTATATACATCCATTTGTTCATTATAATAATTCTTTTAATTATTCTTGCATTTTATATTTTGTTTTCTCCATATACCTTTTTAATTATTTGGGGTTTTCAAATGTATATTTAACACTTGGGTAACCTTTATCATTGTTGCTTAGCGCCTCCTATAGGTAATCTGTGGTATTACCAGTACAGAGTTTCCAGTTTTATAATAATATGTATGTCTGTCTGTGTCATATTCTGTCCTTCAAGCATGCGTTTTAAATACTGAATGCATGCAGATGGATGCTGTCAGGAGTTAGGCGCACCCTTAGTAATTTCACGCAACTCACTAGGTGTTAAAGGTTTAATTATGAGCTGATCACCTACAGTAAGAAAAGGCATTTGCAATAAATCCTCATCTTCTTCCTCAAACTTAACACATGCATCCCTTTTCTGTCTCTCATATCTCTTAAGCTGTGCAGCTTGCGCTCTAGTTAAAGGCATTAAAGGAGGTGATATAGCAGAAACAGCAGGAGTAGCAGTGTGTGCATTTACAGGAAAAGATGATGGTGACTGTATTAAATTAGGTGAAGAAGTAGAAGAAATACTTGAATCAGATGGCAAGGGAGGGTACAAATCTGGTGTGAAAGAGTTAAAGGGTGACGTTAATGGTGAAACGGGATTATATTGCAGAGTATCAGGTGAAGATGCAGAAACTCGTGAGGTATGTAAATTATTTTGCCTTGCCTGAAGGGTAGCCACTGCAAAAGTTTGTAATTCATCATCTGAGGGGGTCACTAAACTAGGATATAGTTTATTATATGACGGCAACGGAGGCTGTGACTGCGCTTGTGCACTGGGACTCACATACACTATTTGCCTATGATTTTTCTTTTCCTTATTTTTATTCTTTTTAGTTTTAGTGTACTGCCATTGTGGAGCAACAGCTAGCCAATTTTCCCCACCTTTCCTCATATATTCTACATCCCAATTAGGGTCCCCTTTATAATAAGGAAAAGCCCCCTGATCACCTAGACACAACCCTTTTATCATATTCATGTGAAATCTATCATTATCCCCGTCCGTAGGAAATGGATCTGAGCTTTTCATAGCCTCTAACCATCCCACTATATTGTCCAGCCATGGTACGATATAAAAATACCCTTCTGGTGAGACCCTCCCCACATAATCCCTACAAGACTTCGCTGGACTAGGTGACGGAAAGCTTTTTGACTGAGACTTGCCCATTCTCAACTCGTGACTTATCAACTCTTATCTTATCATATAGATAACAACAACCTTATGCAAAAAAATACCAAAATACCTTTTACCAAATATCAAATAACAATTTTTAAAATATAAACAAGGTTAGTAATCTATCCTTTTGCAAAAAATACGTACTTTTTTAACCCAGCTGCTTAGAGTCCGTTAAGGTCTCCACAATACTGAAATTAAATATCGTGCTTTAAAGCTTAATTTGTGCAAAAGGGTAAATTCTTATAATAGTTAATCTATCTTCCGTTCAGTAGCCACCATGCTCGAGATAAAATCTGTGCGTCTTGAAACATCACGGAAGATGTCATAACTTTTCTTAAATCACAATAATCAAATTAGTACAAAACAATTTTATGAAGAATAAAAACAGTACATGCAGCGTATTACACATAAAAGAATGACACAGCACATTTACACAAAAAAAGCCTGAAAACTGGCAAACAGTCTCTTCAGTCAGTAATCTATATTTCCGTTACTGTTTCTTCCTTTAAGAAACCTCTTTTTTTAAACCTTAAAAACCACTTAAAAAACCCCACAAGTCCATCTTAGACTGTGATACCAATTTATTCTACCTACCCCTGATATATAATAGAGACAATATATCTATCTCTCCCTTTTTTTTTTAGGTAAAAAATAGGATATTTTAGTGGACCCCAAAATAAAGTGAAAGAATCATATGTTAAAAAAAACCAAAAAAATTTAAGCTTACCACGGGTTCAGCTGTTATCCTATCCCACCGCTGCCATCACAAATTGTAGGTAATTATATTTTCTCCGGCCGGAGTAATTATTCCCACCTGACTGGAAGAGCTAATATACCAATTTCCAATAACAGGCACCTGGAGAATCACCAAATAATAGACAAAAGCAGAGATAGGTACATGGCAATTCTGTTTATTTTCAGCATAGACAAATCAGTTATACATTCTGAACCCCATAAAAACGGGAAGTGATTTTCCCAAATATGGGCACACGACAATTTCTTTATAATGTAATTATCAGCAATTTATAATGCCCAACACCCCAGTTCATATTAGTAGATATTAGTAGCAATGTGGTTTTGTTAGAAGAACAAATTATGTTACAACTGCACGTGCACAGGAAACTTTGAAGCTTTTGATATTGAGAAATTACAGAAACAAAAGAATATAATGTATTTTACAATTTAACAGAAATATTTAACCCCATGATTGCATGCAGTAATACAGTAATATAACAATACGTAATAAGCCACATATATAGGGCCTATTGAATATATAGGAATATATATATATCTCTTCACATATATTAACCCATAAATATATATATATTCATATATATATATATATTTACAATTTTGTGCCGATCGCTGCACAAAATCCCCTTTGCTGCGCTAGTTCTCATGCCGTGTCTGATGGCATGAGAACAAGGCTCCCATTGGAGCCTATGCAAGCATGCTGGTATTGCTGTGTTGAGCGCAAATATCGCTTTCGCAGAAGCAATATTTTGCACTCAACTTGTAATCTAGCCTATAGTATAGAATTTTTATTTATATGATAATAATAATTATATTCAAACTACATAAGTCAACCTATATATGCCTTAGATGGGGCCTTTTCCAAGGCTAAACTTATACATGCATAAAACTTAATTACATAATAAAATTAGTGAGCATATAAAAATATTATGCTTTTTTTTTTTCAAACTTATAAAACTATTATACAATCTTTATACATTTAAATATAATTTTTTACAGAGTGAAAATAGTATTCTAGATGTTTCTTTCAGGTTTAGAATAAAAAATAAAAGATATTTAAATAACAACATACTGAAAATAATTTAAAAATATTGTAGAAAATAGTTCTAATAAAAGTAGAATTAAGATATGAAAAAAAATATATTAACACTATTGTGATTTAAAATCGCTCAAGCACAATCCATTAGAGCATTTTTTTGCTCTCATATAGTTTTCTTGCTTTACCAATAGTAGGCTAACGTCAACATGTTTGATAGTAAATCCCTCACATAATATATACTCAAAAGGGACAAGTTCAATTGATGTGATTTTATGCTGTGGGATTTAGATAATGCTCTAGAGACACAATCGCCATGCAACAACTGCTACAGATCCTATAGCTTCTGAGAGCCTCCCACACCCGGAGCAGTTTAATCAATACACAGTGGAGCAATCTCTCTAGTCATACACTGAGTATGTACAATAGCAGCAACAAGACCTTGTGGTATACAATTGTTGGGGTAACCGTAAAACCGTACAATGCTTGTGCACGTACCTCAGTTCCTTGGTGGGCTCAGGTCTGGAGTCGGCTTTTCACCCACTTTGCTCCGCTGCTGCTTCGCTCATACCAGAGACACAGCCAGGATCTCCGAATCCCCACCCGATAGGCGGTTGACGCTCACAATCACCTTGTGCAATTCAGGTACTTCCGGGTCTCCAGTCCTGTGTGTGCTCCCAATTCAGACACGCTAAACACTGCAGTAGCGCTCCAATACTCCCGTGCTCACTCAGGCCAAAAACATGAAATCATAGCAAAAAAGTATGATTGATGTATACTTAGAAGTGGTTTTGAAGTTCTAAACAATGAATTCATCAATAGATTCTTAATGAGCATAAGAATTTATTGATGAATAAATCCAAAAAATCAGAAGATTCCGAAGTGACGTAATGGAGGTCAGTGCCTCCGGGGTAAAACAAACAGACAAATAGACTAGCGGCATAATTAATTAACACAATGGCTGATGTGTTTCGGCATTAGCCTTACTCATAACCATGCTAAAATTCAAAACACACATGTGAAGTTAAAAGCAAAATCCTCCACCGTGGTTGGCCACACGGGTATCACACCCTCTTTCTATATGGCCAATAAGGTTAGCAATGAACCCCACACCCACTCTCCTTCATATTGCCTAGCGTAATCATAATCTGGTAGTGAAATGGAAGTGTGAGTGTGTGTATACACTGAGTGAAAATAACAACTAATCCTAATTGTTCCAATAAAGATAAAGCGTTAAGTACAAAAAATAAATCTGTTTATCAGTGCTATATTGGGCATCTTATAAAAAGACATGGCCCCATGAGACAAATCTGCTCATGCTACTGTGGACTAACAGCCTAGCGATATCTAAAGGTTGGATAAGCTTAATGGATATAACAGGAGTGGATCTATAGGGACCTGAATACAGATAACTGACACAACTAGGGATCTAGAACGATAAATAAATAAACTAGATTACCCTGGGCAGAATGTGATCCTTCTTCCACATCTGATAATCACAGCAAAACCGAGTATTATGAGGACAATATAAATGATAAATTACGCACCATGCTACCAGGGAACTAGTTAAATAAATAAATAAATAAATAAACAAAGCTAAATAGCCCACATGAATATTTAACTTAAATTATTATTAATTATCCTGGTACAGGGAACCAAATTATTACATTGGATGTCCCTTGGGGGACGGCAGGGGGCAACCAATGTCACCCACAATATAATCTAGGGGAACAGTATCAACCTACCAAAAATTGATTAAGTCAAATTCAGAATTGAGACCTTCTCGAATTCTCGTTCTCAATTTTAAAATCCAGAAGGCCTCCCTTTCCCCTAGTTTACGTACCCTATCACCTCCTCCCTTTTTAAAAGGTACTTTATCAATGATTGTCCATGAGAAAAACCTTGCATCTTTCTGATGAACATCTGAAAAATGTTTAATGAGGGGAGTGGTTAGAATACCTGCTCTGATATTTGACAAGTGCTCTTTTATCCGGGTCCTGGCTTCCCTTGTTGTTAACCCTACATACTGTAGGGAACAATTCTCACAAGTAATGAGATAGATTATATAAGTTTGTCTGCAATTTAGACAAAACTTAATTCCAAAGTTTTCGCCGGTCACCGTAGAGCAAAATGTATACCCCACAATCATTCTCTCACAAGCCACATAGGTATGGTGATGGCATCTGAATGTGCCATTACACCTGAGCCATGGGAAGTTGGTGGGAACACTACTCTTAATCCTAGTTGGGGCTACAATGTTCCCTATCATTTTGTTCCTTTTATAGCAGAACCTTACTCCCTGTTCAACTATGTTGACCAAACCATCATCAGCTGCCAGGATTTTAAAGTGTTTGTCCACTATTTGGCATATTTCCTTATACTGTTTAGAGTACTGTGTAATAAAAGTGGTTTTGTCCCCATAACTTTTATTTATTTGTACATTTTTTCTAGGGTTTCTTCCAGGGCCTAATAGGCTCTCTCTAGTAATTCCCTTGACAGTTTGCCTGGCCTTAGAGATAATTGTGCACCATAGCCTCTCTCCGTAAGCCTTGTTGACAGTTCATCCACTTATTTTTCATAGACAAGAAGATCTGTGCAATTCCTTTTAATGCAGAGGTGCCAGCTGGAGGCATGGAAAAGTGAATTTCCCGCAATTGGTTTGTGGTACACCTCAATTCTAACCTTTTGGCCAGGTATTCCTTCAAGTGTGATATTGAGGAAATGTATCTTTGAACTTCAGACGTAAAACTGATACCCATGGTATTAATATCAAGATTATTAATAAACTGGGTCAGGGTCACATCACGGCCCCCCCAGATGAATAGAAGGTTGTCAATATAATGACCATACCACACTATTTCAGACATGTGAGGATTTCCCTCTCCATAGATGTGGGACAGCTCCCACCAACCCATAAACAGGTTGGAATAGGAGGGGGAAAACTTAGCCCCAATAGCAGTCCCACGCCTCTGGAGGAAAAACTTTCACATCACACCCCGAGAGAGGGGAGAATGAGAGACAAGACTCCATTCCAGTGAATGCATTCGGGGGAGTGGGGTCCTTGAGAGACTGCACACTTAATTTCCAGGAAGCATGTGATATTAGGGTTTTGTAATCTCTGAAGGAAGAAGGGGAAAATATAAGACACAGAGGTGTCAGAACCCCAACCTTTAGGGAAAAATCTACTTTTTACCCTATACAGAGCAGAGGGAATATCCTCGAGAGATTCCAAAAGAGAGTGGAGAAAGATCACACTCGACTCTATTATAAATCTGACAGAGGCAGGAATCGTAATATCACATTTAAGCAGAGAAAGGCACTGGATAGTTTGAGCAAAAATGATAACATCATCATTAGGGCCGCTGATAAGGGTGGGTCTATAGTACTCATGAATAAATGTGACTTCATAGCGGAAGCTAATAGACAGTTAAGTAACACTGAGGACTATGTCAAACTACAAAGTGATCCCACATACTCCTATCAGTGACAATTGGTTTCCTTTGTAGGTGATGGAGTAGAATTGGGCTTTGTGGATTTAGACACCAAAAAATATTTGCTAGTGACTAATCCAGCCATCGCTACTTTTAACCATCTTCCGAAGGTCCACAAGTCGGTTGAGAATGTACAGGGGAGGCGAATAGTGAGCGGGATAGGTTCTTTACTAGAACATCTGTCCGAATGGTTGGACAACATCTTACAGCCCTTAATGAGTACACTATGGAGCCACTTAGCAGACACTAAGCATGTACTGAATTTACTATCTGAAATCAAGTGGCAAACAAGTTATAAGTGGCTCATGGTGGATGTAAGATCCCTCTATAGCACCATATCTCATGCAAGGGGCCTTGAGGCAATACATTTCTTTTTAGAAAAATATCATGGTGAGAATCACAATTTTGTCGACTATGTAGTTGAGGTCCAAAATAAAGATAAGGGTAGCTCCTCTTTGATAAAAAAATCCAAATATATTTTATTTCATGAACAGGATCAGACAAAAAAACACAACATTTCAGGGTCAGCACCCCTTAGTCATGTGATAACAAACACTCATGCCACACCTGTTTAAATAGGCTAAGCCAGGTAGTTAACCCTTTAAATAACTTCCAGTGAATCTAGTATTGACTTCCTAGATGTCACTGTGATTAAACATGGTATGGGTTTTAAAACTGACCTATTTAGAAAAACAACTGACAGAAACAGTTTACTCCATTATGAAAGTGCACATCCTTTACCCCTAGTGAGGTCTTTACCACGCAGTCAAATGCTAAGGGTTAAAAGGATTGTGGATGACACTGACAAATCCCTGATTAGATTATCTGAGATGGGAGACAAATTTATTCAAAGAGGTTATCCAGCAGCACTGGTACAGGATACCATCCAAACAGTGGCTGCAATTGATAGGGAGACATTGTTTAAGTCTAAATCCTCTCACGAACAAGAGAAGAGATTAGGTTTTGTATCCAGCTATTGTAGACAAAGCCAGCAAATTACACATATCATTCGCAAACACTGGGGCATTTTACAGAACTGTATACCCAATGTTGAGGAGTTCCGCCAGTATCCAATGCCAGCTTACAAGCGTAATAAAAGTTTAAGAGATTCACTTATTAAGGCTGATGTTGGCTCTGGCAGGTCCCCCAACAGGGATATATCACCAAGAAGAACTTCGGATGTTTCCCTTGTTTGGAGTGTGTAAACTGTGGATCCATCATCAAAAGTCCGCATTTTGTACACCCTCAAACTGGATATAAGTTCAAATTCAGGGATTATTATACCTGTAACACCAACTTTGTCATTTACTTAATTTAGTGTCCTGTGGGCGGGCCTATGTTGGTGAGTCCACCAGACGAGTGGGCGACCGCATCACGGAGCATAAGAGCAACATCAGATGCAAAGTAATAACTGCCCCAGTAGCGCACCATTTTTTGAAAGCAGGACATCATGTGAGCCAACTTCGGTTCCAGGTTATCGACCACGTCAAGACTCCTAGGTGTGGGGCTAATAGAACTTTGTTGCTGAAGCAACGTGAATCCTATTGGATTTTTAAATTAGATACCCTGGAACCGAAGGGGATGAACAGAGAAATTGATTGGTCTGTTTTCTATTAATTTGCTATTTGATCCTGTTATCTTTAAACATGCTCTGGGTCAACGTGTTATCACTCTCTGTCCTATTCATGATCATGTTCCCCTCCAGACAGGGGCTTATATAGTAGTATGCAGTTACAGGATTAATTACTCAAATTAAGGTATATATACATATATATTTTTTTGTAGTTGGTAGAGATTTCAATTTAGTTTCAGCGGTTGCAGAGTGAATTAGAAAATGCATTGAATAAGAAGTTGATTGGCGTTATTGTTGTCTCTTTTTTATATGCTATACTACTGTGGATGATCTGTTGAACATGTACATATCCTTTGAGGCTTTCATATATTTGTTTTTAAGTTTGCATGTCATTCCACCCTTGGCCAGTAGAGGTCAGTAAGGCAATATCTGTTATGGGCCAGCTTCATTGAAAGTTATTGAAAGGGTTAACTACCTGGCTTAGCCTATTTAAACAGGTGTGGCATGAGTGTTTGTTATCACATGACTAAGGGGTGCTGACCCCGAAACGTTGTGTTTTTTGTCTGATCCTGTTCATGAAATAAAATATATTTGGATTTTTTTATCAAACAGGAGCAACCCTTATCTTTATTTTGGAACATTATTGCTGAGTGTGGCAGTCACTCTAAGGAGTACCCTCTTTTTTGTGTCAAAGTCGGTGTTGGACTACATAGTTGTTTACACTATGTAGTTGAGGTCACCAGGTTCCTGCTTACCCACAACTTTTTCGAGTTTGGGGGGGAGTTTTTCCTCCAGAGGCATGGGACAGCTATGAGGGCTAAGTTTGCCCCCTCCTATGCATACCTGTTTATGGGTTGGTGGGAACTGTCAAACGTCTATGGAGAGGGAAATCCTCACAGGTCTGAAATAGCGTGGTATGGTCGTTATATTGACAACCTTCTATTCATCTGGGGGGCCATGATGTAACCCTGACCCAGTTCATTAATAATCTTGATATTAATACCATGGGTATCAGTTTTACGTCTGAAGTTCAGGATACAAAGATACATATCCTCAATATCACACTTGAAGGAATACCTGGCCAAAAGATTAGAACAGAGGTGTACCGCAAACCAATTGCGGGAAATTCCCTTCTCCATGCCTCCAGCTGTCACCCCAAGGGGTCTTCGGGGTGTAGCTAAGGGCCAATTCATCCACCTTAAAAGGAATTGCACAGATCTTCTTGTCTATGAAAAACAAGCGGATGAAATGTCAACAAGGCTTAAGGAGAGAGGCTATGGTGCACAAGTTATCTCTAAGGCCAGGCGAACTGTTGAGGGAATTACTAGAGAGAGACTATTAGGCCCTGGAAGAAACCCTAGAAAAGATGTAAAAATGAGTAAAAGTTATGGGAACAAAACCACTTTTATTACACAGTACTCTAAACAGTATAAGGAAATATGCCAAATAGTGGACAAACACGTTAAAATCCTTTATTCATCAATAAATTCTTATGCTCATTATTCTACCCATTCTTCTCATACTTTTTTGTTATGCCCTCACATAATAGACTTATTGGGGAACATGCAGTAAAGTTCATGTTGGGTATCACTTTAGCAAAGCAAATGCTGCACGAAATATTGTCCCACAAATTCAATGAGCACTCTAATAGCACTGTCTGAGCTATTCATTAAAAGCATAGGGTGCTCTAAAAAGTTTGATCATTGTTAACATTCTTTGGTTAAAGGTTTTAAACAACATGACAACTTCCTGGATTTAAACACAGATAAGCAGTTTTGAATATTGAAATGTCTATGTTCTTTAAACCAATAGATTGCATCAATTAAATTCACTAAACTAGGTGCCAACATACACTCAGTGGGGGCGGGGAGCAATCTGCTGTATTGGGGATTTTCCAGGATTACAACACTTTCTTCTACATATTAAACAAATGGGTCATGTGATCCTTTATAATTGCATTAGTTATTACTCTGAGGTAAATTAACTAACTGATCTAATAAAACGCGCTTAAAGGGCCATGATACCCAATTGTTGAAATACGTGAAAGTGATGCAGCAAAGCTGTTAAAAGCTGACTAGAAAATATCACCTGAACATCACTATGTAAAAAAGAAAGATATTTTACCTCAAAAGTTCCTCAGTAGCACTAGCCACATCCCATTGTAAAGGACTTCTAAGCAGCAAATCAGTATGTCTGTCCCGGGAAAGCTAAGGGAGTGAGCTTTTGTGCATCTTATTTCCCTATTCAGTTTAAGGAAGTTTACTATGAAATATCATGAGAGCTAAGTGAAATTTAATGAGATCACAGTAAAAGAGTTCATGACCTTAGTACTACTGATGCTGATTGGCTGCTGTTCATTTCTTCATTGTTGTTTATTTTACCTGCAGCTGAGCAGCAGCTGAGTATAACTCAAGCTGAATAACTGTTGGAAGTGAGCGTTGGCGCTAACTGTTATCCTAAATGCCTAGTTAAAAAAACTACTCCTCCTCAGTAGTTTAGAAAATGTGAGTGCTAGAAATAAGAAAGTGGTAACTGGCGCTAATGGTAAAAAAAGCTAGGATAACACTACCATTTGAGTGAGTGTTATAATGATTTACGGCTGTCCGTTAAGTGAGAGAGGATTAAAGATGAGTGAATCGTGAAAATTAATCTTGAGTGCTCTAGTAGGGATATTTATATCCTAATATTATCCTTCTTTCTCTGTGAATTAACTAATAACAAATGAAAACAGTGTATCAATTCTTATTTGGATATAGTGACAGTGTGTTATAAATCATGAGTTGTGATAAAGTTTTCACCTATTTAACATCATTAATACTGATGTTGATATAATAAGAAAAATGTGACTTGTATACGTATAATGTTGTAGGCAATTGAGGTCTAGATATGTGGATAATAAGTAGCAGTTTAAGTAGCAAATAATAGATCTCTGTGACAATAATACTATATAAAATATTTAATCCTAATAAAAGCAATCAATAAAACATCAATAAACGTAATTTTTAGAAAAACATTTAAAACACTAGGGACGTCTCCCTTGGAATCAGTGGTTCTTGTCGACAATAGTTTGCTCAGCAGTGGTTAACTGAACATCGTGGGTAGTATATACTACAATGTTACTGCATGAGATAAAAGTCACAATGGCATAAATAGTAAGGTACCTTACTGGTATCTGTGTTGTAGAAGCTGGCGGACAGGCCGTGTGTTGATTCTTTTTGCCTCTGTTCGGCATCTGAGTATAGCGGGGTATTTTGCGGCTTAAAACCAAACCGCTCGCTTTTGTGGTGATTGGTGGTTTAGGTCACACACCCCTTCTCTGATAGGTCTAATGAATAGCGTTCCGTAGAAGTATATTGGCCAATTTATTAGTTGATAGATCTTTCTTCTTACTGCAATGCTGCTTGCTGAACTTAAGTCAGACAATTTGTGCCTGTTGGAGCCGTGTTCAGAAACGGTAATGGTTGTGAATGTAGATACTCGATGATCGCTGATCAGATCCCTGGTCCTCGAAAGTGGCTTTGTCTCCTAAATCATAAAATTAGAGAGTCCACAGGAGGGGCTGGATCGCAGATTTTGCGTGTATTTCAATCTTTGATGAGTTCCGACAATAAAAACAGAGTTTCTGGAGTAAATTCTACGCGTTTCACCCTGGGAGGGCTTTATCAAGATACTCCAGGTGTATATTTCACACTTTTTAAAGGTGCTCTTTGGATTTCATTGGCTACTTGGTTGTTAATTTCTATTGGAGCCAGTGTACAACACCTCTTTTCCATAAAGGTGGATTTTAGGTGTTACTCAGACATATATAAGGTGGTATATACACATTTGTGCTGATATTCTTGATATGTTACATTATCTCCTGTATTACTATAAATCCTCAACATACTCTAAATTATGCAGAGTGTTAAGGGGCTTTAAGAAAGTGGTAACATACACTGCATCACTGATGCTGATAGATATAATGTTCCTATACACGTAACTAGAACAATATGACAGTGATTATATTAGATAGTAAACAAAAAATATATATACAAAATACTTTGGGTGATCTAAATGGAGAGGAAAACCTACTAACTTATTCACATGATGTATAAAACTGACTTGATATAAATAACACATCTCTATATATTAGAAATTATTTTGATTGGCAAATTCGAACACTAGAATTATTAACTACAACTTTAGGGCTGTTGGTCCAGAGGTTTCCCTAAACTTAGAATATATAAATAACAGATATAAAATAATATGAAAAAATTAGGAATGGACAATTCTATTGTAGATCTCTATATATAGGTGAATGGAGTTAAAATGTTAATACTCTATATCACATGTGTGGTATGTATGGAATCTATGAGCAACTATGATTAAAGATTTATGTTATGAATGAGCTAAGGTGGTTTTGTAGTCAACTATAAAAGTGCCAGAAAGGAAATATTAAAAGATATAATTCTTATATATTATAGATCGGTATAGTAATATAATTATAAAAAATTTTTTTATAAAAAAAGGGATATTTCTAGTTCTGAGTTTAGTCCCTGGGGTTGTAATGTTTGTAAAGTATATATAGTCTCTGATTCAATTTTGAGTCATTCTACTTCTAAATTGCCCCCTCTCCAGTTTCTGGTTACTTTTTTGATTCTCCAAAATCTAAAATCTGCCAAATTATTATTATGCTTTTCTTTAAAGTGTTGATATAAATATGTATCTTTTTTTCCTTTTTCGATTGTCCAGAGATGCTCACGGATCCTTTCTCTAAGGGTTCTAGTTGTCTCCCCAATGTATTGTTTGTTACATGTGCACTGGATCATATATACTATCCCTTTGTCTTGGCATCTGATGGTACTATCGATTTTGTATACTTTTCCTGTTTGTGTGGACTTATATTCCTTTGTTTTACAACTATACTGGCATGACTTGCAGTTTATACATGGAAAGAAACCATTTATATTTTCTCCTGATAGGCTGGTTTGTATTGTCTTGTTTGATTCATTTTTGAACTCACTCGGAGCTAGAATTGTTTTAAGATTTCTGGCCTTTCTATAGATGATATTCGGGTATGGAGAAACTTTATTACCAATAATTGGGTCATTCTGTACTAAATGCCAGTGTTTTTTCATTATTTTTCTCAGAGTCTTATAGTCTTCATTGTAATTAGTGATAAGTGATACATTGATGCTACTACTATCTGGAGCGAATGTGTTTGATTTATCTTTATACTTTAGAAATTCTTTCCTATCAACAGATTCAATTTCCTTTTTAGCTTTAGTTACTAAATCTTTGTTATACCCCTTCTCTAGGAGCTTTCTTTCCAAAAAATCAGCTTGTTCCAAATAGTCTGTATTTTTTGAACAATTTCTATGCAAACGGATGCATTGTCCCTTCGGTACATTCTCTTTCCATTTTAGATGGCAGCTCTCTGAGTGTATTAGGTTATTAGCATCTACTTGCTTAAAGTGTGTTTTCGTGTTCAATTAGTTCTCTACTATTTCAATTTCTAGATCGAGGAAGACTATTTTTTCTTTACCTATATTGTTAGTAAATTTTAAGCCTAGAGTATTGCAATTCATATCCGCTAGAAATTGGTCTAAATGTACAGTATCACCATTCCAAATCATAATAATATCATCTATATACCTTTTATATAGCACGAGGTTTGCGCCAAGCTCGTGAGTCTGGATGAAATTTTGTTCCCAGTTGCCCATGAATAAATTGGCATTACTTGGCGCAAACCTCGTGCCCATTGCTGTACCTGTTAACTGTAAATAAAATTTCCCATTGAAGGAGAAGTAGTTCTGATTAAGAATGAATGTTATACCATCTAATATAAATTTTTCCTGCTCTTTTTGTAATATTTTGTCATTATGTAAATAATATTCCACCGCTTTTATACCATCATCGTGTTTGATGCTTGTATAAAGTGATGATACATCACTTGTAATCAGATAGTAGCTATTTTGCCATTCTAATTTTTCTAAAATTTGTAGCACGTTAGTGGTATCTCTCAGATATGAAGGGAGAGTTCTAACATATTTTTGCAAGAATTTGTCAATATATTCTGAGAGGTTGCATGTAAGTGATCCAATGCCAGAGATTATTGGCCTCCCTGGTGGGTTATTGAGGTCTTTATGTATTTTTGGCAAGTAATAAAAAATGGGTAATTTCAGAAATTTTGATGATAAATATTTAAATTATTTGATGTTTATAATACCTTTGTCCTTTGCCTCATCTAATAATGAACTTAATCTATTAGAATATAGAAGTGTTGGATCTGATTTAAGTATAGTGTAAGTACTTTTATCGTTGAGTAGTCTATTTGTTTCAATTAAATAATCCTCTTTGTCTAAAATGACAACTCCTCCTCCTTTATCTGCCTGTTTAATCACTATGCTTTTATTCTTTTGTAAACTTTGTATAGCTTGTATTTCTTTTAAAGATACGTTATATTTAATATGGGTTTTGGGTGTTGTATTTTGTACGTCTTTCTGTACCAACTTCTCAAAAAGTTCCAAGTTGCTTCCCCGTTCATGTTTTGGGTAGAACTTAGATTTTTGTTTTAAATCTGTATGTATATATAAGGGGGTTTGGCCAATATTGGTCCTTTGATTTAGAGGATTAGGATAATTTCTTTCAATTGGATTTTTTAGAAAATATTTTTTTAAGGTTAATTTTCTAACAAATTGACTTATGTTAATATGTGTTTGGAATTTATTCATTCTGGTAGATGGTGCAAAAGACAAACCTCTATTTAGAACTTTTATTTCTTCTTTGTTTAATGTAGTGCTACTGAGATTAAAAATACCCTTTGGCACTATTTCGTTCTCTTGAAGTCTCTTATTTTCCCTTCTTCCTCTTCCTCTGCACCCTCTCTTGATCTTTTTTTTGGACTTCTTTGTGGTTTTTGTGTTTCTCTTTCTATCCTTTGTTCTAATCTTGGTGATTCGGGAGCTATTGGGCCCTGGTATAAAAAATGGTGGTTTGGTAATTCAGTTTCTCTTTGGTTTTCAAGATTTGAGAATCTATTCCTAGTGGGAATTTGCCAGTACACAGATACCAGTAAGGTACCTTACTATTTATGCCATTGTGACTTTTATCTCATGCAGTAACATTGTAGTATATACTACCCACGATGTTCAGTTAACCACTGCTGAGCAAACTATTGTCGACAAGAACCACTGATTCCAAGGGAGACGTCCCTAGTGTTTTAAATGTTTTTCTAAAAATTACGTTTATTGATGTTTTATTGATTTCTTTTATTAGGATTAAATATTTTATATAGTATTATTGTCACAGAGATCTATTATTTGCTACTTAAACTGCTACTTATTATCCACATATCTAGACCTCAATTGCCTACAACATTATACGTATACGTATACACGTCACATTTTTCTTATTATATCAACATCAGTATTAACAATGTTAAATAGGTGAAAACTTTAACACAATTCATGATTTATAACACGCTGTCACTATATCCAAATAGGAATTGATACACTGTTTTCATTTGTTATTAGTTAATTCACAGAGAAAGAAGGATAATATTAGGATATAAATATCCCTACTAGAGCACTCAAGATTAATTTTCACGATTCACTCATCTTTAATCCTCTCTCACTTAACGGACAGCCGTAAATCATTATAACACTCACTCAAATGGTAGTGTTATCCTAGCTTTTTTTACCATTAGCGCCAGTTACCACTTTCTTATTTCTAGCACTCACATTTTCTAAACTACTGAGGAGTAGTTTTTATTTAGGATAACAGTTAGCGCCAATGCTCACTTCCAACACTTATTCACTATTATCCTCATATCTTCCTACAGAGTGTTGTCGCGCCAACAGCTACTATTACTAGATTATTTTAATACTCATAACAAAATCTACTCATTTTTTATACAATATGGAAGAAGATATGTTTACATTTAGAGACAATCTTTTGGCAAATTTAAATGATAATTATATGACTGAGAATGAAAATACACATACGTCAATTAATATCAAAGATGAAAAGTTTGACTTAGAGAAATATATGACCAAAGAACTCAAACAAAAAACAGAACTTATTTTCATGAACAAGTACATTGACTCAAATATAGTCCCAATGGGTTTGAGGTTAAAGAAAAAATTCAACTTTGAATTACAAATACAATTTGAAAAAGAATGGGAAGATACTTTAGAAAAAGCTTCCATGACGCTAATGGGCATCATTAAAAAATCTAGAGAATTATCCCTTATAGATATTGAAAACAACATTTCAGGGATTAAAATCAAATTAGCAGACAAAAAAGAGAACAAAGATTATAAAGACAGACAAAGAGATATAATTGATAAATTAGGCGAACTTAGAAAAGACCTGCTAAATACCAAATGGGGGAAATTGAAAAGAGACCAAAATGATTATTTAGAACAATCTATAGAGCCCATTAATATAGATACACAACCAAGTACTTCCAACCAATCAAATTCTAAAAACCAATATGGAGAACAAATACGATAACCAACATAGAGACCAGTACTACCATCGAAATGGCCCCTACACACCTCAAAATAGTAGAGGAAATAGAAATGAACATAACAATAAACAACATTACTCCAATCATATGAATGACAATTACAACAGAAGGGAATGGTATAAACCGTTCCAAAATAGAGAAATAAGGTCTAATATAGAACCTACATATAACAGACGAGATTGGAATAATACATATTATAATAAAGAGAGTAGGCCAAATGTAAATAATACATATAATAGAAGAAACACTAATTATAATGGATCCAGAACACATTATGACAATGGAGACACACACAGACACTACAATTATAGAAGAAATAACGCCAATCATTTTAACCAAAATCATTTTAACCAATATCAACCCCCCCATGATAAATATAACAGATATAATAATAGACAAGAAAGAAATGATAACACTTGGAGAAATGACAACACTTGGAATTATTCCAAGAATAGATATCACAATCACACACATGTTAATTCCCCTTGGCAAATTCCCACTAGGAATAGATTCTCAAATCTTGAAAACCAAAGAGAAACTGAATTACCAAACTGCCATTTTTTATACCAGGGCCCAATAGCTCCCGAATCACCAAGATTAGAACAAAGGATAGAAAGAGAAGCACAAAAACCACAAAGAAGTTTAAAAAAAAGATCAAGAGAGGGTGCAGAGGAAGAGGAAGAAGGGACAATAAGAGACTTCAAGAGAACAAAATAGTGCCAAAGGGTATTTTTAATCTCAGTAGCACTACATTAAACAAAGAAGAACTAAAAGTTCTAAATAGAGGTTTGTCTTTTGCACCATCTACCAGAATGAATAAATTCCAAACATATATTAACATAAGTCAATTTGTTAGAAAATTAACCTTAAAAAAATATTTTCTAAAAAATCCAATTGAAAGAAATTATCCTAATCCTCTAAATCAAAGGACCAATATGGGCCAAATCCCCTTATATATACATACAGATTTAAAACAAAAATCTAAGTTCTACCCAAAACATGAACGGGGAAGCAATTTGGAACTTTTTGAGAAGTTGGTACAGAAAGACGTACAAAATACAACACCCAAAACCCATATTAAATATAACTTATCTTTAAAAGAAAAACAAGCTATACAAAGTTTACAAAAGAATAAAAACATAGTGATTAAACAGGCAGATAAAGGAGGAGTTGACATTTTAGACAAAGAGGATTATTTAATTGAAACAAATAGACTACTCAACGATAAAAGTACTTACACTATACTTAAATCAGATCCAACACTTCTATATTCTAATAGATTAAGTTCATTATTAGATGAGGCAAAGGACAAAGGTATTATAAACATCAAAGAATTTAAATATTTATCATCAAAATTTCTGAAAATACCCATTTTTTATTACTTGCCAAAAATACATAAAGACCTCAATAACCCACCAGGGAGGCCAATAATCTCTGGCATTGGATCACTTACATGCAACCTCTCAGAATATATTGACAAATTCTTGCAAAAATATGTTAGAACTCTCCCTTCATATCTGAGAGATACCACTAACGTGCTACAAATTTTAGAAAAATTAGAATGGCAAAATAGCTACTATCTGATTACAAGTGATGTATCATCACTTTATACAAGCATCAAACACGATGATGGTATAAAAGCGGTGGAATATTATTTACATAATTACAAAACATTACAAAAAGAGCAGGCAAAATTTATAATAGATGGTATAACTTTCATTCTTAATCAGAACTACTTCTCCTTCAATGGGAAATTTTATTTACAGTTAACAGGTACAGCAATGGGCACGAGGTTTGCGCCAAGTTATGCCAATTTATTCATGGGCAACTGGGAACAAAATTTCATCCAGACTCACGAGCTTGGCGCAAACCTCGTGCTATATAAAAGGTATATAGATGATATTATAATGATTTGGAATGGTGATATTGTACATTTAGACCAATTTCTAGCGGATATGAATTGCAATACTCTAGGCTTAAAATTTACTAATGTTATAAGTAAAGAAAAAATAGTCTTCCTCGATCTAGAAATTGAAATAGTAGAGAACTCATTGAACATGAAAACACACTTTAAGCAAGTAGATGCTAATAACCTAATACACTCAGAGAGCTGCCATCTAAAAAAATGGAAAGAGAATGTACCAAAGGGACAATGCATCAGTTTTTGTTCAAAAAATACAGACTATTTGGAACAAGCTGATTTTTTGGAAAGAAAGTTCCTAGAGAAGGGGTATAACAAAGATTTAGTAACTAAAGCTAAAAAGGAAATTGAATCTGTTGATAGGAAAGAATTTCTAAAGTATAAAGATAAATCAAACACATTCGCTCCAGATAGTAGTAGCATCAATGTATCACTTATCACTAATTACAATGAAGACTATAAGACTCTGAGAAAAATAATGAAAAAACACTGGCATTTTGTACAGAATGACCCAATTATTGGTAATAAAGTTTCTCCATACCCGAATATCATCTATAGAAAGGCCAGAAATCTTAAAACAATTCTAGCTCCGAGTGAGTTCAAAAATGAATCAAACAAGACAATACAAACCAGCCTATCAGGAGAAAATATAAATGGTTTCTTTCCATGTATAAACTGCAAGTCATGCCAGTATAGTTGTAAAACAAAGGAATATAAGTCCACACAAACAGGAAAAGTATACAAAATCGATAGCACCATCAGATGCCAAGACAAAGGGATAGTATATATGATCCAGTGCACATGTAACAAACAATACATTGGGGAGACAACTAGAACCCTTAGAGAAAGGATCCGTGAGCATCTCTGGACAATCGAAAAAGGAAAAAAAGATACATATTTATATCAACACTTTAAAGAAAAGCATAATAATAATTTGGCAGATTTTAGATTTTGGGGAATCAAAAAAGTTATCAGAAACTGGAGAGGGGGCAATTTAGAAGTAGAATGACTCAAAATTGAATCAGAGACTATATATACTTTACAAACATTACAACCCCAGGGACTAAACTCAGAACTAGAAATATCCCTTTTTTTATAATTTTTTTTTTATTATTATATTACTATACCGATCTATAATATATAAGAATTATATCTTTTAATATTTCCTTTCTGGCACTTTTATAGTTGACTACATAACCACCTTAGCTCATTCATAACATAAATCTTTAATCATAGTTGCTCATAGATTCCATACATACCACACATGTGATATAGAATATTAACATTTTAACTCCATTCACCTATATATAGAGATCTACAATAGAATTGTCCATTCCTAATTTTTTTATATTATTTTATATCTGTTATTTATATATTCTAAGTTTAGGGAAACCTCTGGACCAACAGCCCTAAAGTTGTAGTTAATAATTCTAGTGTTCGAATTTGCCAATCAAAATAATTTCTAATATATAGAGATATGTTATTTATATGAAGTCAGTTTTATACATCATGTGAATAAGTTAGTAGGTCTTCCTCTCCATTTAGATCACCCAAAGTATTTTGTATATATATTTTTTGTTTACTATCTAATATAATCACTGTCATATTGTAATAGTTACATGTATAGGAACATTATATCTAGATCACCCAAAGTATTTTGTATATATATATTTTGTTTACTATCTAATATAATCACTGTCATATTGTTCTAGTTACGTGTATAGGAACATTATATCTATCAGCATCAGTGATGCAGTGTATGTTAACACTTTCTTAAAGCCCCTTAACACTCTGCATAATTTAGAGTATGTTGAGGATTTATAGTAATACAGGAGATAATGTAACGTATCAAGAATATCAGCACAAATGTGTATATACCACCTTATATATGTCTGAGTAATACCTAAAATCCACCTTTATGGAAAAGAGGTGTTGTACACTGGCTCAAATAGAAATTAACAACCAAGTAGCCAATGAAATCCAAAGAGCACCTTTAAAAAGTGTGAAATTTACACCTGGAGTATCTTGATAAAGCCCTCCCAGGGTGAAACACGTAGAATTTACTCCAGAAACTCTGTTTTTATTGTCGGAACTCATCAAAGATTGAAATATACACAAAAGCTGTGATCCAGCCCCTCCTGTGGACTCTCTAATTTTATGATTTAGGAGACAAAGCCACTTCGAGGACCAGGGATCTGATCAGTGATCATCGAGTATCTACATTCACAACCTTTACCGTTTCTGAACATGGCTCCAACAGGCACAAATTGTCTGACTTAAGTTCAGCAAGCATCATTGCAGTAAGAAGAAAGATCTATCAACTAATAAATTGGCCGATATACTTCTACGGAACGCTATTCATTAGACCTATCAGAGAAGGGGTGTGTGACCTAAACCACCAATCACCACAAAAGCGAGCGGTTTGGTTTTAAGCAACGAAATACCCCGCTATACTCAGACGCCGAACAGAGGCAAAAAGAATCAACACACGGCCTGTCCCCCAGCTTCTACAACACAGATACCAGTAAGGTACCTTACTATTTATGCCATTGTGACTTTTATCTCATGCAGTAACATTGTAGTATATACTACCCACGATGTTCAGTTAACCACTGCTGAGCAAACTATTGTCGACAAGAACCACTGATTCCAAGGGAGACATCCCTAGTGTTTTAAATGTTTTTCTAAAAATTATGTTTATTGATGTTTTATTGATTTCTTTTATTAGGATTAAATATTTTATATAGTATTATTGTCACAGAGATCTCTTATTTGCTACTTAAACTGCTACTTATTATCCACATATCTAGACCTCAATTGCCTACAACATTATACGTATACACGTCACATTTTTCTTATTATATCAACATCAGTACTAACGATGTTAAATAGGTGAAAACTTTATCACAATTCATGATTTATAACACGCTGTCACTATATCCGAATAGGCATTGATACACTGTTTTCATTTGTTATTAGTTAATTCACAGAGAAAGAAGGATAATATTAGGATATAAATATCCCTACTAGATTACTCAAGATTAATTTTCACAATTCACTCATCTTTAATCCTCTCTCACTTAACGGACAGCCGTAAATCATTATAACACTCACTCAAATGGTAGTGTTATCCTAGCTTTTTTTACCATTAGCGCCAGTTACCACTTTCTTATTTCTATAACTCAAGCTGAGCTGAGGAGATTTTGAGGTAAAATATCTTCTTTTTTTACATAGAGATGCTCAGGTGATATTTTCCTGTCAGCTTTTTACAGTTATACTGCATCAGTTTCAAGTGATCTAGCATATTAGTATTATGTCCCTTTAACTTATCTCAGTAATTGTGGTTGCCAGTTGGGGTCACTAGTGTCTGATAAACAGTTCCTGTTATGCAGATGTTGAGCATCATGTATATATAGGGCTCGATTTATCAAGCCTCTACGGCAGCAAGTTCTCTCAAGAACTTGCTCGCCGTGATTTATCAAGCAGCGGTCACCAGACCGCTGCTTCCCTAACATCTACGCCACCTCTATTGTGGCGAAATTCAATCTCCTCGGTCGAGTCTGACCGAGGAGATTGACAGCTCCTGCCGCGCGTGATTGGCTGTGCGCGGGCAGGGGGCGGGTTTGCACGCGAGCGCAAAATTGCGCTTGTGTGCAATGGCGAATACCCGTGGGTAATTTTGCGCCGCCACAGGCGAAATACGCGCCCCTGTATGCCTCAGCGTTAATAAATCTAGCCCATAGTGTGCGTTTGTATATATAAATATGTATTTAAAAAAAAGGGATACTGACCATCCTCCATTGGCTAAAGCACCCAACCCAAGTGCAGTTGTACTCATGACAGTGTAATGGAACTGTATATAAAGCCAGGGAGTCTCATTCTATTATAAAGAGAGAAGTACAATGATTCAGCCCATAAAGGCAAAGTACTGTAGTGTTAGGACCAGTCAACTTTGGTACACCTTGTGAATTGGTGACCGGCTAAGCAGTATATAGCCATGTGGAAATAATATATATATATATATAGCATAGGTGTTTTTGGCAGGCAATTTTTGCAGCATTTAAAAGTGTTTTGTTTATTTGCAAGTGGATGTGTGCCAATACCTTCAATTTTGTGTAACTATTTGGTGCCATTGGCTGCACTCCCAAAAATGTATTTAAAGGAACATTCAAATCAAAATTAAACTTTCATGATTCAGACAGAGCATGAAATTTTAAACAACTTTCCAATTTGCTTCTATTAACAAAATGTGCACGTCTTTATATAATTACACTTTTTGAGTCACTACTTCTACTGAGCATGTGCAAGAATTCACAGTATATACGTATATGCATTTGTGATTGGTTGATGGCTGTAACATGATACAGGGGGAGCAGAAATAGACATAATTTTGTCATTTTCATAAAAAAATCTGCTACTCACTTGAAGTTCAGACTGAGGCCCCGATGATTGAAAGTGTTATGAGGCAGCAAAATATTCTTAAGGGATCGGCCGGTATATCGAGCGAGCCTGTCGGAATATTCCAAGCTCTCAACATAGAGGCGTTTACAATACACTTCATTGGTCAGTGATGCTGGCTTAGACAACAACCAGCATTGCTGACCATCTTGGCAATGTATAGTTCAAGTTCTATAACGGGAGACAAGAAGGCGCCAATAGGGTAATATCGCCAAAACAATTCGATGTGCTGAGAAGGTTAGAGCAATACTCACAAGCGGGGCGGCACTATGGCGTGCCTGAAATTGCAGACCAGGACCTCAGAGTCGCCCGGAAGACAACAATGGCAGCAGCGAATCCCAGCCAGGAACGTAATTGGTGTGGCCAATCCGAATCCTAGTCTGCATACACACCTTCCTCTCTGTACTCCAAACTTCTGAATACTTGCAAAAGGAAGTATAATGACGGTGGGCAAGGAAACACACTGCGGTCACTCAAATATGGCATAAAACAGTGTTGGAAAGAGGGGAGATCAAACTCCAGCAGGATAAACGTAAAACAAATTTATTAAAATGTCTTAAAATCAAGGAACACGTTTCTCGGCTACACAGAGCCGTTTCATCAGGCTGTAATTACATAGTGGTTTCTGTTAGTTCCAGAAGATTGAACTCTCTATTTGTTTTACTGAACTGTTCTTTGTGGAGGGACTATTTATTTATTCATTATAGAATAATTTTCTTTTTTGTTTTTATCTGTATTTACTCTCCTCAATTAATTTTATTTCAGTTCTGTGTATATACATTGTTATTCCTAGAGGGTGAAATACATGTATGCACCAATTGCTCATTACCATTGCTAACACAATAAGTTTACCTATCACTTTATTGAGGCTGCACAGCTCACCTCTTGTATCTGGAAATACTAGTGTACCTCTAATATAGATATAGTCTGATCAATAGCGACACTCTCATAATATTTTATTAAGTTTGTTATAAACTTTCACATTCATTCATTTGTAATTTTTTATTAATTTTTTTTTCTTCTCACTTATAATTTACCATATATTTAGTGGGTGGTTAGTTAGTTCCACTATTTTATATACATTCAATATTTGATATACAATATATACTAGAATTTGTAGGTTTAGCACTGTGTAGTTTACTCACACTTTCTCTAATATATATATATATATATATATATATATATATATATATATATATATATATATATATATATAGTACCGGGTTGGACCCCCTTTTGAACTGCCTTAATTCTTCATGGTATAGATTCAACAAGGTGTTGGAAACATTTCTCAGAGATTTTGATTCATATTGACATGAAAGCATTACGCAGTTGCGGCAGATTTGTCGGCTGCACATCCATGATGCGAATCTCCCATTCCACCACATTTCAAAGGTGCTCTATTGGATTGAGATCTGGAGACTGTGGAGGCCATTGGAGTACAGTAAACTCATTGTCCTGTTCAGGAAACCAGTTTGAGATGATTTGAGCTTTGTGACATGGTGCATTATCCTGCTGGAAGTAGCCATCACAAGATGGGTACACTGTAGTCATAAAGGGATGGACATGGTCAGCAACAATACTCAGGTAGGCCATGGCATTTAAACGATGCTCAATTGGTACTAAGGGGCCCAAAATGTGCCAAGAAAATATCCCCCACACCATTACACCACCAGCAACCTGAACTGTTGATACAAGGCAGGAGGGATCAATGCTTCCATGTTGTTTACTCCAAATTCTGACCCTACCATCTGAATGCCGCAGCTGAAATTGAGACTCAGACCAGTCAACGTTTTTCCAAACTTCTATTGTCTAATTTTGTTGAGCCTGTGCGAATTTTAGTCTCAGTTTTCTGTTCTTAGCTGACAGGAGTGGCACTCGGTGTGGTCTTCTGCTGCTCTAGCCCATCTGCTTCAAGGTTCGACATGTTGTGCATTCAGAGATGGTATTCAGCATACCTTGGTTGTAACGAGTGGTTATTTGAGTTACTGTTGCCTTTCTATCATCTTGAACCAGTCGGCCCATTCTTCTCTGACCTCTGACACCAACAAGGCATCGGACCATTCTCTGTAAACTCTAGAGATGGTTGTGCATGAAAATACCAGTATATCAGCAGTTTTTTAAATACTCAGACCATGCCAAGTTCAAATTCACTAAAATTCCCTTTCTTCCCCATTCTGGTTCTCAGTTTGAACTTCAGCAAGTCGTCTTCACCACGTCTAGATGCCTAAATGAATTGAGTTGCTGCCATGTGATTGGCTGATTATAAATTTGTGTCACCAAGCAATTGAACAGGTGTACCTAATAAAGTGGCCGGTACGTGTGTGTGTATATATATATATATATATATATATATATATATACACATACACATACACAAAACAGAGAGTATTGGCACACATCCACTTACAAATAAACAAAACATTTTTAAATTCTGAAAAATTGCCTTAAAAAAAACACCAATGCTTTTATGTTAAAATTGAACTCTTAGTCACACAATATGGCCATATTCTTCTTAAAGGGCCACTGTAAGTAAATATTTTCTATGCCTGTTATTAACTAACTACCCCAAATACGCTTTTTATCAATAGCATTTCATTAACATATCTCTACCGTATATCAGAAATCTTGTCTGCAAATTTAATTGTTTTCCAAACCCACTCCGTGGGTATCCTTTGCTCTGTACCAATCCGTTTACAATACCTAGGTTTCAAAATGGCGCTTTAAACACAAAGTTATTGGTTTAAGTATTTTGAACATGCAGTGCTGAAAATAAAAAAAATGGGCAGGATAACGTGACATCATCGGCGAATAAAAGATATAACTTTTAGAACGTTATGAAACTTCGTTTTGGAGAAAATATAGGTCAGTAGGTTTTAATAAATGTTTATTAACTTTAATATGTTAGTTGTTTAGCTTAAAAATTATAACTGAAAGTAATCCCTTAAGCCAGTCACCCACTTACAAGGTATCCCAATCTGGACTGGTCCTAAAACTACAATGCTTTGCCTTTATGGGCTGAATCATTCCTGTTTATCTCTTTATATTAGAATGAGACTTCCTAGCTTTATGCACAATCCCAATGCATGAGAACCCCCGAGGGGTGCTTTAACCAATGGAAGAAGATTAGTCTACTTTTTTTTTACAAATCCACAAATTTTAAACCCTCAGTTGAGGCGTATAGGTCAAAAGAGAGGTCAGAGTTTGGGACTGGTCCTAAAAGAGTGTGCAGGCCCAAAACATACAAGGAGTGGCAGCGTTGTTTCTGGCTTTATGCTGTTTAGACAAATGGCCAAGTCTAGCTCAGGTAGTTCTTAAGTATATTGATATGATTGATGGGATCTATAGGTGGTACAAGGATGGGTCTGGTGGGATTACAATATGGTATTCCACAGAAAGATGGCAGGCAATCCACTACTTAACTTTTGAACTCAGGATGCATCTCTGGTCTAAATTAGGACCTGAAAATTAGGTCTCCCTCTCCTCATTCCAGCTTTTGCACTGGTGCATCCTGTTCCCTTCTGCATGAAAAGCGCCACCAACAGGCAGTGTGACAGGGAAGCAAATTGCTCCTTTCCTCACATCTGAAAGTACTGCAGGGCGCCTCACCCTGGAATTGAGTGTAGCTAGAAAAAAGAGCCAGGTTTTGGCAAATGAGGAAGGAAAGGTGGTTCTAGTGTCAAAGGCTCCAATGCCATTAAAGGGTGGACACCCTTAAGCTATAAGATACCCTGATTGCCAAGTGTCAGGGGTGCTGCCCTCAGGGTTGAGGGATGAGTTCCAGATTCCAGTCAAGTTTCCAGTTACAAGGTTCGAAAGTGCATTGCCACTATAAGTCTGCCTATGAAATAGTGTGCAAGAAATTAGCGAAGGTGATGGCCCTGGGTAGGATAGCTGGTCCTTTTGATGAAGAACTATTCCCTGTTATTGTAGTTTCACCATTGGGGGTACTGCCGAAAAAAAGAACCTGTCAAGTTTTGCCATTGACCCAGCCTTGAGTTCAGTCCATTAACAGTCCTTTGATGAGGCACTGGAATTGGTGCGGGCGAGGGTGCTCTGTTGGTGAAGCTTGATATTAAATCGGCTTTCTGCTTGCTTCCAATTCACCCCTCATCCTTTAAGCTAATGGGTCTAAAATTCAAAGGTAATTTCTAAGATGACAGGAGCTTTCCAATGGGGTGTTCACTATTGTGTGCACTTTTTGAATGTTTTAAGTCCTTTTTGCCCTGGGTGGTGAGTGTGTCATCTAATGGTGGCATGGTGGCCCACTATTTAGATGATTTCTTGCTGGTTGGCAAAGCAGATTCAAATGAGTGAGCTCATTTGATGGAAATCATGAGATCAGTAACTGTGAAGTTTGGTGTTCCACTTGCGGAGGACAAAACTCAGGGGCCCTGTACATGTCTTACTTTTTAAGGGATAGAAATTGACCCGATAGAGGGCTCGCTTCCATTAAGCTGTAATTCCGTTTGCGTGCACTCGCAAACCGATAAATATGCTGTTGGAAGCAATATCACTTATCGACTGCTTCCAAAGGCCCGTTATAACCCAATTTCGGCAACCGGTGTCCAGCTGCCGAAAACATTATCGTGTCCCATACAAAGCATAGTAAGCCGCTAATCTTTAAATAATACCCAGTTTCCAATGTCTGCGCAAACCGTAAATACACTGTCGGAGGCTGCCGATACACTAACAAAAATAACACCCAGCTCAACTAGGTGTAAAACAGGAAAAAGTTGCTCTTTGAGACCTTTTTCCCATTGAAATATAACCCGACACGTCAAAACCCTTCTATCCGCCATCCCCCCACATCGCAACTTATAATAAATCTATTAACTTCTAAACCGCCATGCTGCGCAACACAAACTACCTATTTAAACTATTAATCCCTAATCCGCAATGCCCCCACAATGCAAACTATCTATTAAACCTATTAACCCCTAATCTGCAATGCCCCTGCAATGCAAACTATCTATTAAATCTATTAAACCCTAATCCGCAATGCCCCCACATTGCAAAGTATCTATTTAAACTAAATAAATAAAAAGAGAGAAGCACTCAACCTGGGAACGAACAATAGCATAATAGCTTGTTCTATGGCTAGATACGACCTTAGAAGCAGCCTCTTTTTGCTCATTATGTGCCTTTCAAAGAGATCCTGACTTAACAGTACAGTTCAGCACCGAAATACCAGGCAATCCCTCTCTGAACGAGAGAAACGGCAAAACCCCAGGCGTACGTTTCGTAATTCTTTTATTAGAACAATAATCATATATGCATGTATACAAAATAAAATCATAATAACAAATGCAAACAAAATATCTCTTGTTACAAAACTGAAAACATCTGGAGAAAAAAAACAACAACAAAAAACAAACTAAAAACTAAATAATCCAATCCTTCCACTTCTTTGTCTTCAGAATCTAATTCCCCATATCGCCTCCTATCAAAAGAAAAATACAAAAACAACTTCCCACGGATCATACCCACACAATTACCTACAGTAACTACCTCTTTCTTAAAAATCAAAATATTACGCACATCCCACAACACCTCCTTCACACAACATGCCAACAACAATATCAATCTTGATTTCTCCTTTTACACACTACTTCCACACAAACCATACATCATCATATTAAAAGTAAAAAACTGCACTCCAGTCAGACCCTTAATCATCCTTTTCAAACTTCTCCAAACATCCCTAGCATACTCACAATTCTAAAACAAATGAATAACACTCTCGCTTTGACAACAACCATCTCTAGGACACACTTCTAAAGCCACTAAACGACGCAGTCTCTGAAAATCCCTTGTTGGCAAACACTTATGCGCACTCATCCAACTAATATCTTTCTGCCTATTCATCAAATACTTATTACACACATTTTTCCATACCAACACACATTCATTTTCATTCAAACCCCCAATCAACTCAAGACCTTCCTTCTTCTCCAACATTTTCAACACCATTCTGTTTGCACACCACATCTCCCTACTAACATTCTCCAAACCATATTTTTTAATCCAACATTCCACCCTTACATAAAACCACGGAACAGCAAAACATACCGGTTTCTTTCTATCAATCTCAAATAAACCATATTGTCTTAAAACATTTCCACAAGCATACTTTACCATACAACCAGCCATGCTATCCTTACCACTCAAAACCACACACCTACTAACATATTTCACAGCCAAAAATCTCTCCACATTTGGAAAACCCTTACCACCAACATTCTTACTCTTAACAACAACATCTCTTTTCAAACGCTCCATACCAGAACTCCAGAAAAAAAAAAACAACACTCTCAAAATTCTCCGAAAAATCCTCTCAGGTGGCGGAAAAACTAACGCCAAATATAACATAATATGGATCAAAACCGATTTAATAACTAACATTTTTCCTTCCAAAGATAAAGTCCTTAAAGACCAAAACTGAAGTTTTCTACTCACTTTATCACTTTATCAAAAACATTCTCCCAACTTTCCAAGCCTTTGAAATCCACATCAAATTTCACACCCAACAGCTCAATTGCACCTTCAGTCACAGGCCATACAGAGGAATCAATCTCCCTATCATTACCAAAAACTTTAACTTTACACTTATTCAAATTAACTCTGAAACCACTTGCCATACAAAAAACATAATTTATGCTTACCTGATAAATTCCTTTCTTCTGTAGTGTGATCAGTCCACGGGTCATCATTACTTGTGGGATATTAACTGCTCCCCTACAGGAAGTGCAAGAGGATTCACCCAGCAGAGTTGCTATATAGCTCCTCCCCTCTACGTCACCTCCAGTCATTCGACCAAGGACCAACGAGAAAGGAGAAGCCAAGGGTGTAGTGGTGACTGGAGTATAATTTAAAAAATATTTACCTGCCTTAAAAAACAGGGCGGGCCGTGGACTGATCACACTACAGAAGAAAGGAATTTATCAGGTAAGCATAAATTATGTTTTCTTCTGTTAAGTGTGATCAGTCCACGGGTCATCATTACTTGTGGGATACCAATACCAAAGCAAAAGTACACGGATGACGGGAGGGATAGGCAGGCTCTTTATACAGAAGGAACCACTGCCTGAAGAACCTTTCTCCCAAAAATAGTCTCCGAGGAAGCAAAAGTGTCAAATTTGTAAAATTTGGAAAAAGTATGAAGCGAAGACCAAGTTGCAGCCTTGCAAATCTGTTCAACAGAGACCTCATTCTTAAAGGCCCAAGTGGAAGCCACAGCTCTAGTGGAATGAGCTGTAATTCTTTCAGGAGGCTGCTGTCCAGCAGTCTCATAAGCTAAACGAATTATGCTACGAAGCCAAAAAGAGAGAGAGGTAGCAGAAGCTTTTTGACCTCTCCTCTGACCAGAGTAAACGACAAACAGGGAAGACGTTTGTCGAAAATCTTTAGTTGCCTGTAAATAAAATTTAAGGGCACGAACTACATCCAGATTGTGCAAAAGACGTTCCTTCCTCGAAGAAGGATTTGGGCACAAGGATGGAACAACAATCTCCTGATTGATATTCCTGTTAGTGACTACCTTAGGTAAGAACCCAGGCTTAGTACGCAGAACTACCTTATCCGAGTGAAAAATCAAATAAGGAGAATCACAATGTAAGGCTGATAACTCAGAGACTCTTCGAGCCGAGGAAATAGCCATTAAAAATAGAACTTTCCAAGATAACAACTTTATATCAATGGAATGAAGGGGTTCAAACGGAACACCCTGTAAAACGTTAAGAACAAGGTTTAAACTCCATGGTGGAGCCACAGCTTTAAACACAGGTTTAATCCTGGCCAAAGCCTGACAAAAAGCCTGAACGTCTGGAACTTCTGACAGACGCTTGTGTAACAGAATGGACAGAGCTGAGATCTGTCATTTAAGGAACTAGCGGATAACCCCTTTTCTAAACCTTCTTGTAGAAAAGACAATATCCTAGGAATCCTAACCTTACTCCAAGAGTAACCTTTGGATTCGCACCAATATAGGTATTTACGCCATATTTTATGGTAAATCTTTCTGGTAACAGGCTTCCTAGCCTGTATTAAGGTATCAATAACTGACTCAGAAAAACCACGCTTTGATAAGATCAAGCGTTCAATTTCCAAGCAGTCAGCTTCAGAGAAGTTAGATTTTGATGTTTGAAAGGACCCTGAATCAGAAGGTCCTGTTTCAGAGGTAACGACCAAGGTGGACAGAATGACATGTCCACCAGATCTGTATACCAAGTCCTGCGTGGCCATGCAGGCGCTATTAGAATCACTGATGCTTTCTCCTGTTTGATTCTGGCAATCAATCGAGGAAGCATCGGGAAAGGTGGAAACACATAAGCCATCCTGAAGGTCCATGGTGCTGTCAAGGCATCTATCAGGACCGCTCCCGGATCCCTGGATCTGGACCCGTAGCGCGGAAGCTTGGCGTTCTGTCGAGACGCCATGAGATCTATCTCTGGTTTGCCCCAACGTCGAAGTATTTGGGCAAAGACCTCTGGATGAAGTTCCCACTCCCCCGGATGAAAAGTCTGACGACTTAAGAAATCCACCTCCCAGTTCTCCACTCCCGGGATGTGGATTGCAGACAGGTGGCAAGAGTGAGACTCTGCCCAGCGAATTATCTTCGATACTTCCATCATTGCTAGGGAGCTTCTTGTCCCTCCCTGATGGTTGATATAAGCTACAGTCGTGATGTTGTCCGACTGGAACCTGATGAACCCCCGAGTTGCTAACTGGGGCCAAGCCAGAAGAGCATTGAGGACTGCTCTCAATTCCAGAATGTTTATTGGAAGAAGACTCTCCTCCTGATTCCATAGTCCCTGAGCCTTCAGAGAATTCCAGACAGCGCCCCAACCTAGTAGGCTGGCGTCTGTTGTTACAATTGACCAGTCTGGCCTGCTGAATGGCATTCCCCTGGACAGATGTGGCCGATAAAGCCACCATAGAAGAGAATTTCTGGTCTCTTGAATGGAATGAAGGACACGGCATGCATTTTGAAGTTTTGTTAACCTGTCCTCTGTCAGGTAAATCTTCATTTCTACAGAATCTATCAGAGTCCCCAGGAAGGGAACTCTTGTGAGTGGAAAGAGAGAACTTTTCTCTTCGTTCACTTTCCATCCATGCGACCTTAGAAATGCCAGTACTATCTCTGTATGAGATTTGGCAGTTTGAAAGCTTGAAGCTTGTATCAGTATGTCGTCTAAGTACGGAGCTACTGAAATTCCTCGCGGTCTTAGTACCGCCAGAAGAGTGCCCAGAACCTTTGTGAAGATTCTTGGAGCCGTAGCCAGTCCGAATGGAAGAGCTACAAACTGGTAATGCCTGTCTAAAAAGGCAAACCTTAGATACCGGTAATGACTTCTGTGAATCGGTATGTGAAGGTAAGCATCCTTTAAATCCACTGTGGTCAAGTACTGACCCTCTTGGATCATGGGCAAAATTGTTCGAATAGTTTCCATCTTGAACGATGGAACTCTTAGGAATTTGTTTAGGATCTTTAAATCCAAGATTGGCCTGAAGGTTCCCTCTTTTTTGGGAACTACAAACAGATTTGAGTAAAACCCTTGTCCTTGTTCCAACCGCGGAACTGGATGGATCACTCCCATTAATAAAAGATCTTGTACGCAGCGTAGAAACGCTTCCTTCTTTGTTAGGTTTGTTGACAACCTTGACAGATGAAATCTCCCTCTTGGGGGAGAGGATTTGAAGTCCAGAAGGTATCCCTGAGATATGATCTCTAACGCCCAGGGATCCTGAACATCTCTTGCCCAAGCCTGGGCGAAGAGGGAAAATCTGCCCCCCACTAGATCCGGTCCCGGATCGGGGGCCCTCAATTCATGCTGTCTTAGGGGCAGCAGCAGGTTTTCTGGCCTGTTTGCCCCTGTTCCAGGACTGGTTAGGTTTCCAGCCTTGTCTGTAGCGAGCAACAGCTCCTTCCTGTTTTGGTGCAGAGGAAGTTGATGCTGCTCCTGCTTTGAAATTACGAAAGGAACGAAAATTGGACTGTCTAGCCTTGGCTTTGGCCTTGTCCTGAGGCAGGGCATGACCTTTACCTCCTGTAATGTCATCAATAATCTCTTTCAAGCCGGGCCCGAATAAGGTCTGCCCTTTGAAAGGAATATTAAGCAATTTAGATTTAGACGTAACATCAGCTGACCAGGATTTTAGCCACAGAGCTCTGCGTGCCTAAATGGCGAATCCTGAATTTTTAGCCGCAAGTTTAGTTAAATGTACTACGGCATCTGAAATAAATGAATTAGCTAACTTAAGGAATTTAAGTTTGTGTGTGATGTCATCTAGTGTGGATGATTGAAGTGTCTCTTCCAGAGACTCAAACCAAAATGCTGCTGCAGCCGTGACAGGCGCAATACATGCAAGAGGTTGCAATATAAACCCTTGTTGAACAAACATTTTCTTAAGGTAACCCTCTAATTTTTTATCCATTGGATCTGAAAAAGCACAGCTATCCTCCACTGGGATAGTGGTACGCTTAGCTAAAGTAGAAACTGCTCCCTCCACCTTAGGGACCATTTGCCATAAGTCCCGTGTGGCGGCGTCTATTGGAAACATTTTTCTGAATATAGGAGGGGGTGAGAAAGGCACACCGGGTCTATCCCACTCCTTAGTAACAATGTCAGTAAGTCTCTTAGGTATAGGAAAAACGTCAGTACTCGTCGGTACCGCAAAATATTTATCCAACCTACACATTTTTTCTGGGATTGCAACTGTGTTACAATCATTCAGAGCCGCTAATACCTCCCCTAGTAACACACGGAGGTTCTCAAGCTTAAATTTAAAATTTGAAATGTCTGAGTCCAGTTTATTTGGATCAGAACCGTCACCCACAGAATGAAGCTCTCCGTCTTCACGTTCTGCAAACTGTGACGCAGTATCAGACATGGCCCTTGCATTATCAGCGCACTCTGTTCTCATCCCAGAGTGATCACGTTTACCTCTTAGTTCTGGTAGTTTAGCCAAAACTTCAGTCATAACAGTAGCCATATCTTGTAATGTGATTTGTAATGGCCGCCCAGATGCACTCGGCGCTACAATATCACGCACCTCCTGAGCGGGAGATGCAGGTACTGACACGTGAGGCGAGTTAGTCGGCATAACTCTCCCCTCGTTGTTTGGTGAAATATGTTCAATTTGTACAGATTGACTATTTTTTAAAGTAGCATCAATACATTTAGTACATAAATTTCTATTGGGCTCCACTTTGGCATTAACACATATAGCACAGAGATATTCCTCTGAATCAGACATGTTTAACACACTAGCAAATAAACAGCAACTTGGAAATACTTTTCAAAGTAATTTACAAATAATATGAAAACGAACTGTGCCTTTAAGAAGCACAGAAAAATAGTATAACAGATAAAATAATTAAGTTATAGCATCAATCTTTGTCAGAATATACAGTTTTAGCAAAGGATTGTTCCCCTCAGCAAATGATAACTAACCCAGGCAGCAGAAAAAAATACACAAATAAACGTTTTTTATATCACAGTCAATACAATCAGCACAGCTCTGCTGTAATGATTACTTCCCTCAAAAAAGACTCTTGAGATCCCTGAACTCTGTAGAGATGAACCGGATCATGCAGGAAGAAAATGAACCTCTGACTGAGTTTTTCTGATGCATAGTAAAAGCGCCAAAAATGGCCCCTCCCCCACACACATAACAGTGAGAGGGATCAGTGAACTTCTCTAATTTAAATCAAAACTATTGCCAAGTGGAAAAAAAGTGCCCAAAACATTTTTTCACCCAGTACCTCAGAGAAAAAAAAAACGTTTTTACATGCCAGCAAAAAAACGTTTTACCTCAATAATTAATTGTCATTTAAAACCTATTGCAAGTCCCTGCAAAATAGGTTAAGTCTATGTATACAGTTTAAAAGCCAGAGAAGTACCATTTCCCAGAAAACTGAAGTGTAAAATATACATACATGACAGCCTGATATCAGCTACATCTACTGCATTCAAGGCTGAGTTTACATTATAACGGTATGGCAGGATTTTCTCATCAATTCCATGTCAGAAAATAATAAACTGCTACATACCTCTTTGCAGATTAATCTGCCTGCTGTCCCCTGATCTGAAGTTTACCTCTCCTCAGATGGCCGAGAAACAGCAATATGATCTTAACTACTCCGGCTAAAATCATAGAAAAACTCAGGTAGATTCTTCTTCAAATTCTACCAGAGAAGGAATAACACACTCCGGTGCTATTATAAAATAACAAACTTTTGATTGAAGATATAAAAACTAAATATATCACCATAGTCCTCTCACACATCCTATCTAGTCGTTGGGTGCAAGAGAATGACTGGGGGTGACGTAGAGGGGAGGAGCTATATAGCAACTCTGCTGGGTGAATCCTCTTGCACTTCCTGTAGGGGAGCAGTTAATATCCCACAAGTAATGATGACCCGTGGACTGATCACACTTAACAGAAGAAACATTCAACTAGAGGGGGCGGAGCCGGCTGGCGTGACTGATGGCCGCACTTTAATGTGAGCTCCGACCAAAATTGCCCAAGATAGCTATTGCAGGGGCATTTGAGCACAGATTGGAGGAACAATACTCTAAATTCACCTCCGGAACGGATGGAGACCTGAAGGGTGGCGACCAAACTGCCTCAGCTAGATCTTTGATGCCACTAAGGTTTGAGGCCTAAGTCGCGGCCGCCATTTTTGGAGCCTGGGGCTGAAATGTAACAACGGAATCCTCCGGATCTCCATCTCAATCAGCACAGTGAAGCAGAGGATTCCGGAGAAGACTATGGCACACAGGTAATTCCTGATTGTAGAAAGCGGGTCAGGTGAGATACTATAGACACGGAACCTTATCATAACCGCCATCTCCATAGCCCTGAGACATGACACGCTGCATAAGAGTATACATAATCCCATCACCACAGGCATTATACTAAACTAATCGAATATATTCGCTATTGATATGTATTTGTCAATGACTAGGCTCATATGAACTGTGACATAACAGGCAGCAGCATCGTAGACACACTTCACAACAGAGACTGGGATCTGAAAAAGAAAGCATGGTATGGAAACAAGAAAGGTTTTGATATCCTTTATTTACAGCAACTACAGATGGCCTGGCTGCTTGACTAAATTCACTATACAGCACATAGAAACTGCCTAAGTACTGAAAGGGAGCACAATACTGGCCATGCTAGCATACTGCCTCATTTAATACAATCACAGCTCACAATTGCTAAGGGAGCTTTCTAACTTACTCTCCAAGCATCATTATAAGAACTGATCCTCTATCCTGGTCTAATTCTTAATGAATGAAAGTGATAACAAACTAAGGGAAAGGAATCAGGTTATAATACTGCATGAAAATGTCACCAAAAAAGATAGTTAAACCGGGCAGAGATACAAAAAAACCTGCTGCAACAAAACACTCAGTGAGCTCTTTCTTTAGACCTGCAGAAACCTCACAGTCTATCCTATCTGAACAAGCCACACCACAGAGACCTGAGATGTCACCCTCAGACAGTGAGGACAGTGACATGGAAGACTCTGTGCAAATAACTAAATCCTTCCTGGCAACTATACCAACTAAACACGATCTGGATAACATAGTTGTCAAGGTTAGAGATTGTATAAAAGAGGAATTAGCCAATCTAAGAAAAGATATGTCAGAAATTGGTAATAGGGTAGAAGCCCTAGAAGAAGATAACGAGTTTATGAGTCACAAACTCTCCAATTTGCAAACTACAGCTAATATACATGACTCAATGCTTTCACAACTGCAAGACAAACTAGAAGACTTAGAGAATAGAGAGCGACGGCAAAATCTTCGTGTTAGAGGGATCCCAGAAACAACTTTGCCCAACACCATTCCTGAATTCCTTAAAGGCCTCTTCTCTTTTCTACTGGGCCCCACTTCTTCTACAGATCTATCAATGGATAGGGCTCACAGGGCTCTAAGACCAAAGCCTCCAGATCAAGCACCCCCAAGAGATGTAATTCTCAAGATGACACATTTCCAAGCCAAAGAAGACATCATGAAAGCTGCCAGACGAATTAAGGATATCAATTTCCAGAACTGCCACCTGCAAATATTCACAGATCTGGCCCCTCGTACTCTGCAAAGGCGAAAAGAATACCAACATTTAACAACGCTTCTCAGAGCTAAAGGAATACCATACCGATGGGGCTTTCCGTGTTCTATTAACATCTCCCATGGCGGCAATAAGCTGTCATGTAAATCTTTGGACGATATACCAGAATTATGTGTGGCACTAGGGATAGACCCCCCTCAACCAACAATATCAAGAGAAGATGAAGAATCAGAAGTGACACTCAAACCAGCGAGACCTCCTAAAGCACAATGGCAGCAGCATAAAATTAAAAGACCGAAGAAATCCCAAGATCTTGCACCTGTGGACAATCCAGGATGACGCTGATAGGACCTGAATGGGTGAGATAAATCCATTTTATCTATATGTTAAATTACCTTTTCCTTCCTTTCACTATGAACATTAGCATACTTTCATCTGTTGGACTCTCAAGTAAAGAGACTGAATATGTGTACATAAAGATTTGACACAGTCCTATATTAATAGTCGATAAACGACACAATGTCCTTGTAATTGTTCATAAATGTACTTATAAGATTTTTCTTTATTAGGGGCAAACTAATTTCCCCCTGAATTGTGACATGTTATGTCAAACCATTTGTTATTTGTTATTGTTTTTGTTTTTGTTTTTACTCATGTTATTGTTTTGGTTATTGTTCACACTGTTTCAGTTTGATTCAACACTGTTTACATTGATACTTTTGTTTACACTCTACCTACCCATAATTAACAAACTCCAGGTATATGCACCTTCCACAACATTCTTAAATGGCTCTTACAGTCTCATGGATAGATTTAGCATTCAGACAGATATTGACCCATTAAACAGGTAATGGCTGACAAAACAACAATTGTATGTATGACACAAAATGTAAGAGGGTTTAACATATCTCACAAAAGACGCATAGCATTCACTGACATTAAACATAGACAAGCAGACATCTTATTCTTACAGGAGACACACTACATAGCAGGACAAGAACCAGGATTTTTCACGTCCACATACACCAGACACTATCACAGCAGTCACCCATCCAAAAAAATCTCAGGAGTCAGTATCCTACTTCATAACTCATTACAGTTCCACGTCCAACAAACAGATGGGGACAGTGAGGGGAGATATTTAGCCCTGAGGGGATTACTTCAAGGGAAACCAATTACATTGGTCAATATTTATGCCCCTAACACGCACCAAGCTCCCTTCTTTCGCAAGATAACTAATAACATTTTAGCCTTTTACAAGGGGTCCCTCATTGTAGGCTGCGACTTAAACACCCCGCTGAACCCAATGTTGGATAGTTCTACTGCACAATCACTAGTGTCGAAAAAGTCACTTAGGTCCATTAGAGAAGACCTGACACTACTGGGAATCCATGATGTTTGGCGAGTCCAGCACCTGAATAATAAGAAATTTACCTATTACTCAGCACCACAGAACACTCACTCTCGTATAGATTACATATTCACAGACCATAACACTATCTCCTCAGTGACCTCATCTGACCTCACACCGACCAGCTGGTCTGACCACTCGGCAGTTGTGTGCCGGTTACACTGGTCCTCACTCCCTTTTAAACCATTTCAATGGCGATTTGACGACACTATACTTAAAGAACTACCACTATTACAACAAGTAGAGAAGTCGATAGTGGACTACTTTGAACACAACAGCAACCCAAGCATAAACCCATTCTCACTTTGGGAGGCTCATAAGTGTGTCATTAGGGGTGAAATGATAAAAATGAAAGCTTTGCAAAATAAAATTAATAGATCACAACAAGCAGACCTTACTGCGTCTTACCAAAGCGCAGAGAATTTATATAAGAACAATCTATGTGATGACTCCCTAAAATCAACAAGAGATCAGGCTAAGCAGAAACTTCAAGAATTTCTAGATTTAGCTGCCCAGAAACAAGCACTAAAATTGCAACAGAATTTTTTTCTAGAGGGAAACAGGCCCGGGAAACTCTTAGCGAGAGCACTTAAAACCAAACAATCAGCCCACTACATTCCTATGTTACAAGACCCTTCTGGTAGATTAACAGTGGAGACTAAGAGGATGACAGAAATCTTCAGAGATTACTACACAATGTTATATAATTTGACGCCACACAGGAACACTAAGACACATTTTACTGACTGTTGCAAGTATTTGGACACTGTTACACTACCTAAACTGCCAACAGAAGATCTTAGCCCCTTTAACTCTGCAATAACAGCTGAAGAAATCACCAATGCTATAAACTCATTAAAACAGGGGAAAAGCCCTGGGCCGGATGGCTTCACTAGCGGTTATTACAAAAAATTCAAACATCTTTTGATCCCACATCTACTTTCAGTTTTTAATTATATAGATGAATCTCATGGCCTACCCTCCTCTATGCTTGAGGCAGTAGTTACACTCATACCGAAACCAGGTAAAGACCCGACTATTGCATCAAACTACCGACCAATATCTCTCCTGAATATAGATATTAAGCTATATGCTAAAATTCTATCCACCAGAATTAATAAAGTACTCCCTTCGTTGATCCATCCAGACCAGGTGGGCTTCATGCCGCAGAGAGAAGCTAAAGACAACACTTTAAAAATCTTGCACTTAATGCAATATGCAACTATACATGACATTCCCTTTATTTTACTTTCGACTGACACTGAAAAAGCTTTTGACAGACTAGACTGGACCTTTTTAAAAGTTACTCTACAGAAATTTGGCTTCCCAGACAGTTTTATCCAAAAAATTCTAGCCCTTTATACTAACCCCACTGCCAAGATTAAAATTAATGGTACACTTTCCAACTCTTTCCCTATCCTAAATGGTACCAGACAAGGATGCCCTCTGTCACCCTTATTATTTGTTCTCTCAATGGAAGTTCTTGCTACTAAACTATGTGACAATCCAGCAATAACTGGACTTACTATAAACTCCAACCATCATAAATTGGCACTTTATAAAGACAACCTACTACTGACATGAACTCAACCGACTGTGGCTCTACCTCCGGCACGGAGCACACTGGAGGAGTTTGGCCTCCATTCTAATTATTTAGTTAATAAACATAAATCCGAATTACTCCCCATAAATTTAAACGAGACTGACATCCAAACACTCGGCTCACAGGTACCATATCAAATAAAGAGGTCCTCACTGAAGTATTTAGGTGTTCACCTCGCCAGTACTGTTCAACAACTATTTGAACTGAATTATGAACCACTCTTAAACTCCCTAACCAGAGATACATCTGCCTGGCTAAATAAAAATATATCCTGGTTGGGCAGGATAGGGGTAGCCAAAATGACCATCCTCCCCAAGATCCTCTACTTGTTCCAAACGGTCCCCATACCGCTTTCAGATACCTACCTTAACAGACTCCAGTCTGTGATGAACTCGTATATCTGGAAAAAGAAACCTCCTAGAATAGCTAGAACAACTCTTTATCTATCAAAAACATATGGGGGTTTGGGAGTACCAGACGTAGTTAAGTATCAAACTGCTGTTTTTTTAAAGAGACTGATAGACTGGTGCACGACCCATAACAAACACGACAAGATTTGGTTGATGTTAGAACACGACTTGACCGGGTCCCCCCAACTCGGTGCATACTGTTGGCAACCGATTGGGAACCACCCAGCCTTGATCAAACTCTACCCTATAATACGAGAAACATTCAACATCTGGTCTCGGACTATAGCTGGAAACCCACATATCTCAACGGTCCCCTCCCCCCTGACGACTGTCTTGTCTAACCCAGACTTCCCAACAGGGATGTTAGTCACGCCTAAATCACAGAGCACCCTTGACAACCTCCTCCCACTGTATACACTATTAGAGGCGAACAAACTGATACCTAAACAACAATTAGTAGATCTAGGAATCACACAATTCACTGACTGGTTTAAATATCTACAACTTAAACACTTTGCACACACCCATAAACTCAAACATCATACGACAAGAGATCGCACCACTTTCGAAAAACTCTGCACTTCCAGCTCACCCACAACTCATGCTATATCCACCTTATATCAAATCCTACTCACGCCATCAGACCTCAAACAAACTTCCACAATAATATCTTGGCATAGAGAACTTCCATACACTCTCTCCGAAGAAGAGTGGCTCGATATCTTTCGACATACCAGCAAATCCGCACATTCAGCCACTTTATTGGAAACCAATTATAAATTCTTGCTCCGGTGGTATCTCACTCCCCATAGATTAAAATATATATTCCCAGAAGCAGTATGCATTCCAGTTTAAGCAGTATGCATCTCTATTCCACTTAGCCATATGCAGTGCCAAACAAATAATCCAGAGGCTGTGGAAATCCGAGTCCACACCAACCCTATTAATGTGGAAAACACAAATGGAAACGAATCTATCCATGGAGAGATTCTTTTACTATAAAACTGGCAGATTGGAGTTCTATGCCGAGATGCTATATTTTTGGGAATCATACTACTATACAAAACAGAACTAAGTCTTTCTTGTAACGCTCCTCTCTATTGACAAATTACAAGGCTGTACATAGGAAATTCCTCTCCAACAAGAAGAAACACACCACCCAACTTCCCAACACACTATATACCTCTCTAGTCACATAAGTAACAGCCAGAACTGAGTGGTAGCCGAACACAGCAAGTAGATTGTACCAGAACTAAACTAACATAACCCCATTACCAACTACACATCTCAGACACAACCACCTAACTACCCAACTTTACCTCATGATCAGTGATGGCTTAGGAGTTGCATACAAGAAATTGCTATTGCATTATCGGTGTATGAGCATAGATCTCACTATATGTACCCCGACCAGATGAACTCTGCAAACTTATCGGAGAACCTTATGTGTAATCTACTTTGATTATTAGAGTTTAAATATATTAAATATTGTTGTCGAAATGTGTGCAATAAGATTTTAGCATTATAGAATCAGGTCCTACCTTTTATAGAATCGCCTCAGGTGAACACGCAATTTTTCATATGGACTTTCAGAATTTGGACTCTGCGGGACTGTTAACAAAACCTACCATGCAATATGCTAAAGAACCTACCATGTAATATGTTTTGACCATTGGAGTGTAATAATTATTGTTTGAAACTGTTTTATTGTCATGAATATTTTGATACAAATAAAAGATTAAACTAAAAACATTCAACTAAAGTTTTCACCCTCCTCAAACCAGCCTTAGTCTTACATACCACACTCACATCATTCATATACCCAATCACTTTTAAACACCTTCCATTACTACCAGGAATAGTGATGTCGCAAACCTAAAATTTTGCGTTCGAACAGCGGACACAAACTTCCACAACTGTTTGCGAACAGGCGAACCGGGCAAACCGCCATAGACTTCAATAGGCAGGCGAATTTTAAAACCCACAATAGTGATGGAAAAGTTGTTTCAAGGGTACTAACACCTGGATTGTGGCATGCCGGAGGGGGATCCATGGCAAAACTCCTATGGAAAATTACATAGTTGATGCAGAGTCTGGTTTTAAGCCATAAAGGGCATAAATCACCTAACATTCCTAAATTGTTTAGAATAACGTGCTTTAAAACATCACGTATGTACACTACGGTTACACCAGATATGAGTTGCACTGGGGTGACACTGTGCCCTGGAAGGCAGGCACTGAAATGCACACGTCTGAAAGAAACTGACTGCTATTATTTAACACAGTCAAAAAAGTGTTGTTTTTTTTTTAAATCTACACTACTGTTACACCAGATATGAGTTGCACTGGGGTGACACTGTGCCCAGGCAGGCAGGCACTTAAACGCACACGTGTGAAGGAAACTGACTACTATTATTTAACACAGTCAAAAAAGTGTTGTTTTTTTTAAATCTACACTACTGTTACACCAGATATGAGTGGTGGCACTGGGCACAGTATACGCTGTGAGCCTGACACACACGCTGGCAGGCAGGCAGGCAACTGCAATTAGATTACACAGGAAAAAAAAAAGCAGCCCTAAAAAGGGCTTTTTGGGGTGATGTCCTTACAGCAGAGATCAGATGAGTCCTTCAGGACTGTAGTGGACACTGAATGCACTAGCCTAGCTATAGATTTCCCTACTAAATCAGCAGCAGCTACACTGTCCCTCCTCTCACTAACAATGCAGCTTCCGAATGAATCTAAAATGGATGCTGTCCAGGAGGTAGGAGGGTCTGGGAGGGGGGGTCTGCTGCTGATTGGCTGGAATGTGCCTGCTGACTGTGAGATACAGGGTCAAAGTATTACTCAATGATGACGAATAGGGGGCGGATCGAACATCGCATATGTTCGCCCTCCACGGCGAACGCGAACATGCTATGTTCGCCAGGAACTATTCGCCGGTGAACAATTCGCAACATCACTAACCAGGAACATTCACACCTTTAACTAATTTATCCTTCCTCAAACAATGGCTCAATGACACATACAAATAACACAAGAGACAAAGGACATCCTTGACACACTCTAGATTTAGCACAAAATTCCTCAGTCAAAAAACCATTAACCTGAACTTGACTCACAATATCACAATACAAACATTTAAACCATCTAATAATCTTACCAGAAAAACCTAAATGTTCTAAAATATGAAACATAAAATCATGCACTGCCCTATCATGCGCTTTTTCAAAATCCACAATAGCAACAGCAACAGACCTCATCCTCTCCCTCACATACCACAGTACATCACGTAGTAACAACAAACTTTCAGAAATCTGACGCCCAGGAACAGCACACACTTGCTCTTCACCCACAACCTTACCAATCATTCCACGCATTCTATTTGCCAACACCTTTGCAATAACCTTATAGTCTTAAGATTGGATATCAGAGCGCCAAACAACGTAGGCAGGGTCTATGGGCAGATAGTCAAATACCAAAGGTAACAATAGGTTGAAATAATATGATTTAATACATAAGATAAAAAAGTTGGTACATTTAAAATTATACAACAATTAGGCATGGATCCATGTTACACTTTAAAATATATATTGAAACACTAGGAACAATTTAAAAATGCTTGTAGAACAATAAATAACAACAACAAAAAATCTAACAAATAATGTCTATCGCATAAACTTAAATTCTAATATGTGAATGCTAGGAGCGCTTATGCACACTCTATTTATAAAAACAATGGGTTACAATGCACAGGTGGATAGATTCCAGGTTGCTTGAAACCAGTGGGTGTGGAATGTAAGTGGCTCCGAATTAGGGTTTTGCCTATGTGTTTATCCAAAATTGTGTAAATCCTAACAGGTGGACAAAAAATGTTACAGGAATGTCTAGAACCTGAATTCAAAATATAAGACCTGAGGTTGTGCCTATGTGTTTATCGAAAAAGGGTGTAAATCCTAACAAGTGAAAAAATGTGAGAAAAATATTGCAGGGGTGTGTGAACCTTATTTTCAAAATAAACAATGAATTCAAAATAAAACGATATAGAAGTGAATTTTGGACAAATTAACTAATGCAAACATAAAGCATAAACAGAACCAAAAAAAAAAAAAAAAAAACAACAGCACAACTTTAACGTGTGTTCAAATGTGTTTCTGATGCAAACTGTGATGTGATGTGAACAAATATCTATTATAACACTGAACAGTGGCAAAACTTTGTGATTAGATTGAAATTGAACACAGGCTCTAAATTGATACCCTAAAATACAAATCTAAAGGGCTCAGAGTTGCTGAGCTAGATATAAGGGACTTGCTCAAAGAGCCTTAAGATGTTAATTAAAAGAGACCATATAACAACAGTGGGTTAAAAAACAGATGATATAACATAAAATGCTTAAAAGTCCAAATAAATATTCAAATTGGATAATAAGAATCTTGCTATAGTCTATCTCAATATGGATCCCAACTGCTGATTATGTATAAATCTTCTTGGGCGGTAGTTAACAAATAATTCCAACTTGCAATGTTGTCCCTTACCTGCCAAAAATGAAAGGCAAACAATAGTGCAGATGGCTTCTTAATGTGATCACAATTAAAATACTCCTTACCAGTCAACCGGTTTCGGTCTCCACTGACCTTTCTCAAGACTCCCTGTGTTCAATTTCAATCTAATCACAAAGTTTTGCCACCAGTGTTATAATAGATATTTGTTCACATCACATCACAGTTTGCAAGCAGAAACACATTTGAACACACGTTAAAGTTTTGCTGTTGTTTTTTTTTTGTTTGTTTGTTTTTTTTGGTTCTATTTATGCTTTATGTTTGCATTAGTTGATTTGTCCAAAATTCACTTGTATATCGTTTTATTTTGAATTCATTGTTTATTTTGAAAATAAGGTTCACACACCCCTGCAATATTTTTCTCACATTTTTTCACTTGTTAGGATTTACACCCTTTTTGGATAAACAGATAAGCACAACCTCAGGTCTTATATTTTGAATTCAGGTTCTAGACATTCCTGTAACATTTTTTGTCCACCTGTTAGGATTTACACAATTTTGGATAAACACATAGGCAAAACCCTAATTCAGAGCCACTTACATTCCACACCCACTGGTTTCAAGCAACCTGGAATATAACCACCTGGCAAAACATTCATTCTAAAAACAAACTTACAAACATCCAACATATCCACCCCAAACAAATTCCAAAAACAAGTATAAAATTCAACAGGCAAACCATCACAACCAGGTACCTTCACATTCTTAAAACTCCTAACAACCTCTGCAATCTCATCCAAACTTAGATCCCTTTCTAACAAATCATTATCATATTTTCCAACTTAACCTCAATGTCTTCCAACAACTCATTTTCCAATAAAACATCTCTTGTCTTTTCTTTATACAGCTCACTATAAAACTCACGAACTTCACGCAAAACACCATCCGTACCATTAATTTCACACTCAACCTTATCAAAAACACTAACAAAACCAGTCTTTCCTTCAAAAGCTTTCTTAAAAAAATATTTACTACAAGACTCATCCTTTTCCATTTTCTCCAATCTTTCCATAAAAACTATTTTCTTTCCTTTTTCATGCATACACTTTTTAATTATCTTTCTTGCTTCAGCAATTTCCTCATGCACATCAATACCACAATTTCTCAATTCATACAAATACAACATCCTCAGATACCATTTATCATACAACTCCCTTTCCATTCTAGCTTTCTCACAGCCTTTCTTAATAAAAAACCTATTTATTTCCACCTTCAACCATTCCCACCACATAAGCACTTTACTAAAATTACACTTTCTTTCACACCACCTTTCATACATCCAAATAAACTGACCCTTAATCTTCTCATCTTCTAACAAATCCACATTCAGCTTCCAAACACCCTTACCATACTTGATCTTCAAATCACAATTCACCTTACACATCAAAAGGGCATGATCCGTAAAGGGCATCCGCTTTAAAGAAAAATCATCAACACATAGAAATTTAGATAAAAACAAAAATCAATTCGAGATTTTATCCCACCACTATCACTAAAGAAAGTAAAACCCTCCCCTGAAAATGAAACGGACCCGAAGGAATCCTTCAAACTGAAAGATTTAAGCAGATCAACTAATAACTTTCCTGAGCTAACCACCCTACAATCACTCCCACCCTCTCTGTCCCCATTCTTAATAATACAATTAAAATCCCCAACCAAAAAAGTTGGCCCTCGACCTGGCAGAAAAACTTTAATGTTTCAAAATCAAGCAAATGTTCTACCCTATTTGGAGAAGCATATACATTAAACAAACGAAAAACAGTCCCACAAAAACTAAAACGAACCAAAAGAACCCGACCTGGGACACGATGAACTACATTAAGGATAGAAAAACAAAACCCCTTAAACAAAACTCCCACCCACCCCCCCATTCCTATCAGACGAACAAGACCATGCTTTAGGACCATATTCCCAGTAAGCGCATTTAGGATGTTCAGAGAGACCACATTCCTGCAAACAAAAAATATTAGCAGAACATACAGATAATAACTTAAAAATTGCAGCTCTCCTTGCTATAGTTTTCATACACCTGACATTAAGGGAAGAAATGGTCAGAAACAGGGGAAAAAAATTAACATCAGGACTTTTTCTTTTCTTTCTTTTTCTTAGGACTCAAAGGAGATCCTTTAAATCTGCTTCTGTGACGTGCCGACCTCCTAGGCTCCCCCTTGCCAGCCTCATAACCAGTAACTTCAGCAAGTTGGTTCACATCTCTTTTATCTAGATAACCAACAGAAGAGGTATCAGAAAAGTCACCTATACACTGGCTTGAGTCAGAGGGAATGTCTTTAGTAGAGACAGAAGGGAACTCTGAAATTAAAGAGTCAGCATCACTTGCAGTATCTGGATCTACACTCTAACTACTGGTAGATCCAAATCAGGACTCTCCCATCCATCAGAATCCGCACCTTTTTTCCGCTTGGAGGCAGATTTTTTCCCTCCAGTGTCCATATCCTCCTCAGAACCAGAGGACACAACAGCAGACCAATCAATGTTCTCCCCTTCACCAAGAAAAGCATCAGGAACAGGATCACAAGATGACTCAGTGAAGGAAAAAATCTCTGTCCCAGGAACAGCAACAGTATCATCCACATAATTGGGCAACAGGGCTTCAAGAACATCGGAAGCAGCTATCACATTAGATGTAGCAAGATCCACCTCCTGAAGATTAGATTGGGCTTCCTCCACCTTCTCAGCCACAGGAACCACCACAGGAGCATCAGACACCTCTCTGACAGGGACCCAAACTGCAGTTTTCTTACACAAAGAGGTAATATAGAGATCAATTCCTCATCAGAGACCTCCTCCTCATTTACAGATGGCTCAACCGCAAATGAAGATGTTTTTTTGCAACATCAGCGTAGGAAGGCTTCACTTGGTAGTTTATTATAGATTAGGGTTTTTTATTTTGGGGTGGTTTTTTTTTAAAAAAAAGGGTATTAGAATAGGAATCATTTTTATTGTTATGGATAATTTCGTTTGTTATTTTTTGTAATGGAAGTTTATTTTTTGTAATGGTAGTTTTTTTATTTTTTGTAATTTTAGTGTTTTTTATTTTTTTAATGTTAGGTTTTAGTGTAAGGCAGCTTAGGTTTCACTTTTATTTCATAGGTAAGTTTATATTTATTTTAACTAGGTAGTTAGTAAATAGTTAAGAACTATTTACTAACTAGTCTACCTAGTTAAAATAAATACAAACTTACCTGTGAAATAAAAATAAAACCTAAGCTAGCTACAATATAACTAATAGTTATATTGTAGCTAGCTTAGGTTTTATTTTTATTTCACAGGTAAGTTTGTATTTAGTTTTAAATATGTATTATTTAGTTAATAATTGTAACTTTAATTTAGGTCTATTTTAATTATGTTAAAGTTAGGGGGTGTTAGGTTTAGGGTTAGGGATAGGCTTAAAGTTAGGTTTAGGATTAGATTTAGGGGCTAATATAGTTTAATTTAGGTTTTTGCAATGTGGGATGCTGGCGGTTTAGGGGCTAATAGGTTTATTTAGTGGTAGTGATGTGGGAGGCCAGAGGTTTAGGGGTTAATAACTTTATTTTGGTGGCGGCAATATCGGGAGTGGCAGCTTAGGGGTTAATAACATTATGTAGGTGGCGGCGATGTCGGGGGTGGCGGATTAGGGGTGTTTAGACATGGGGTATGTTAAGGTTTAAATGCAACTTTTTTTCCCCATAGACATCAATGGGTTTGCGTTACAGAGCTTTTCATTCCGCGATCACAGGTGTTAGGTTTTTTTCTAACACGCTCTCCCAATTAATGTCTATGGGGAAAGCGTGCACGAATATGTCAAAGCAGCGCATGTATTTTGTGCTGTATATATTGTGATCAACACAACCATATCGCACGCACAAGGTGGCTTTTCTAAAACTCTTAATGGCAGCAATATGGGGGGTGAAATAACGCAACTTTTGTTGCGTTCGTTTCGCACCCTCTATAGCAAAAAAAAATTGTAATCTAGGTGTTAGTAAATTAAAGTGAAATGGGTCTGTTATGCTTATGATTAATCCCGCATGTTTTCACTGTTGCAGTATTTTTAGTGTTGAAACTTACACATGTTCAATTCAGAATTCTAGAATGGTTAGATCATACAATGTTTGTGGATTTATGTGCAATCTGAAATGGCTTGGTGTGTGTACCTCTTATATATATTCCATGAATATAGGTATGCACATTTAGTATGTCTCTATCTTATGCTATATGAAATCATATAGCCTTTATCAGTCTTTATTGCTAATTCATCACATGTGTATTTTGTGGCGAGGTATTTGCTTTGAAGGTATTAGCCTTCTAATAATATTATTATTTTGAATATGTCACATAGATTTGGATATAGGACGATTTGTGCATATTTATGTATATGTATAGTTTGTACAATCATATGTTTATACAGGGTTATATGTTTGATCCGTTCAAACAGATGATATTTAATGAGACACCAAATCATGTTTTAAATGATAGAACGGATCTCGCCGTATAGGTCTGTGGAGATATGATTTATGAAAATTCCTCAAATATGTTATGCTTAATGTGTTTAGAGCACAAAGGTATATATGCTTTTTAAAGGTAATTGTATCATCGGATAAATTGATGAAATGTATACACAATTTCTATTTGTTAAGGCAGATTACGTTAGCCGTCCAATTAAGGGTGTGTAATGATAAATGAGATTTGATTGGTTAAAGGGGGTACATATACAGCAGGTCTGTTTAAGTTTGTATCACAGCCTGATGAAACGGCTCTGTGTAGCCGAGAAACGCATTGCTGGTTTTAAACAATTTTAATAAATTTGTTTTATTCGTACCCTGTTGGAGCTGGTCTCCTATTTATCCTGAACTGCCCTGAATAATTTTGAGTGATTTGTTTTTGGGGCATCGATAACACGCATTGTCACTACACACCCTCTCGTAATATTATAAGGACAACAAAGTTATTTTCTCCTTTCCGTGTGTGTTTATGGATGTAGCTCCAGGGTGAGAGGTGAAGCTACATCCATAAACACACACGGAAAGGAGAAAATAACTTTGTTGTCCTTATAATGTTATAAAGGGGTTTGGCTTCCCTTCCTCTCCTTGGTGTGTGAACCGGAACGTGTATCAGTTATTTGCAACATTACTGTATGCACCTGTAAGTTCTTGGGAGCTGGTCTATCTATATGCCACGTTGTTTATTAATTTATATGCTACGCTGCTTATCAATCTGAATGAAAATAAAACAAAGAACAGTAGCAGTTTTACAACAGCAAACACACAAATTGACAAAAGTGACTTTTTATTACTTCCAAAGAGACTGAGCAATACATGTGAATTACGTTTGATTGCATAGCACAAAATAAACTACTTACAGCTTTATAAATCATGACTGACACAGAGGAAGTATGTGAGATCTTTTCGTTAAAAACATGTATAGAAAGAAAAGCAACTGACATTGAACTAGACAAGGTCTTCACAACGGATAAATCTCAATTAACTTTGAGTAGTTTATTTGATGACATGGAACTCTTATTAAAAAGAGAAATGAAAACAAAATGTGACATTCAAATTTTGATAAGATACCATGAGATGGGAATAATACCTAGGGGTCTCGGTATGAACAAATTCCCAACTTCCATCACAGAAGACAAAGAATTTATATTAAGATGGAATGAGACTTTGTCAGAATGTTCCTTGAAACTCATGTTGTTAATTGTTGAATTCAAATCTGTATTGCTGAAAGAGATAGTTGTTCAAATTGGGCTAACCTAATCGGAACTAAACAAAAGAAAGGAAGTTGAGGATTTTCTTAAATTTGATAAAATCCTATCAGAGAGTATCTCAGAAGCAAAGAGATTTCTTCTGGAGATAAAACATAGGAAATACATTAGAGACCAGACTGATTATGATTTAAAGTATATGTCTGGAATCGGAAAGAAAAGATGTTCAGAAACTTCTCATTTCAGAATAGAGGCAATAGAGGAAGAAGGGGTAGAGGTAGGGGCAGGAGGGGCAGAAATTACTATCATTCAGACAACAGAAGGGTCAGATTTAGTGATAGCGAAGCAGAGTCCACAGATGATTTCTCTAGCTCAGGGGATGAATCACAACACACAGTGATAAAACATCAAACTATTGCAACAGGCAGAAACTATGAGCAGTCTGGAGATCCTGTGGTTAAACCAAAAATTAAATCAATTTTGGTTCAAATCCCACCCAACACTACCACCACCCCCAATAACTACATATAACACGGAAGGGACAGCGAGCAATAGCAAATATGTACCTTCATCTAGAAATGAAGGAGTACAAACAAGGTCAAATATTGAAGTTGATAAGGTTTTTTGCCTTCGCCCAGTTGGTTTAGAAGGGGAGGGCCAGAAGGTACCAAGCGATCAGAATCCCCATACACCAACACTGGAACAAACTCAAACAGACCAGGGCAGATCCAACAGATATCCCCAAAGAAGCCAGAAGAGAGGTTATTACACAAAATATCAGTAGAAAACAATATAATCAATTTATCTGACTACACACTGACTGAAACTGAGATTAAGGTTTTAAATAAGGGACTTAACTTTGTCCCCAACTCTAACTTTAACCTCTTCTCAACGTTATTGGATGTTAACAAATTAATCAGATCTCTGACTTTAAAAAAGTTCTTTAAGCAGACTGAACATCTAGACATGGAACATGAGGATCTTATCACTAATCCCAGACTGAACCTTACATTCAATGAGGACTGTGACAGGGTAGCTCTGGAAGATCTATATTTGGCAGGAGCAGTGGGCCCATCAGACAATGCAAATTTACCTAAATGTAAAGGTAATTCCACCTTTTACCCCATACAAAGTAGGGGCCAAATTTTAGAAAGCTTTCAAAAGAGGATAGAAAATGATCTCACTGCTCTCTCAACCAATATTAGATCAGATTTGGGTAAATCAAATCTAACCAGAAAAGAAAAAGAGGCATTAACTAAATTACAAAAAAATGAACATATAGTGATTAGAGCAGCGGACAAGGGGGGCTCAATAGTGTTACAGAACAGAAGCCAATTTATTTGTGAAGCGATGAGACAACTAACAAACACTGACCAATATACACTACTCAGAAAACGACTATCACCTGGAACTGATGGACCTATTAGATGAAGGTAGGGAAATAGGGATGTTTGATGACAACACCTATAAATACCTACAGGTAGAATTCCCTATACGACCCACCTTCAATCATCTTCCTAAGGTCCATAAACCAGGTGTAGAGATACAAGGCAGGCCCATCATAAATGGTATTGGGTCCCTAACTGAGAGACTCTCACAATGGCTGGATGCAATACTCCAGCCATTTGTTGAGGATCTGCCAAGTCATCTGTCAGACACGAAACACCTTTTGGGGTTACTAAAAGATGAAAACTGGCAAAATTCTAACATGTGGTTAACCATAGATGTAAAAGCACTTTATTCATCCATACCACATAAAGAAGGCCTTAAAGCCATCAGATGGTTCCTGACCAGATCAGGGCAATTTGAAGATGAACAGTGTGACTTTATAACACGTGTAACACACTACTTGTTAACTCACAACTATTTTTGCTTTGAGGACAAATTCTACCTCCAGAGATGTGGGACTGCTATGGGGGCCAAGTTTGCCCCCTCCTATGCCAACCTCTTCATGGGGTGGTGGGAGCAGTCCCACATCTATGGAGATAGAAATCAGTTCAAGCACCACATCCAATTTTTTAAGAGATTTATAGATGATCTCATCTTGATCTGGCAGGGAGACCCGAATTTGATTGATGGACTAAATGATAATGATATAGGCTTGAGCTTTACCTTTGAGACTGGTTTGAACACTATCAACTATCTAGATGTGTCCCTATTAGGAGTCACTATAGAAGATTGGGGCTATATCACTACTAGCGTATATCGCAAACCAACAGCCAAGAATACAATACTACACGCTAAAAGTAATCACCCAAATAGGATTTTCAAAGCAATTGCCAAGGGGCAATATCTGAGGACACTCAGGAACTGTTCTGAGAAAACAACGTTTGAAACACAAGCCATAGAGTTGACAGATAGGCTTATATCTAGAAATTACCCCAAAAAAATGCTATTAGGCATTAAAAAAGAAGTCAGCAAAAGAAAGAGAGATAGCCTATTAGAGCCAAAAAAAGCAGTCCAAACGAAAATATGATTGGAACAAGGGCACACAAGACAGGGCCACCTTCATGACAACTTATAGTGACCAATATGACGAGATCTGTAGCATTGTGTCTAAGCACTTTCCCTTACTCCAAGCAGATGAGGGGTTAATCAATGTAGCCAGAGAGGGCTGTCGATTCGCTTTCAAACGTGGCAAAACGATAGGGAACATGGTCGCACCCACCACAATTAAAACCAAAAGAGGGAAACCCCAAGTTCCTGGCTAAGCACAAAGGGAGTTTTCAGATGTCATTATGCAGATTGCATAGCATGTAGCCATCTATCCCCAGGCAATGGTTTCACCAGCACTATGACTGGAGAAACCTTTGAACATGATAGATGTTTCAATTGCAGGGCTACCTATGTTATATATCTTCTTACATGTAGCCATTGCAATTTGCAGTACGTCGGTATGACCTCACGGGAGGTGAGGTCCAGAATACGTGAACATGTCAATAACATCAAATTGGGCATCCTCACTACTCCCCTAATAAATCATTTTTCCACGGCTCATAATAAAAACACTGACTCCCTACAATGGACTATAGTGAAGCATGTCCTCCCCCTGCATAGAGGAGGTGATAGGGACTCACTGTTAGCCAGGGAAGAAGTGTTTTGGATTCTTAATCTAAAAACTAGGAAGCCCTATGGGTTAAATAGTGAGTTTGATCTAATTAATTTCTCGCACTAGATACAGTGCCCTTGTCCTTCCTCTCTATCCTTATTTCATTCATTTCTCATCCCCTCCATCAAATCACCCATTATAAGCTTCTGGGGAGTAGTATAGGGGGGGTAGTATATATTTGACCTATATAGCAACAATATGTAACACAAACTCCTGCTTTGTATGTATATTTATTTATTCATATGCTATTATTATTGTGAGTTTAAGCTACATATTTGCTTTGTGTGAATTTTACATAAGTGGTACTCAAGATAGAATGTTGTATCTATGAAATCAACACACAACAATTTGTATAACCCACTTTTGACCTCTACAAATGCATGTTTAACATATCTAACATATTTAATAATATATTTAAGATATTCACATACAACTGAAGTGATAATATTACTATTGAGCACGTAATAAGAGGCAAAATTGAAGCTTCCTATACAGGAGGTGTGTTTGTGATCTTAACCAATGAGATACAAGCAACACCTTTTTAAAGCTGGGACTGATGGTCACTGATCATGCTATGACTACAGCACGGGAAGCCGAAACGCGTCAGCAGCATTAGTGACCACCATCCTGTAATTGTGCACACTGCTGGAGTGTGTTCTTTTCTGTTCTAATTGGAGTTGCTGTTTTTAACCAGAATAAAGACAAGATTTGTAAAGCACCAAGTTGTATCGGATCTCCTCTATACCTTTGTTTTTCACCCTCTCGTAATACCCTGACAATTGGAGCCTTGGGAGGAAGGTGTGGACGCAGATCCGGTCCTGATTGGTCGAAGGAATCACGTGATCGGCTGGTAGCTGTTGCCGTGTGTGGTCTACCGAGCGACTGAGGTCCCAGCTTGCGATTTGGCGCATGTCTCAGTGCCGCTCCGCTTGTGAGTACATTCACTGTCACCTTAGTACATGTTGTTGTACTGACGATATTACCCTATTTTGGCGCCTTCTTGTCTCCTGTTTTAGGTAGTCCATAAATAAAAATACAATCAACCCCTCAACAGTAAAACCCACCACCCACACAACCAACCCCCCCCCAAATAAAATTCTATCTAAAAAACCTAAGCTCCCCATTGCCCTGAAAAGGGCATTTGGATGGGCATTGCCCTTAAAAGGGCATTTAGCTCTTTTTCCACCCAAAGTCCCTAATCTAAAATTAAAACCCACCAAATAAACACTTAAAAGAAACCTAACAATAACCCCGGAAGATCCACTTACAGTTTTTGAAGGCACAACATCCATCCTCAATAAAGTGGCAAGAAGTCCTTAGTGAAGCCGGCAGAAGTCTTCATCCAAGATGGCAGCCAATCGGAATTAAGGTTGACGCAATCTTGGATGACGTCACTTAAAGGAAACTTCATTGTTCCAGAAGACATCGATTGAAGAGGATGCTCCACGCCGGATGTCTTGAAGATGGAGCCGCTCCGCGCCGGATGGATGAAGATAGAAGATACCGTCTGGATGAAGACTTCTGCCGGCTTGGATGAAGACTTCGGCTTGCTTGGATGAAGACTTCTGCCGGCTTCGCTGAGGACTTCATGCCGCTTTATTGAGGATGGATGTCGGGTGTTCAAAAACTGTAAGTGGATCTTCGGATGTTAGTGTTAGGTTTTTTTAAGGGTTTATTGGGTGGGTTTTAATTTTAGATTAGGGACTTTGGGCAGAAAAAGAGCTAAATGCCCTTTTAAGGGCAATGCCTATCCAAATGCCCTTTTCAGGGCAATGGGGAGCTTAGGTTTTTTAGATTGAATTTTATTTGGGGGGGGTGGTTGTGTGGGTGGTGGGTTTTACTGTTGGGGGGTATTTGTATTTTTATTTACAGGTAAAAGAGCTGATTTCTTTGGGGCAATGCCCCACAAAAGGCCTTTTTAAGGGCCATTGGCAGTTTAGTTTAGGCTAGGGGTATTTTTATTTTGGGGGGGCTTTTTTATTTTCATAGGGCACTTAGATTAGGTGTAAATTAGTTTAAATATTTGATAATTTATTATTTATTTTGTGTAACTTAGGTTAAAGGGACTCTGAACCCAAAATTTTTCTTTCGTGATTCAGATAGAGCATGTAATTTTAAGAAACTTTCTAATTTACTCCTATTATCAATTTGTCTTTGTTCTCTTGCTATCTTTATTTGAAAAAGAAGGCATCTAAGCTTTTTTCTTGGTTCAGAACTATGGATAGCTCTTTTTTGTTGGTGGATGAACTTATCCACCAATCAGCAAGGACAACCCAGGTTGTTCACCAGAAATGGGCCGGCATCTAAACTTACATTCTTGCATTTCAAATAAAGATACCAAGAGAATAAAGAAAAGTTGATAATAGGAGTAAATTAGAAAGTTGCTTAAAATTTCATGCTCTATCAAAATCATGAAAAAAATTTTTTGGATTCAGTGTCTCTTTAATTAGTAGTTTAATATAGTGTAATTTAATTCTAAAGATAAGTTTAAATTTATTATAAGATAGGAATGATGTAATTTTAATATAAAGTTAGCAGGTTGTTAGGTTTAGGGGTTAATAGGTTAATTTAGTTTATGGCGATGTGGGGGGCTGGCAGTTTAGGGGTTAATAGGTTTAGTAAGTGGTAGTGATGAGGAAGGCCAGGGGTTTAGGGGTTAATACATTCATTTAGTTGCGGTTGGCTCCGGGAGCGGAGGGATAGGGGTTAATACATTTAGTTAGTGGCGGCAATGTCGGGGAGCGGCGGAATAGGGGTTAATAACTTTATTTATTTGCGGCGGAGTCCGGGAGCGGCAGGATAGGGGTTAAACATTTTAGTATAGTGGCGGTTCTTAGTGACATGGTATAAATAAAGTTGGTAAAAAGCCGAATAGCAGAGAGATTTATGACTGTTAGTTAACAACAGTCCGCTGCTCATCGCCCCGTACTTGGTGCACGTCTTTTTCACAGTTTTTTTATAAATAGGGAGAGCGTATTCAGGTCTGTGGCCGAGATGTTAGGCGATGTCAGGCAAGCGTATTGGTGTCGGCGAATGCAGCACAGTTGACGGCTTGATAAGTAGGCCTCTTAATGTTTACTTGATATATGCAAAACAACTAATGAAAGCAAGGGAGCGAGCGATCCCCTAGAAAAACGCATGTGCTATAAACACATGAACGTGCATAATAGATATCAAGTTGAAGCTCTATTATTGGAGGACTGTCTTGTAAAAAACTGGCGAAATTGTGCATGCGTATAGCTTGCACATAGAAATAAGCCTCATATGCAAATCCTCAAAAATAAATCAGCATGACGTCGCTAACACGTGCGCAATAGAATTTTTTTTTTTTTTTTACAGTCAAACATGCCAGAATGCCATGGTTTCTATTGGTTGACACTAAAACATCACAAAATAGAAAAAATACTGTTCATGTCGGGGGTTACGGCGGAGAGGACTGTAAAGTATTGCATTTATATATTTTTATGTAATAACATAATTTATGTAAGAACTTACCTGATAAATTCATTTTTTTCATATTGGCAAGAGTCCATGAGCTAGTGACGTATGGGATATACAATCCTACCAGGATGGGCAAAGTTTCCCAAACCTCAAAATACCTATAAATACACCCCTCACCACACCCACAATTCAGTTTAACGGATAGTCAAGTAGTAGGGTGATAAAGAAAGCAGTAAAAAGCATGAAAGAAAGGAATTAGGAAATAATTGTACTTTATACAAAAAATCATAACCACCATAAAAAGGGTGGGTCTCATGGACATTGCCAATATGAAAGAAATGAATTTATCAGGTAATACGTAATAAATTATGTTTTCTTTCATGTAATTGGCAAGAGTCCACGAGCTAGTGACAAATGGGACAGTAATACCCAAGATGTGGAACTCCATGGAAGAGTCACTAGAGAGGGAGGGAAAAAATAACAACAGAAATTTTCTGCTGAAAAAATTAATCCACAACCCAAAATATAAGTTTATTCTCATAAATGAAAAGAACAAACTTAAATATAAGCAGAGGAATCAAACTGAAACAGCTGCTTGAAAAACTTTTCTATCAAAAACTGCTTCTGAAGAAGCAAATACATCAAAACAGTAGAATTTAGTAAATATATGCAAAGAAGACCAAGTTGCTGCTTTGCAAATCTGATCAACTGAAGCTTCATTCTTAAAAGCCCACAAAGTGGAGACTGATCTAATAGAATGAGCTGTATTTCTCTGAGGCGGGGCCTGACCCGACTCCAAATAAGCCTGATGAATCAAAAGCTTTAACCAAGATGTCAAGGAAATGGCAGAAGCCTTCTGACCTTTCCTAGAACCAGAAAAGACAACAAATAGACTAGAGGTCTTCCTGAAATCTTTAGTAGCTTCAACATAATATTTCAAAGCTCTTACAACATCCAAATAATGTAAGGATCTCTCCAAATAATTCTTAGGATTAGGACACAAAGAAGGAACAACAATTTCTCTATTAATGTTGTTAGAATTCACAACCTTAGGTAGAAATTTAAATGAAGTCTGCAAAACTGACTTATCCTGATGGAAAATCAGAAAAGGAGATTCACAAGAAAGAGCAGATAATTCGGAAACTCTTCTAGCAGAAGAGATGGCCAAAAGGAACAATACTTTCCAAGAAAGTATTTTAATGTCCAAAGAATGCATAGGCTCAAACGGAGGAGCCTGTAAAGCATTCAAAACCAAATTAAGACTCCAAGGAGGAGAGATTGATTTGATGACAGGCTTGCTATGGACCAAAGCCTGTACAAAACAGTGAATATCAGGAAGCTTAGCAATCTTTCTGTGAAATAAAACAGAAAGAGCAGAGATTTGTCCCTTCAAGGAACTTGCAGACAAACCTTTATCCAAACCATCCTAAAGAAACTATAAAATTCTAGGAATTTAAGTCTTCCAAACTCGATAATAAATCATCCTATAAACAGATTTACAAGCCTGTAACATAGTATTAATCACTGAGTCAGAGAAACCTCTATGACTAAGCACTAGGCATTCAATTTCCATATCTTCAAATTTAATGATTTGAGTTCCTGATGGAAAAATGGCCCTTGAGACAGAAGGTCTGGTCTTAAAGGAAGTGATCAGCTCGACATCTGAACAAGATCTGCATACCAAAACCTGTGAGGCCATGCTGGAGCTACCAGCAACAAAAATGATTGGTCCATGATGGTCTTGGAGATCACTCTTGGAAGAAGAACTAGAGGCAGGAAGAAATAAGCAGGTTAGTAACACCAAGGAACTGCTAACGCATCCACCGCCACCACCTGAGGATCCCTGGACCTGGACAGGTACCTGGGAAGTTTCTTGTTTAGATGGGAAGCCATCAGATCTATTTCTGGAAGACCCCATATCTGAACAATCTGAAAAAACACATCTGTATGGAGTGACTACTCCCCCGGATGTAAAGTCTGATGGCTGAGATAATCCGCTTACCAATTGTCTACACCTGGGATATGAACAGCAGAAATTAGACAGGAGTTGGATTCTGTCCAAGAAAGTATCTGAGATACTTCTTTCATAGCTTGGGGACTGTGAGTCCCACCCTGATGATTGACATATGCCACAGTTGTGATATTGTCTCACTGAAAACAAATGAACGGTTCTTTCTTCAACAGAGGCCAAACCTGAAGAGCCCTGAAAATATCAGGGAGTTATAAAATATTGATTGGTAACCTCGCTTCTTGAGATTTCTAAACACCTTGTGCTATCAGAGATCCACAGACAGCTCCCCAACCTGAAAGACTTGCATCTGTTGTGATCACAGTCCAGGTTGGACCAACAAAAGAGGCCCCTTGAACTATACGATGGTGATCAAACCACCAAGTCAGAGAGAGTTGAACATTGGGATTTAAGGATATTAATTGTGATATCTTTGTATAATCCCTGCACCATTGATTCAACATACAAAGCTGGAGAGGTCTCATATGAAAACGAGCAAAGGGGATTGCGTCCAATGCTGCAGTCATGAGACCTAAAACTTCCATGCACATAGCTAATGAAAGGGAAATATTGAGACTAAAGGTTCCGACAAGCTGAAACCAATTTTAATTGTCTCTTGTCTGTTAGAGACAGAGTCATGGACACTGAATCTATCTGGAAAAGTAAAAAGGTGACCCTTGTCTGAGGAATCAAGAAACTTTTTGGTAAATTGATCCTCCAACCATGTCTTTGAAGAAACAACACTAGTTGATTTGTGTGATTTTCGCTAGGCCAAATGGAAGAGCGACAAATTGGTAATGCTTGTCTAGAAAAGAGAATCTCAGAAACTGTCAGTGGTCTGGATGAATCAGAATATGAAGCTATGAATCCTGTAAGTCTATCATGGACATATAATGCCCTTGCTGAACAAAAGGCAGAATAGTCCTTATAGTCACCATTTTAAAAGTTACAAAACGATTAAAAAATTTCAGATCCAGAACTGGCTTTGGAAGAAATGCTTTGGAAGAATCTTAGTCTGCCCCCTACCAGTTGATCTTGAATGAGGCACCGAAAGGCAGACTTGGGGGCTGGCTTTGGTTTCTTAAAGAGCTTGGATTTACTCCAACTTGAAGAAGGTTTCCAATTGGAACCAGATTCTTTGGGGGAAGTATTGGGTTTATGTTCCTTATTTTGTTGAAAGGAACGTAAACGGTTAGAAGCTTTAGATTTACCCTTAGGTCTTTTATCCTGAGGCAAAAAAACTCCCTTCCCCCCAGTGACAGTTGAAATAATCGATCCAACTGAGAACCAAATAAATGATTACCTTGGAAAAGCTTATCATGACAATTATTACATACCACAGCTGGAGATAAAATCTCCACAAATTTACAACAGATACACTTAGCTTTGGTAGAAATGTTATCAGGCAGCAGGGTTCCAACAGTGATTTCTGAGACAGGATCAGATCGAGACATCTTGCAAATGTAAGAGAAAAAAACAACATATAAAGCAAAATTATCAATTTCCTTATATGGCAGTTTCAGGAATGGGAAAAAAATGCCAACAGCATAGCCCTCTGACATAGAAAAGGGCAAGAGGCATAAAGGAATGGGGTTTTAAATAATGAAATTATTTGGCGCCAAGTATGACGCACAACGCGAAATGAATTTTTTTTGGCGCACAACAACATCCAGAAATGACACACTCACGTCATTGCAGACGCAACCTTGTGCAAGGAAACTCGGCATCAACTAAGACGCATTTGCATCACCAGAGGTACCTTTGCGCCAAAAAATTATCGCGCCAAAAATGACACAATAAACATCAGCATTTTGCGACCTTGCAAGTCTAATTTTGCCCGCTAAAATGTAATGAAAAAGCAGTCAATTTGAAAAAAGACTATACCCAGGTAAGAAAAATATTTTCCTAAATATGTTTTTTCCTAAATATGAAACTGATAGTCTGCAATAGGAAATATACATAAACTTGACTCATGGCAAATATAAGTACAATACATATATTTAGAACTCCATAATAATACATAAAGTGCCAAACCATATCTGAGAGTGTCTTAAGTAATGAAAACATACTTAATGAAAGACACCCATCCACATAGAGCAGATAGCCAAACCAGTACTGAAACAGTTATCAGTAGAGGTAATGGAATATGAGAGTATATCGTCGATCTGAATAAGGGAGGTAGGAGATGAATCTCTACGACCGATAACAAAGAACCTATGAAAAAGATTTCCTGTGAGGAAAACCATAGAATTCAATAGGTGATACTCTCTTCACATCCCCCTGACTTTCACTGTACTCTGAGAGGAATCGGGCTTCAAAATGCTGTGAAGTGCATATCAACGTAGAAAATCAAGCACAAGCTTACTTCACCACCTCCATAGTGGTGGTGAGGAGTGTATTTATAGGCATTTTGAGGTTTGGGAAACTTTGCCCCTCCTGGAAGAATTGTATATCCCATACATCACTAGCTCATGGACTCTTGCCAATTACATGAAAAAAAGAAAATTTGATGAGAGAAAGTCATGTTAATTTTTTATTACACATACAATTTCGTTTAGTGTGGAGTTTAAGTTTACCATCCCTTTAAATGTGCTCTGGGGAGCATGGAGGGAATGCTAAGGTAAGTATTAACCGCTTAAAAAAAAATAAAGGAAACAAATTAGTACTGTTGATTTTCGTCAGCAGGTTATGTTTTCTTTATTTTTGTTGGTGCATTCATTCAGATTTTCGTTTCCGATAACGAATACACATATCTAAGAGTTTCAATCACTGAATATAAAAATTAATTTCTATGAATGTACTGCTTAGGGGACAATAAGTTTTGCTTCTTAAAATCAGTTATATATTCTAATGGCATTGTCAGTGTGAGAATAATCTAAAAACTCTAACTAATCTGACCTGGGAATTTTGATTTCTTCATGACTATAATTATCTTGCTGTGCACTTACCTTTTAATAAGATAACAGGTCAATTATAAACAAGAAATCTATGTACATGCTTTTTATATTACTTGGTGCCAAAAACATTGCACAGTGTTCTGCCAGTAAACTTTAAATTAAAACATGAAACACTTTGTACTTACAAGTTTTTTTCTGTAGTCTTGTAATACATTAACATACTAGGAAAACATAATTTTTGGAATTCATGATCACCTTGGTGCTGCAGTTATTTTTTGATGGTCAAACTCAGCCCACTGTTTGCCTTTATTTGAAGGAGCCAATCAAGACTGGAGTAGACAAAGGCTTGTCACTGTCACTCAGTGAGCTTTCTCATTTGAGGCTTCCTGCAATCTGTTTCCCTGTAAGTTTTTCTTTTTAAGTATAGTGTTTGAGCACTAAGGGAGTTAGAGCAATTAAGGAGAAAGAGTAATCAAGCATAAATATAAATCTTTAAAGGGACAGTCTACTTGATTTTTTTTTCTTATTATATAAAAAGATAAATACCACATTTACTACCTTACATAACCAACATTGTTATATTAATATACTTTATAACCTATAAACCTCTGCCTGTTTCTAAGCCCCTGCATGCCTCCTCTTATCTCAGTGCTTTTTATTAGCTTATAACAGCCAGACAGTGCTAGTTCATGTGTGCCATATAGATATCATTGTGCTCACTCCCATGGAGTTATGCAAAAATCACTGAGATAAAGGGGTAGTTCAGAGCATCTAAGCATAGGCTTAGAATTAATATTAATATAACAGTGGTGGTTATGCAAAACTGGGGAAAGGGTATTAAAGAGATTATCTTTTTAAACAATAACGATTTTTAAGCAGACTTTTTCTTTAAACATTTTTAAGTAAGCATGTGTTAGAATCTAATTCAGGGCACAGCTTGCCATATGTTTTCATCACTGGAGTAGCCACTTCAGGGATCATATAACTGTTGCAAGTGTGAGAAAAAAAAGCCTCTTTAGAAGCTTGTTTTAGAGTTCTGGAGAAACAAACACTTCATGATATTCAAACACTTGAAATGGAAATGGATATGACTGAACAAATTGTTCATGGTTCTAGCAGTGGGGATGGAGTAGATTCAGATGGGGATAATCAGGTAAGTAGCTGGGGAACAGTTAGTAGTAGGAGTGAGTGAAAGAGACAGGCCGGTTCTGAGCTGGTACAACCCAATAGATTTGCAGATTGAGTGAAGATGTTGGGGATATCGGTTCAGGGGTGACAATGTCAGAGAGGGCTGATCTGCCTAACAATATAGTAAAATGTCCTCCAGTTATAGAGGAGGGGCATAGAAGTCTGGGCCCAAGACAGATGTGAGTCATAGGAGACTATCATTAGGAACGTTGATAGGGTAATTTGTAATCCAGATCCCTTAAATAGAGCAGTTTTCTGTCTACGTGCTGTCAGGTAGTGGGTAGCAGGTGCTGTTAGTCTACACACTGTCAGGTAGTGGGTAGCAGGAGCTGTTAGTCTACATGCTGTCAGGTAGTGGGTAGCAGGTGCTGTTAGTCTATGTGCTGTCAGGTAGTGGGTAGCAGGTGCTGTTAGTCTACATGCTGTCAGGTAGTGGGTAGCAGGTACTGTTAGTCTACGTGCTGTCAGGTAGTGGGTAGCAGGTGCTGTTAGTCTATGTGCTGTCAGGTAGTGGGTAGCAGGTGCTGTTAGTCTACATGCTGTCAGGTAGTGGGTAGCAGGTACTGTTAGTCTACGTGCTGTCAGGTAGTGGGTAGCAGGTGCTGTTAGTCTACGTGCTGTCAGGTAGAGGGTAGCAGGTGCTGTTAGTCGCTGTCAGGCAGTGGGTAGCAGGTGCTGTTAGTCTACATGCTGTCAGGTAGTGGGTAGCAGGTGCTGTTAGTCTACATGCTGTCAGGTAGTGGGTAGCAGGTGCTGTTAGTCTACGTGCTGTCAGGTAGAGGGTAGCAGGTGCTGTTAGTCGCTGTCAGGCAGTGGGTAGCAGGTGCTGTTAGTCTACATCCTGTCAGGTAGTGGGTAGCAGGTGCTTTTAGTCTACGTGCTGTCAGGTAGTGGGTAGCAGGTGCTGTTAGTCTACGTGCTGTCAGGTAGTGGGTAGCAGGTGCTGTTAGTCTATGTGCTGTCAGGTAGTGGGTAGCAGGTGCTGTTAGTCTACGTGCTGTCAGGTAGTGGGTAGCAGGTGCTGTTAGTCTACGTGCTGTCAGGTAGTGGGTAGCAGGTGCTGTTAGTCTACGTGCTGTCAGGTAGTGGGTAGCAGATGCTGTTAGTCTACGTGCTGTCAGGTAGTGGGTAGCAGGTGCTGTCAGTCTACGTGCTGTCAGGTAGTGGGTAGCAGGTGCTGTTAGTCTACGTGCTGTCACATAGTGGGTAGCAGGTGCTGTTAGTCTACACACTGTCAGGTAGTAGGTAGGAGGAGCTGTTAGTTTACGTGCTGTCAGGTAGTGGGTAGCAGGTGCTGTTAAGAGAGAACAACACGGAAGGGGCGCCAATGGTGCAGATCAATGGAGATTCTAATGGTGTACCAATATAATATGATCACAGGGTACTCACAATAGGTGCAGGCATTCAATTATGCCAATAGGGGCGGGCTGGATTTTAACAGCAATCCAGCTGGCTGAGCGAAGAGGCAGCTCTCTATCGGCATCCAAACGGAGAGAAACTAGAGATGTAAAACAAAGTATAGAGGCGCCAATGGTGCAGATCAATGGTGATTACAGCAACAACAATACCCCAATATGCATAGGATACTCACATGTAGTAAAGGCAATCAATTATGCCCGTAGAGACAGGCTGGATTTTACAGCAATCCAGCTAGCTGTTCCAAGGTAGGATAGCGGATGGGTGGGTGTCAGAGTGTTAGTACTCTAAAGTAGCATAGCAGAAGGAATTATCATACATAACACTAGGAGTGGATTTGGTAAAAAAGTAAATTTATTAAAATATATAAAAAGTAATACCACTCATCTCAGTGTTAAAAATGTATATAATACATAAGGAATACATGCAACGCGTTTCTCAGATATACTGTTTCCTCAGGCATGTTTCTACACAGTCCTTAACCTCCTTATATAGGGCTATGCTACTGGGAATACACCCACATCCCACCCCCAACACTTGTCAGATTTCAAACCAATCAAGGGCCATCATTTCCAATGACGCCGCCCCTGTTACAATATAATGCATAAATTCTCTATGTATGCTCTAGTTATCTCTGAAATAAGTAAATAAACTAAATATTTCTAGAATGCTGTGTTTATATGTTGATATTTTACAGGGACCTAACACTTTTATAATAAGCATTTTGCAATCTAAGATATTCGTAATTCCTATACTCTCATTGGGTAGCTAAGCCATCAATCATTCTGTAGTCGGATAGTCCACAGTATATGCTTGCTAATATGTCTATATGGCTGTCAGACAAAGGAGATTTTCGCGCTAAATCTCCTGCTACCATTCTACACTATCACTCGGAGTGCACACATCCAATCAGAGCACTGACTAGGAACGCGCCTCCATTTCCAATGTGCAACGCTGTGTGCCGTGATTGACATTCACTGGAGTCTGGAGGGGTATAATACTTGATCACGGACAATAGTAAACATAGCCTCCCATTGGTCTTGCCTGTGGTCACATGAGAAGGGCGCGCCTCTGCTACTAATATTACAGGCTGTCATTAAAACCTAGAAGGGTGTAGTGATTGGTGACGGATAATAGTAAACAAAGCCTCCCATTGGTCATGCCTATGTGCATGTTGGACGGGTTGTTACTATTGGTCCGTGGTGGGAGACAAAGCAAAGAAATGTACCATTACTAAACCTGATTGCTCTAAACACAGTTACTCCGCAAAGGGGTGTTGGTGCAATCATTAAAGCAAGTTACATAGTGATGCACCAATGTGAGCAGTGGCATAATGGGAATGCTGATTCCTTAATATACGAAATAATTACCGTGTTGACATATGTCAAGTGTACTAGGTGTATTTATATATAACAGTAAATATATATATATATATATATATATATATATATATATAGACACTGATAGTGCTGTGAAGATATATAAGATAAATAATGTAGTAAACTACCAAGTGTAATTAGAAAAAATAAAATAAAATAAAACTACGGGGATCATAGTGTAAGCCTAAAGCCAAATCTCCAGTGTAATTTAGAGAGGCATGCTGTGATATATGGAGAAATAAAAATTATGTAATAATTATAATGTAGTCAGTGGAAATACGCTAGTGAAAAATGTGTTCCTTAAATATAGGGACAATTTGACCAGCTTGGTGAGAGGTGTATGGGTACATAACATTACTATTCAGTGACTCACTTTTCTGGAGTATTAGTGTGTGTCTAAATTTATAATAACAATAACTCACTTATCTAGAGTATTGGTGTGTGTCAAAACTAATAGTAAAACTTAAAATTGACAAGTGAAATTGGCACTCGTACACGGTGTTGTGATATTTAAAGGGATATTACATCCTTAACTAACAAAAGATAAAACGGCCAATGAAATATATAAAAGGTACAATCTTAGGTCTAATGACCCTTAGTGGAATATATAGGTGACTAAGAAAAGGAAAGTGACTAAGATGACTAAGTGGAAGTGGGCTATACCCATCCAAGAACAACTAAGATAATATATTACAATTGACACTTATAATGGCCAAATACTAAAGTCCCTACTGAGACAGATAAACAGTGGAATAAATTAAGCAAAACACATGGAGTGCAACTAAACAAATGCTATGGTGTCAATGACTTCATTGAGCCCCGTAGGAAACAATGTTTGAAATTTAAATATCCAATACATTTCCCTTTGTCTCAGACGGGTAAATCTGTTATAATAATGACTAATTGGGATACTTTCTAAAGGTGTGATACTAAATTGGCATCCACCTTGTATGGTTTTAATGCACTTGTGCCTAGAGACACTATGTTTAGTAGAGTTTTTGGTTACATTCCTTTTATGTTCCCCCCATCTCAGTCGTACCTTCCTGGAGGTGCGTCCGATATACTGGACCCCACATGCACATGTAAGTGCGTAAATGACATAACCAGAATTACATGTTAGATGTTCAGTAATCTGGTGTTCTTCTCCTGTTGTATGAGATATTATTGATTTTTTTCCATGTGTAATAAATTTGCACATATGGCACCGTCTATGTCCACATCTGTAAGTCCCAATGTTATTATCGTTCCTCCCCATCCTATAATCAGGATTCCTGGACCCATTTTTATTATATTTAATATGTTTTTTAGTCATAACCACCTTACTGGGTGCCAACTTTTGTTTCAAAGTTGGCGCCCTCCTATACACTACCCTGGGTTGAGGAGCCAACACTTTCTTTAGTATGGGATCTCTGAGTAAGATGGACCAATGTTTTTTTATGATCCTATTAACTGCCCTAAAGTTGGAATTATATTGGGTGACAAAAAGGGGTTGGCCCTGAAGAACTATATTTTCTGTCTCCTTTTTGGATTTTTCCCCACAAGATAACAAAGTATTTCTGTCTAGTAGTCTTGCTCGATTATAACCATGTTCTATTAAACTCTTGGGGTAACCTTTTTCCCTAAACCTATCCTTTAATATGAGGGACTGTTCATCATATTTGTTGATGGAACTACAGTTACGCCTGATGCGGCAAAATTGGCTGTAAGGTATATTAATTTTCCAGTTATTATAATGATTGCTGGAATAGTGTAAAAAATTATTACAGTCTACTGACTTGAAATAGGTGGAGGTACAGATGGTTCCATTTGCCCCCCATGTCAACATTAAATCCAAAAATTCAATTGTATGTGTCTGAATGTTAGATGTGAATTCAATACCCATATTGTTATTGTTAAGGGAGTCTACAAAAAGTTGTGCCTCTTCACAGGATCCCTCAAAAACAAACAATAAATCATCTATGTAGCGGCCATAGAACACCAGATTGCCCCTCCACTTTGTATTATAGATGAAAGTTTCTTCGAAAATCCCCATAAAGAGGTTAGCAAAGCTAGGGGCAAATCTGGTGCCCATGGCCGTTCCCTTAGTCTGTAAATAAAACTGGTCCAAGAATTGAAAATAGTTGTGTTTGAGGATGAAATCTATAAGAGTGATCAGATATTCTTTCTGTTTATCAGGCATATATATATCCCTATTCAAAAAAATCGAAGTGGTTCTAAGTCCCCACTCGTGTGAGATATTTGAGTATAGTGCTCCCACATCGCAGGATAGCCATATATAGTTATTTTTATACTGTATCTGTGTCAATTTTTGCAACAAATCTGTACTGTCTTTAATATAAGAAGGGAGGTATTGAACGTATCTTTGTAAAAAGATATCTACATATTCACTTAACCTATCGGTAATGCTGTTAATCCCCGCTATAATAGGTCGCCCTGGTGGTTTGAGAGCATCTTTGTGCAGTTTTGGAAGGTGGTAGTAATAGGGCACACCGGGATGATCAGGAAGCAGATATCTCTTTTCTTTCTTGCTTAGGATGCCCATTTTACCACCGTCTTCCAAAATTTTAACCAGTTTTTCAGAAAATATTAGGGTAGGGTCTTGATTTAGTTTCCTATAGTAATTTGTGTCATGTATAATGCGTTCAGCTTCTTCAATGTAATCAGAATAATTCTGAATTACTATCGCCCCACCTTTATCGGCCTGGCGGATGACAATACTTTTGTCACCCGTCAGGCGTCTAAGGGCTCTCTCTTCATTGGGCCATATTTTCTTATTACCAATAATATGGTTGGGAATTTTCTCCCAATCATCCAATACTAGCTGCTGGAATAGGTCTATGTATGAAACATCCTCTTTAGGTGGATTGAATGTCGATACTGGTGTAAGTGAGGTGTGGATGACAGAGTCAAAAAGTTCCTCTGCAAGCAGCTCAGGTTCACAATATACAATAGGAGATGTATTTCTATTGGGTAAGCTATCAAGAAGTATAGGTGTGCCCTCAATGTTGTTTTTCCTAAGTGACTTTAGAGCGAAGTATCTCTGTAATGACAATTTCCTTGTATATTTGTTGAGGTCTACAAAGAGATGAAACAAATTATGTGTGTTAGGGGGGCAATAGGACAGACCCCTACCCAGGATCCTTATCTCATCATTGGTTAGGACATGTGTGGATAAATTATATATCCCCTTTTTTAGTGTAGCTAGTTTCTCTTTTTGTTTGGTTTTGCCTCTGCCTCTCCGTCCCCGTTTGGGAATGGTCTTTTTTTTCCCATTTTAGGGCTGTTTGGAGGGCAGCTGCTGATTCCTCCTCCAAAGTGGAGCGAGGTTGGGTGTTCCTAAAAAAACCTCATTAGAGGTGGTAGCCTGATTCTCAAAGTGTGGAATTGAATTGTTACTGTTCCCATATTGTCCCGTGTTATTCTCAGAATTGAAAGCTGAGAATCTATTATGTACAGGGATCATGTTAGGGTTATCATAGTGATGATATGTATTATGTTGTTGAGAAGAGGTATAATTACCTTGATGGTGGGAAGTCGTATAGCTACCTTGTTCGGATGGCTGTCTATTCTGATGGCCCCTGACCTGATGGTTCTCATTACTCCGTCGTTTGTCAAACGGCATATTTGGATGATTCCTACTATGACCATAATTTTGATGATTATTAGTATTATAGGAGCGGTTATTACTACCCTGAGTCACATTCTGGCCAGTAGATTTTTTGTTCCTTCCATAAGATACTGTGGTCCAATTATCACTTTTATTGTTACGAGTATAATTATGTACCTCTCCCTTACTATAATCCTCCTCATCCCTCTTTAATTTCTTATTTTTAATAGCAATGATTTCTATTTGATATTCATCCACTGCTTTTATAGTTTGGGTATTTAGTTTAGAGTATTCAGAGTGCTCTTTCAAGGACTCTAAATCCTTCTGTACAATATCTATCTGAATGGATACCTCTGCTATTAGTTTTTCCCTATGACTGATGAGGAGGTCAATAAGGTGGAAGGAACAATCATCAGGGCTTCATACCATTTGGCTAGGAGGTCAGTGTCATTTTTAAATGAGCAGTTCTTAAAAAGCCTCAAACCCCTGGGTATTTGTTTCTTCTCCTTATATTTCTTGAGACAATCTATGTCCCACCAGTGTCTATGTTCTGTTTTCAAAAGATCTTCTAATTTAGAGAATAAATTTTCCACATTGATATTGGGTGTGGAAATGGGAGGGGAATCTATATAGTTGTTACCTTGTTGGTGGCTAAGTCTGCGTTGATTCCTTTCAACAGATGAAAGCATTTTGACACAGGTATATAGGCCCCACTTATACAGTTATCAGACAAAATACTTAGTGTGATATGTCTAGGAGATTATAGATAAATAGCAATAGTGACACATATATAATCAGTGCAATAGATAGACCATGGAATATTACCACACCAATCGCCTGAAAATAAGTCCACAAATGAAAGTCCAAAGCAAAAATGAACCGGCAGTCCAAAGAATCTTGTTGTCACAGAATCAATGATGTTTGTTCAGATCCCACCAGATGAAGGGCTGCTCTCCAACCAATTCCAAAAGAAAGGTATCTGAAAAGAGAGAACAACACGGAAGGGGCGCCAATGGTGCAGATCAATGGAGATTCTAATGGTGTACCAATATAATATGATCACAGGGTACTCACAATAGGTGAAGGCATTCAATTATGCCAATAGGGGCAGGCTGGATTTTAACAGCAATTCAGCTGGCTGAGCGAAGAGGCAGCTTTCTATCAGCATCCAAACGGAGAGAAACTAGAGATGTAAAACAAAGTATAGAGGCGCCAATGGTGCAGATCAATGGTGATTACAGCCACAACAATACCCCAATATGCACAGGATACTCACATGTAGTAAAGGCAATCAATTATGCCCGTAGAGACAGGCTGGATTTTACAGCAATCCAGCTAGCTGTTCCAAGGTAGGATAGCGGATGGGTGGGTGTCAGAGTGTTAGTGTTACTACATGTGAGTATCCTGTGCATATTGGGGTATTGTTGTGGCTGTAATCACCATTGATCTGCACCATTGGCGCCTCTATACTTTGTTTTACATCTCTAGTTTCTCTCCGTTTGGATGCCGATAGAGATCTGCCTCTTCGCTCAGCCAGCTGGATTGCTGTTAAAATCCAGCCCGCCCCTATTGGCATAATTGAATGCCTTCACCTATTGTGAGTACCCTGTGATCATATTATATTGGTACACCATTAGAATCTCCATTGATCTGCACCATTGGCGCCCCTTCCGTGTTGTTCTCTCTTTTCAGATACCTTTCTTTTGGAATTGGTTGGAGAGCAGCCCTTCATCTGGTGGGATCTGAACAAACATCATTGATTCTGTGACAACAAGATTCTTTGGACTGCCGGTTCATTTTTGCTTTGGACTTTCATTTGTGGACTTATTTTCAGGCGATTGGTGTGGTAATATTCCACGGTCTATCTATTGCACTGATTATATATGTGTCACTATTGCTATTTATCTATAATCTTCTAGACATATCACACTAAGTATTTTGTCTGATAACTGTATAAGTGGGGCCTATTTACCTGTGTCAAAATGCTTCCATCTGTTGAAAGGAATCAACGCAGACTTAGCCACCAACAAGGTAACAACTATATAGATTCCCCTCCCATTTCCACACCCAATATCAATGTGGAAAATTTATTCTCTAAATTAGAAGATCTTTTGAAAACAGAACATAGACACTGGTGGGACATAGATTGTCTCAAGAAATATAAGGAGAAGAAACAAATACCCAGGGGTTTGAGGCTTTTTAAGAACTGCTCATTTAAAAATGACAATGACCTCTTAGCTAAAAGATATGAAGCGCTGGATGATTGTTCATTCCACCTTATGGACCTCCTCATCAGTCATAGGGAAAAACTAATAGCAGAGGTATCCATTCAGATAGATATAGTACAGAAGGATTTAGAGCCCTTGAAAGAGCACTCTGAATACTCTAAACTAAATACCCAAACTATAAAAGCAGTGGATGAATATCAAATAGAAATCATTGCTATTAAAAATAAGAAATTAAAGAGGGATGAGGAGGATTATAGTAAGGGAGAGGTACATAATTATACTCGTAACAATAAAAGTGATAATTGGACCACAGTATCTTATGGAAGGAACAAAAAATCTACTGGCCAGAATGTGAATCAGGGTAGTAATAACCGCTCCTAAAATACTAATAATCATCAAAATTATGGTCATAGTAGGAATCATCCAAATATGCCGTTTGACAAACGACGGAGTAATGAGAACCATCAGGTCAGGGGCCATCAGAATAGACAGCCATCCGAACAAGGTAGCTATACGAGTTCCCACCATCAAGGTAATTATACCTCTTCTCAACAACATAATACATATCATCACTATGATAATCCTAACATGATCCCTGTACATAATAGATTCTCAGCTTTCAATTCTGAGAATAACACGGGACAATATGGGAACAGTAGCAATTCAATTCCACACTTTGAGAATCATGCTACCACCTCTAATGAGGTTTTTTTAGGAACACCCAACCTCGCTCCACTTTGGAGGAGGAATCAGCAGCTGCCCTCCAAACAGCCCCAAAATGGGAAAAAAAGACCATTCCCAAACGGGGACGGAGAGGCAGAGGCAAAACCAAACAAAAAGAGAAACTAGCTACACTAAAAAAGGGGATATATAATTTATCCACACATGTCCTAACCAATGATGAGATAAGGATCCTGGGTAGGGGTCTGTCCTATTGCCCCCCTAACACACATAATTTGTTTCATCTCTTTGTAGACCTCAACAAATATACAAGGAAATTGTCATTACAGAGATACTTCGCTCTAAAGTCACTTAGGAAAAACAACATTGAGGGCACACCTATACTTCTTGATAGCTTACCCAATAGAAATACATCTCCTATTGTATATTGTGAACCTGAGCTGCTTGCAGAGGAACTTTTTGACTCTGTCATCCACAATTCACTTACACCAGTATCGACATTCAATCCACCTAAAGAGGATGTTTCATACATAGACCTATTCCAGCAGCTAGTATTGGATGATTGGGAGAAAATTCCCAACCATATTATTGGTAATAAGAAAATATGGCCCAATGAAGAGAGAGCCCTTAGACGCCTGACGGGTGACAAAAGTATTGTCATCCGCCAGGCCGATAAAGGTGGGGCGATAGTAATTCAGAATTATTCTGATTACATTGAAGAAGCTGAACGCATTACACATGACACAAATTACTATAGGAAACTAAATCAAGACCCTACCCTAATATTTTCTGAAAAACTGGTTAAAATTTTGGAAGACGGTGGTAAAATGGGCATCCTAAGCAAGAAAGAAAAGAGATATCTGCTTCCTGATCATCCCGGTGTGCCCTATTACTACCACCTTCCAAAACTGCACAAAGATGCTCTCAAACCACCAGGGCGACCTATTATAGCGGGGATTAACAGCATTACCGATAGGTTAAGTGAATATGTAGATATCTTTTTACAAAGATACGTTCAATATCTCCCTTCTTATATTAAAGACAGTACAGATTTGTTGCAAAAATTGACACAGATACAGTATAAAAATAACTATATATGGCTATCCTGCGATGTGGGAGCACTATACTCAAATATCTCACGCGAGTATTTTTTTGAATAGGGATATATATATGCCTGATAAACAGAAAGAATATCTGATCACTCTTATAGATTTCATCCTCAAACACAACTATTTTCAATTCTTGGACCAGTTTTATTTACAGACTAAGGGAACGGCCATGGGCACCAGATTTGCCCCTAGCTTTGCTAACCTCTTTATGGGGATTTTTCGAAGAAACTTTCATGTATAATACAAAGTGGAGGGGCAATCTGGTGTTCTATGGCCGCTACATAGATGATTTATTGTTTGTTTTTGAGGGATCCTGTGAAGAGGCACAACTTTTTGTAGACTCCCTTAACAATAACAATATGGGTATTGAATTCACATCTAACATTCAGACACATACAATTGAATTTTTGGATTTAATGTTGACATGGGGGGCAAATGGAACCATCTGTACCTCCACCTATTTCAAGTCAGTAGACTGTAATAATTTTTTACACTATTCCAGCAATCATTATAATAACTGGAAAATTAATATACCTTACAGCCAATTTTGCCGCATCAGGCGTAACTGTAGTTCCATCAACAAATATGATAAACAGTCCCTCATATTAAAGGATAGGTTTAGGGAAAAAGGTTACCCCAAGAGTTTAATAGAACACGGTTATAATCGAGCAAGACTACTAGACAGAAATACTTTGTTATCTTGTGGGGAAAAATCCAAAAAGGAGACAGAAAATATAGTTCTTCAGGGCCAACCCCTTTTTGTCACCCAATATAATTCCAACTTTAGGGCAGTTAATAGGATCATAAAAAAACATTGGTCCATCTTACTCAGAGATCCCATACTAAAGAAAGTGTTGGCTCCTCAACCCAGGGTAGTGTATAGGAGGGCGCTAACTTTGAAACAAAAGTTGGCACCCAGTAAGGTGGTTATGACTAAAAAACATATTAAATATAATAAAAATGGGTCCAGGAATCCTGATTATAGGATGGGGAGGAACGATAATAACATTGGGACTTACAGATGTGGACATAGACGGTGCCATATGTGCAAATTTATTACACATGAAAAAAATCCATAATATCTCATACAACAGGAGAAGAACACCAGATTACTGAACATCTAACATGTAATTCTGGTTATGTCATTTATGCACTTACATGTGCATGTGGGGTCCAGTATATCGGACGCACCTCCAGGAAAGTACGACTGAGATGGGGGGAACATAAAAGGAATGTAACCAAAAACTCGACTAAACATAGTGTCTCTAGGCACAAGTGCATTAAAACCATACAAGGTGGATGCCAATTTAGTATCACACCTTTAGAAAGTATCCCAATTAGTCATTATTATAACAGATTTACCCGTCTGAGACAAAGGGAAACGTATTGGATATTTAAATTTCAAACATTGTTTCCTACGGGGCTCAATGAAGTCATTGACTCCATAGCATTTGTTTAGTTGCACTCCATGTGTTTTGCTTAATCTATTCCACTGTTTATCTGTCTCAGTAGGGACTTTAGTATTTGGCCATTATAAGTGTCAATTGTAATATATTATCTTAGTTGTTCTTGGATGGGTATAGCCCACTTCCACTTAGTCATCTTAGTCACTTTCTTTTAGTCACCTATATATTCCACTAAGGGTCATTAGACCTAAGATTGTACCTTTTATATATTTCATTGGCCGTTTTATCTTTTGTTAGTTAAGGATGTAATATCCCTTTAAATATCACAACACCGTGTACGAGTGCCAATTTCACTTGTCAATTTTAAGTTTTACTATTAGTTTTGACACACACCAATACTCTAGATAAGTGAGTTATTGTTATTATAAATTTAGACACACACTAATACTCCAGAAAAGTGAGTCACTGAATAGTAATGTTATGTACCCATACACCTCTCACCAAGCTGGTCAAATTGTCCCTATATTTAAGGAACACATTTTTCACTAGCGTATTTCCACTGACTACATTATAATTATTACATAATTTTTATTTCTCCATATATCACAGCATGCCTCTCTAAATTACACTGGAGATTTGGCTTTAGGCTTACACTATGATCCCCGTAGTTTTATTTTATTTTATTTTTTCTAATTACACTTGGTAGTTTACTACATTATTTATCTTATATATCTTCACAGCACTATCAGTGTCTATATATATATATATATATATATATATATTTACTATTATATATAAATACACCTAGTACACTTGACATATGTCAACACGGTAATTATTTCGTATATTAAGGAATCAGCATTCCCATTATGCCACTGCTCACATTGGTGCATCACTATGTAACTTGCTTTAATGATTGCACCAACACCCCTTTGCGGAGTAACTGTGTTTAGAGCAATCGGGTTTAGTAATGGTACATTTCTTTGCTTTGTCTCCCACCACGGACCAATAGTAACAACCCGTCCAACATGCACATAGGCGTGACCAATGGGAGGCTTTGTTTACTATTATCCGTTACCAATCACTACACCCTTCTAGGTTTTAATGACAGCCTGTAATATTAGTAGCAGAGGCGCGCCCTTCTCATGTGACCACAGGCAAGACCAATGGGAGGCTATGTTTACTATTGTCCGTGATCAAGTATTATACCCCTCCAGACTCCAGTGAATGTCAATCACGCCACACAGCATTGCACATTGGAAATGGAGGCGCGCCCCTAGTCAGTGCTCTGATTGGATGTGTGCACTCCGAGTGATAGTGTAGAATGGTAGCAGGAGATTTAGCGCGAAAATCTCATTTGACTGACAGCCATATAGACGTATTAGCAAGCATATACTGTGGGCTATCCGACTACAGAATGATTGATGGCTTAGCTACCAAATGGGAGTATAGGAATTACGAATATCTTAGATTGCAAAATGCTTATTATAAAAGTGTTAGGTCCCTGTAAAATATCAACATATAAACACAGCATTCTAGAAATATTTAGTTTATTTACTTATTTCAGAGATAACTAGAGCATACATAGAGAATTTATGCATTATATTGTAACAGGGGCGGCGTCATTGGAAATGATGGCCCTTGATTGGTTTGAAATCTGACAAGTGTTGGGGGTGGGATGTGGGTGTATTCCCAGTAGCATAGCCCTATATAAGGAGGTTAAGGACTGTGTAGAAACATGCCTGAGGAAACAGTATATCTGAGAAATGCGTTGCATGTATTCCTTATGTATTATATACATTTTTAACACTGAGATGAGTGGTATTACTTTTTATATATTTTAATAAATTTACTTTTTTACCAAATCCACTCCTAGTGTTATGTATGATACTTCCTTCTGCTATGCTACTTTAGAGTACTAACACTCTGACACCCACCCATCTGCTATCCTACCTTGGAACAGCTAGCTGGATTGCTGTAAAATCCAGCCTGTCTCTACGGGCATAATTGATTGCCTTTACTACATGTGAGTATCCTGTGCATATTGGGGTATTGTTGTGGCTGTAATCACCATTGATCTGCACCATTGGTGCCTCTATACTTTGTTTTACATTTCTAGCAGGTGCTGTTAGTCTACGTGCTGTCAGGTAGTGGGTAGCAGGAGCTGTTAGTCTATGTGCTGTCAGGTAGTGGGTAGCAGGTGCTGTTAGTGTACATGCTGTCAGGTAGTGGGTAGCAGGTGCTGTTAGTCTATGTGCTGTCAGGTATTGGGTAGCAGGTGCTGTTATTCTACGTGCTGTCAGGTAGTGGGTAGCAGGAGCTGTTAGTCTACGTGCTGTCAGGTAGTGGGTAGCAGGTGCTGTTATTCTACATGCTGTCAGGTAGTGGGTAGCAGGTGCTGTTAGTCTACGTGCTGTCAGGTAGTGGGTAGCAGGTGCTGTCAGTCTACGTGCTGTCAGGTAGTGGGTAGCATGTGCTGTTAGTCTACGTGCTGTCAGGTAGTGGGTAGCAGGTGCTGTCAGTCTACGTGCTGTCAGGTAGTGGGTAGCATGTGCATTATCGAAAAATTAGTTTTGGTTCGGATCGATTCAGAGTTTTTCGAATTTCATTTCGGATTGATTAAAATTCGGAAAACTTCGAATGAATTTGTTTCGGATTCTTTTCAAATTCATTCGGATTTGAAAAAATTTGGCTGGATTCGGTTCGATTCGGAAATTCAGAATTTTAGTATGTGTTCTGCGTATTAGACTAGTATTATGTACTGTATATTAGGTGTAACCCATAGCAGAGTGATATAACCTAATATACTGTACAATACTAGTGTAATCCATGGCCAATCCGAATTTACCAAATAATTTCGAACTAATTCGGATTTATTCGGTAAATTCGGCAGTATTTTAATTCGGAAGTTTGAATCGATCCGAATTTCCGAATTTTCGGAATTTCCGAATCGATCCAAAATGAATTGCACATGTCTAGTAGCAGGTGCTGTTAGTCTACATGCTGTCAGGTAGTGGGTAGCAGGTGCTGTTAGTCGCTGTCAGGCAGTGGGTAGCAGGTGCTGTTAGTCTACATGCTGTCAGGTAGTGGGTAGCAGGTGCTGTTAGTCTACGTGCTGTCAGGTAGTGGGTAGCAGGTGCTGTTAGTCTACGTGCTGTCAGGTAGTGGGTAGCAGGTGCTGTTAGTCTACGTGCTGTCAGGTAGTGGGTAGCAGGTGCTGTTAGTCTACGTGCTGTCAAGTAGTGGGTAGCAGATGCTGTTAGTCTACCTGCTGTCAGGTAGTGGATAGCAGACGCTGTTAGTCTATGTGCTGTCAGGTAGTGGGTAGCAGGTGCTGTTAGTCTACGTGCTGTCAGGTAGTGGGTAGCAGGTGCTGTTAGTCTACGTGCTGTCAGGTAGTGGGTAGCAGGTGCTGATAGTCTACGTGCTGTCAGGTAGTGGGTAGTAGGTGCTGTTAGTCTACGTGCTGTCAGATAGTGGGTAGCAGGTGCTGTTAGTCTACGTGCTGTCAGGTAGTGGGTAGCAGGTACTGTTAGTCTACGTGCTGTCAGGTAGTGGGTAGCAAGTGCTGTTAGTCTACGTGCTGTCAGGTAGTGGGTAGCAGGTGCTGTTAGTCTACGTGCTGTCAGGTAGTGGGTAGCAGATGCTGTTAGTCTACGTGCTGTCAGGTAGTGGGTAGCAGGTGCTGTTATTCTACGTGCTGTCAGGTAGTGGGTAGCAGGAGCTGTTAGTCTACGTGCTGTCAGGTAGTGGGTAGCAGGTGCTGTTAGTCTACGTGCTGTCAGGTAGTGGGTAGCAGGTGCTGTTAGTCTACGTGCTGTCAGGTAGTGGGTAGCAGGTGCTGTTAGTCTACGTGCTGTCAGGTAGTGGGTAGCAGGTGCTGTTAGTCTACGTGCTGTCAGGTAGTGGGTAGCAGGTGCTGTTAGTCTACGTGCTGTCAGGTAGTGGGTAGCAGGTGCTGTTAGTCTACGTGCTGTCAGGTAGTGGGTAGCAGGTGCTGTTAGTCTACATGCTGTCAGGTAGTGGGTAGCAGGTGCTGTTAGTCTACGTGCTGTCAGGTAGTAGGTAGTAGGTGCTGTTAGTCTACGTGCTGTCAGGTAGTGGGTAGCAGGTGCTGTTAGTCTACGTGCTGTCAGGTAGTGGGTAGCAGGTGCTGTTAGTCTACGTGCTGTCAGGTAGTGGGTAGCAGGTGCTGTTAGTCTACGTGCTGTCAGGTAGTGGGTAGCAGGTGCTGTCAGTCTACGTGCTGTCAGGTAGTGGGTAGCAGGTGCTGTTAGTCTACATGCTGTCAGGTAGTGGGTAGCAGGTGCTGTTAGTCTACGTGCTGTCAGGTAGTGGGTAGCAGGTGCTGTCAGTCTACGTGCTGTCAGGTAGTGGGTAGCAGGTGCTGTTATTCTACGTGCTGTCAGGTAGTGGGTAGCAGGTGCTGTCAGTCTACGTGCTGTCAGGTAGTGGGTAGTAGGTGCTCTTAGTCTACGTGCTGTCAGGTAGTGGGTAGTAGGTGCTGTTAGTCTACGTGCTGTCAGGTAGTGGGTAGCAGGAGCTGTTAGTCTACGTGCTGTCAGGTAGTGGGTAGCAGGTGCTGTTATTCTACGTGCTGTCAGGTAGTGGGTAGCAGGAGCTGTTAGTCTACGTGCTGTCAGGTAGTGGGTAGCAGGTGCTGTTATTCTGCGTGCTGTCAGGTAGTGGGTAGCAGGTGCTGTCAGTCTACGTGCTGTCAGGTAGTGGGTAGCATGTGCTGTTAGTCTACGTGCTGTCAGGTAGTGGGTAGCAGGTGCTGTCAGTCTACGTGCTGTCAGGTAGTGGGTAGCATGTGCTGTTAGTCTACGTGCTGTCAGGTAGTGGGTAGCAGGTACTGTTAGTCTACGTGCTGTCAGGTAGTGGGTAGCAGGTGCTGTTATTCTACGTGCTGTCAGGTAGTGGGTAGCAGGTGCTGTCAGTCTACGTGCTGTCAGGTAGTGGGTAGCAGGTGCTGTTATTCTACGTGCTGTCAGGTAGTGGGTAGCAGGTGCTGTTAGTCTACACACTGTCAGGTAGTGGGTAGCAGGAGCAATGCAAACTTATTTATGGGATCTTGGGCGGCTGAACATGTATTTACTGAAAACAACTCTAAATACACAGACAGCATACCCCTTTTTATTGATTTATTGATGATATCCTGTTTTTATAGGAAGGATCAAGTGAGACATTACAGGAATTCTTGAATATACTGAATACGAATGACTTAAACATCAAGTTAACAACTGAAGCTAGCCAAAAAGAAATTGCGTTCCTTGACTTAAAGATAAAGAAGGAAGAAGATGGAAGGATAACAACCGACCTCTACAGGAAAAAAACAGCGACCAACAGCCTATTACACAAATCTAGTGCTCATGCACCAGGTACAATTCGAGGACTCCCAAAAGGAGAATTCTTATGAACTAGACGAAACTGTACAGATTTAAGTATGTTCAAAATGAGAGCTAAAGAATTGGAAGAAATGCTAATTAAAAGAGGATACAGCAAGAGAAGCATGAAGAAGACCAAAAACAAGGCGATTAAGATCAATAGGAAGGAACTGCTAACGAAAAAGAACAAAAAGCAGGACAATAAAACCAGACTGATCCTAACATATTCTTCACAAATCAATCAAATAAAGGATGTCATTCAAAAACATTGGCATGTTTTAATATCAGATTTAACACTAAGAGCCCAATTGGGAGACAGACCAGAGATTGGATATAGATGCACGAGGAATATGAAAGATATACTAACTCAAAGCCATTATAGTAAAAAGAAAACTATGACCTCTTTCACTCCAGGTTCTTTTAAGTGTGGTACTTGCTCCACATGCCAGTATATCAAGAAAACAAATACAATTATTGATAGATTTGGACATATCCACCGCATTAAGAATTACATCAGTTGTAACACACAAGGGGTGATCTATGTACTACAATGTAAATGTCAACTTTACTATGTAGGCATGACGACCCGTATGATCAGGGTCAGATTAATGGAACATTTAAGTAACATCAAAAATGCCAGGAAAGATGTGGCGGAAGGCAAAACCATTACAAGTGAAGCCTTTAATTTTCTACAAAAACACAATTCAAATGCCAAGGACCTACAATGTTGGGGGAATGAACAAATCAAATTAGGTATCAGAGGGGGAGACTCAGAAAAGTCTCTCCAGAAAGCGGAAAGCAAATGGATATATTTGCGAAATACGGTACACCCCAACGGCATCAACGAAAACAACAACTATTATGTATTCCTATAAGGATTGGAACCAATAATGAAGCTACATCAAATGCATTGTTGAACTTATAGATTTCAGTAAGAAATGTATATATACATATACATAATAACAAGAAGACACAAGATGTCAACAATATGGGCGAATATAAAAACAAATGGAACGTGATACAAATCAAGGGATCACATTAGTAAAATGAGTTGATACAAACACAAATTTTAGAAGACAGTTATAACAAAAATAGATATACCCAAAGAACTGCACATCAAAATTATACGCACATTATATAGCCAAGTAACAATAAATATTAGTTTGTCAACTAGAACGAAACAGTATGTAATTGCACAAAACTGATACAGCGATATCAGTATTTCATTTTAGCACCCACAAGCACTTTTTACACTATTCAAATCCAATTGATAGGATATTCCATTTCACAGCAAACACACAGTATCAAGTACAAATTTTGAAATCCATGAATACTCACAACACAACACGTCATGAGAAGATGACATGGATCAAGCACAATGGATTTGCCCATTAGTTATTCCATACAATTTAGTATCAGCATTTTTAGCACTCACACAAGCACATCAATTATTACAACACTTAAATTTAAAAATTAAAATAAGGCACTATAACTTAGAGCTTTTTAGGCACCAAAACACGCAATCACGAGTCACAAGAATTTTACACTTAGTTTATTGTTATTTTAGAATGCACGTCACATCACAAAAAAGGTTCTTTTTTAACAAAGCTCTTACTGTAAATATTACAGAACTGGAAATTAATACCAAGAGGATAATTGTGGAACAGAAGTGAATTGTAGACAGATATATTGTATATCTTATATGGGATGTCTATTAGAATCATAGAAAATATTATTATATGAAAATCATACAAAATCCCTGGGAATTCACTAATTCACAATTAAAGGGACATAATACTCATATGCTAAATCACTTGAAACTGATGCAGTATAACTATAAAAAGCTGACAGGAAAATATCACCTGAGCATCTCTATGTAAAAAAGGAAGATATTTTACCTCACAATCTCCTCAGCTCAGCAGAGTAAGTTCTGTGTAAAAAGTTATACTCAGCTGCTCCCAGCTGCAGGTAAAAAAAATTAAAAAAAATGAAGAAATGAACAGCAGCCAATCAGCATCAGCAGTGCTGAGGTCATGAACTCTTACTGTGATCTCATGAGATTTGACTTAACTCTCATGAGATTTCATAGTAAGCTTCCTTTACCTGATTGGTGAAATAATATGAGAGTGCACGATGCTAGTCCCTTCAGATGTCCCAGGACAAACACACTAAAATGCTGCTTAGAAATCCTTTACAATGGGAGGTGGCTACTGAGGAACTTTTGAGGTAAAATATCTTTCTTTTTTACATAGAGATGTTCAGGTGATATTTTCTAATCAGCTTTTTACAGCTATGCTGCATCACTTTCAAGTGTTTAAACATTTGGGTATTATGGCCCTTTAACTTATAAAATGTCAAGAATCAATAGATTATATACACATCCGCTCTCTGAAATAAATCAGTCATCCAATTTCATTCACTACACACATCGATCACACAAGGCAAGATTTGCAGTGATAATAAAACACTTGTTTTCATTTTATTTATTATTTATTATTTTTTCACATATCTTCAACTTTATCCCAACTCACGTTCACTTAACAATACACACAGCAATTGATCAATATCACATATCAACCAGAATCCACACACACATAAAGATCACTGAACTCAGTATTATAAGTGTGAATCACGATCCCAAAGTATCAAAATAAGTGACAAATACCGACATGTTGGTCATATAAATTATGGTTCCAAATCAAACAAACTCATTTAGTCTTTTAAATATTCAACCCAATGATAGAATCTCAAATGATGAGAGGTGAATATATGATTAAATATGAGAAAATAGGAACTCATCAGCCGATATGGCAGAGTAGAATGAGAAGTAGTACGTCCACCTTTAAAAAATACAAAGAAACAATTACAGCGAAGTCCTCCTTAATGCACAGCACAACTACGTAGTAGCCAGATCCCAATAGGCCGTTTGGACATCGTTCACAGCCGTCAGAACCAATCACCAAACAGTAGAGGCGGGACTTCCGGTATAACATACCAATAAATAAGTTAAACCACGGAGACCAGCCGCCTTTGATAAAGCCTACAACAGATGAAACGCGTCAGGGGGGTTGTGTGGGGCAATGGAGTCCCGCAATTGTTGTTAATTTAATCCTATCATAGCTATTATAATTGCCAGCAATAATAACTGACATGGTCAGGGGAAAGTAATTAGTGGTGGTGCCTTTACTTTGAGGCATGGCAACATTGTATCTTAGTGAGTGTTACTAAAACTATGACAGCATAGGGATTATTACAACAGCTCGTAATGTTATGATGCAATCCTTGTAAATACCAGGGATCAAATATATTGAAAAAAATCTTTTTCTACCTTGCATAAGTGATAAAGGATATTGAATAAATTTATAATCTATATGTACAGATATACCAGATATTGGGGCTGACTCAGCTCTTACCTATGAATTTATATGTATAGTTATACCGGATGTTGAAACTGATAATAGCTCTTACCAATGAATAATAAAAATTAACTTAAGCCATAAAGTAAAAGACATATCAGTATTAATAACTGAATAGAAGCACAAAGCTTTACACAGTTGTACCGGATGTTGAGGCTGATAATAGCTCTTACCAGTGAATAATAAAAGTTAACCTAAGTCATAAAGTATACGACATATCAGCATTCACAACAGAGTATAAGCATAAGCCTCAAAAAGTGTTGAAAGAATACTTTCCCTAATAGAAATGATTGTATGATGTGTGCATGAATTGTGTGTTTGTAACCTCAAGGAGTGATAAACAGAGTGCAATACACACTTGATACATGAATATACATCAATAGTAAATTAAGCGCAACTATGCATAAGATGCGTTGAAATTTGAATGGATACATATAATAAAGGGTTTTGAACAAAACCACACACCACACACAATGTGCATCTGACAACAGTATTGATAGAATATAACTGCACACACAGTATAACTAATAAAGAACAGGCAAGCATATTCAATAACTTTGACACTGAGTTTGATACCCAATTTAAAAGGGAAATTTTTACACTAAGTTGGATATAAAAATCTTATCACACGGAACAATACACACGGTATGAATAAGATATTAGTATTCCCAATACTGTCACAATTATATGCAGCACAAAAGTTAACAATATTGCTCAAACTGTATTTCTTACATGGGAGTGATATAAGAGTGTCTTGCAACAGTGTATAAATTGCAACAAATGAGACAGTAACAAAAGCACTAATAATCCTTATAAGGGCCAAGTAAATATACAGGATATATACACACTTACATTATCAAGTCCAGATATATTTTTTGCAAGTAAAGGAACATAAAGCATCCGCTTAAAACTATAATTTTACCTCCAATTGGAGGTTATCCTTCAGAGACATTATATTTTGTCCCTATTTCCAAATAAAAGTATATGATGACACTTATATAAAGATATAATAAGTGCCACACATTATAAGGTGTATTGCATTTACCGCATCACATTTACATACTGGCAATTATAAATTGGTGAGAAATGATAATAAATCATGGTATAAAGGCCCGATTAATATATAACAGATCTTACATTCTATTTATTATAGCTATAGACGATAGAGAGATTTAAAATGTTTGTGTTTACCCATCTTTTAATAAAGTCCAATAAAAGTTAAATTTTAATTCAATACATAACAGTCTGGGCAAAGAGTGCTATTCAAGCATTTCTTTCTGGGGATTTTATTTCCCAATTGTTCATACAAGTTGCGTATCAAATGCTAGCACCACTTCTCATAAAATGATAATACATAGATACTGAACAAATAAGTATCTGATGTAATAAGAATAATTGAGAAGCTTGTCTTTATAGTGCCCTGGCCCCTTACCACTTTTGTGTAAAGTATATAGCAGGTGCTGTTAGTCTACATGCTGTCAGGTAGTGGGTAGCAGGTGCTGTTAGTCTATGTGCTGTCAGGTAGTGGGTAGCAGGTGCGGTTAGTCTATGTGCTGTCAGGTAGGTAGCAGGTGCTGTTAGTCTACGTGCTGTCAGGAAGTGGGTAGCAGGAGCTGTTAGGCTACGTGCTATTAGGTAGTGGGTAGCAGGTGCTGTTAGTCTACACACTGTCAGGAAGTGGGTAGCAGGAGCTGTTAGTCTACGTGCTGTCAGGTAGTGGGTAGCAGGTGCTGTTAGTCTACGTGCTGTCAGGTAGTGGGTAGCAGGTGCTGTTAGTCTACGTGCTGTCAGGTAGTGGGTAGAAGGAGCTGTTAGTCTACGTGCTGTCAGGTAGTGGGTAGCAGGAGCTGTTAGTCTACGTGCTGTCAGGTAGTGGGTAGCATGTGCTGTTAGTCTACGTGCTGTCAGGTAGTGGGTAGCAGGTGCTGTTAGTCTACGTGCTGTCAGATAGTGGGTAGCAGGTGCTGTTAGTCTACGTGCTGTCAGATAGTGGGTAGCAGGTGCTGTTAGTCTACGTGCTGTCAGATAGTGGGTAACAGGTGCTGTTAGTCTACGTGTAGTCAGGTAGTGGGTAGCAGGTGCTGTTAGTCTGCGTGTTGTCAGGTAGTGGGTAGCAGGTGCTGTTAGTCTACGTGCTGTCAGGTAGTGGGTAGCAGGTGCTGTTAGTCTACGTGCTGTCAGGTGGTGGGTAGCAGGAGCTGTTAGTCTACGTGCTGTCAGGTAGTGGGTAGCAGGTGCTTTTAGTCTACGTGCTGTCAGGTAGTGGGTAGCAGGTGCTGTTAGTCTACGTGCTGTCAGGCAGTGGGTAGCAGGAGCTGTTAGTCTACATGCTGTCAGGTAGTGGGTAGCAGGTGCTGTTAGTCTACGTGCTGTCAGGTAGTGGGTAGCAGGTGCTGTTAGTCTACGTGCTGTCAGGTAGTGGGTAGCAGGTGCTGTTAGTCTACGTGCTGTCAGGTAGTGGGTAGCAGGTGCTGTTAGTCTACGTGCTGTCAGGTAGTGGGTAGCAGGTGCTGTTAGTCTACGTGCTGTCAGGTAGTGGGTAGCAGGAGCTGTTAGTCTACGTGCTGTCAGGTAGTGGGTAGCAGGAGCTGTTAGTCTACGTGCTGTCAGGTAGTGGGTAGCAGGTGCTGTTAGTCTACGTGCTGTCAGGTAGTGGGTAGCAGGAGCTGTTAGTCTACGTGCTGTCAGATAGTGGGTAGCAGGTGCTGTTAGTCTACGTGCTGTCAGATAGTGGGTAGCAGGTGCTGTTAGTCTACGTGCTGTCAGATAGTGGGTAACAGGTGCTGTTAGTCTACGTGTAGTCAGGTAGTGGGTAGCAGGTGCTGTTAGTCTGCGTGTTGTCAGGTAGTGGGTAGCAGGTGCTGTTAGTCTACGTGCTGTCAGGTAGTGGGTAGCAGGTGCTGTTAGTCTACGTGCTGTCAGGTGGTGGGTAGCAGGAGCTGTTAGTCTACGTGCTGTCAGGTAGTGGGTAGCAGGTGCTTTTAGTCTACGTGCTGTCAGGTAGTGGGTAGCAGGTGCTGTTAGTCTACGTGCTGTCAGGCAGTGGGTAGCAGGAGCTGTTAGTCTACATGCTGTCAGGTAGTGGGTAGCAGGTGCTGTTAGTCTACGTGCTGTCAGGTAGTGGGTAGCAGGTGCTGTTAGTCTACGTGCTGTCAGGTAGTGGGTAGCAGGTGCTGTTAGTCTACGTGCTGTCAGGTAGTGGGTAGCAGGAGCTGTTAGTCTACGTGCTGTCAGGTAGTGGGTAGCAGGAGCTGTTAGTCTACGTGCTGTCAGGTAGTGGGTAGCAGGTGCTGTTAGTCTACGTGTAGTCAGGTAGTGGGTAGCAGGTGCTGTTAGTCTGCGTGTTGTCAGGTAGTGGGTAGCAGGTGCTGTTAGTCTACATGCTGTCAGGTGGTGGGTAGCAGGAGCTGTTAGTCTATGTGCTGTCAGGTAGTGGGTAGCAGGTGCTGTTAGTCTACTTGCTGTCAGGTAGTGGGTAGCAGGTGCTGTTAGTCTACATGCTGTCAGGTAGTGGGTAGCAGGAGCTGTTAGTCTACTTGCTGTCAGGTAGTGGGTAGCAGGTGCTGTTAGTCTACATGCTGTCAGGTAGTGGGTAGCAGGTGCTGTTAGTCTACTTGCTGTCAGGTAGTGGGTAGCAGGAGCTGTTAGTCTACATGCTGTCAGCTAGTGGGTAGCAAGCGCCATTAGTCTACGTGCTGTCAGGTAGTGGGTAGCAGGTGCTGTTAGTCTACGTGCTGTCAGGTAGTGGGTAGCAGGCGCCGTTAGTCTACATGCTGTCAGGTAGGGGGTAGCAGGTGCTGTTAGTCTACGTGCTGTCAGGTGGTGGGTAGCAGGTGCTGTTAGTCTACGTGCTGTCAGGTAGTGGGTAGCAGGTGCTGTTAGTCTACGTGCTGTCAGGCAGTGGGTAGCAGGCGCCGTTAGTCTACATGCTGTCAGGTAGGGGGTAGCAGGTGCTGTTAGTCTACGTGCTGTCAGGTGGTGGGTAGCAGGTGCTGTTAGTCTACGTGCTGTCAGGTAGTGGGTAGCAGGTGCTGTTAGTCTACGTGCTGTCAGGCAGTGGGTAGCAGGTGCTGTTAGTCTACGTGCTGTCAGGCAGTGGGTAGCAGGTGCTGTTAGTCTACGTGCTGTCAGATAGTGGGTAGCAGGTGCGGTTAGTCTACATGCTGTCAGGTAGTGGGTAGCAGGTGCTGTCAGTCTACGTGCTGTCAGATAGTGGGTAGCAGGTGCGGTTAGTCTACATGCTGTCAGGTAGTGGGTAGCAGGTGCTGTTAGTCTACATGCTGTCAGGTAGTGGGTAGCAGGTGCCGTTAGTCTACGTGCTGTCAGGTAGTGGGTAGCAGGTGCTGTTAGTCTACGTGCTCTCAGGTAGTGGGTAGCAGGTGCTGTTAGTCTACGTGCTGTCAGGTAGTGGGTAGCAGGTGCTGTTAGTCTATGTGCTGTCAGGTAAGTTGGTAGCAGGTGCTATTAGTCTACATGCTCTCATGTAATGGGTAGCAGGTGCTGTTAGTCTAGTGCTGTCAGGTAGTGGGTAGCAGGTGCTGTTAGTCTACGTGCTGTCAGGTAGTGGGTATAAGGTGCTGTTAGCCTACGTGCTGTCAGGTAGTGGATAGCAGGTGCTGTTAGTCTACGTGCTGTCAGGTAGTGGGTAGCGGGTGCTGTTAGCCTACGTACTGTCAGGTAGTAGGTAGCAGGTGCTGTTAGTCTACGTGCTGTCAGGTAGTGGGTAGCAGGTGCTGTTAGTCTACTTGCTGTCAGGTAGTGGGTATAAGGTGCTGTTAGCCTACATGCTGTCAGGTAGTGGGTAGCAGGTGCTGTTAGTCTACGTACTGTCAGGTAGTGGGTAGCAGGTGCTGTTAGTCTACATGCTGTCAGGTAGGGGGTAGCAGGTGCTGTTAGTCTACGTGCGGTCACGTAGTTGGTAGCAGGTGCTGTTAGTCTACGTGCTGTCAGGAAGTGAGTAGCAGGTGCTGTTAGTCTACGTGCTGTCAGGAAGTGGGTAGCAGGTGCTCTTAGTCTACGTGCTGTCAGGTAGTGGGTAGAAGGAGCTGTTAGTCTACTTGCTGTCAGATAGTGGGTAGCAGGTGCTGTTAGTCTACGTGCTGTCAGGTAGTTGGTAGAAGGTGCTTTTAGTCTACATGCTGTCAGATAGTCGTTAGAAGGTGCTGGTAGTCTACGTGCTGTCAGATAGTGGGTAGTACCTGACAGCACGTAGACTAACAGCACCTTCTACCCACTACCTGACAGCACGTAGACTAACAGCTCCTGCTACCCACTACCTGACAGCACGTAGACTGTGCTCCAACATGGTTATATTAATACAATTGTTACCTCTTGTCTAGATTGCGAGTTTTGCGTTAGAGGCTTTGCGGTGCTAACTAGCGATGTCGCAAACGTAAAAATTTTGGTTCGTGAACGGCGGACTCGAACTCGTGACTGTTCGCGAACCGGTGAGACGCGTGAACCGCCATTGACTTCAATAGGCAGGCGAACTTTAAAACCCACAAGGACTCTTTCTGGCCACAATAGTGATGGAAAAGTTGTTTCAAGGGTACTAACACCTGGACTGTGGCATGCTGGAGGGGGATCCATGGCAAAACTCCCATGGAAAATTACATAGTTGAAGCAGAGTCTGCTTTTAACCCATAAAGGGCCTAAATCACCTAACATTCCTAAATTTTTTGGAATAACGTGCTTTAAAACATCAGTTATGATGTTGTATCGATCAGGTAGTGTAAGGGTTACGCCCGCTTCACAGTGACAGACCAAACTCCAAGTGTAACGCACCGCAAACAACCGCAAACAGTCCATTTGCACAACCACGAGATAGATAGATTTGATAAATAGATACATAGATTACATAGCTCAATAGATGCAATATACATATGATCGATACAAATTACATAGATCAAAGATGCAATATCCATTTGATAGATACGAATTATATAGATCAAAAGATGCAATATACATTTGATAGATACAATTGATAGTTAGATATATTTGATAGATAAATAGATAGATTTGAAAGATATATAATTTCGCTGACAGAGTATAACAATAAGACATGCGGTCTGGGACCCGTGGCGTGTTAAGTAGTACTATTCTTAGCAGTTTACTACTGCCTGTTACTCCCCCTATCGGGGGAGGTCTATATGGCCTGCATATTTGGAACAGGGAGATGGATGAAGATGATTGGTCTGTCTTCCTACTTCAAATTTGTCCTAAACACAAGTGGCTGTCTCAAAACAGTCTGGCCATGAGATAGATAGATTTGATAGATAGATATACATAGATTGATAGTTAGATAGAATCGATAGAAGATAAATAGATAGATTTGATAGATATATAATTACCCTGAAAAAGTATAATAATAAAACATGCGGTCTGGGACCCATGGTACCTAGGTTGTGTTAAGTAGTACTATTGTTAGCACTTTAATCCCTGTTACTCCCCCTATTGGGGGAGGTCTATATGGCCTGCATGATTACCCTGACAAAGTATAACAACAAGACACACGGTCTGGGACCCATGGTAACTAGGTTGTGTTAAGTAGTACTGTTCTTAGCAGATTAATCCCTCTTACTCCCCCTATCGGGGGAGGTCTATATGGCCTGCATGATTACCCTGACAAAGTATAACAACAAAACATGTGGTCTGGGACCCATGTTAACTAGGTTGTGTTAAGTAGTACTATTCTTAGCACTTTAATCCCTGTTACTCCCCCTATCGGGGGAGGTGTATATGGCCTGCATGATTACCCTGACAAAATATAATAATAAGACATGCGGTCTGGGACCCATGGTAACTAGGTTGTGTTAAGTAGTTCTGTTCTTAGCAGTTTAATCCCTCTTACTCCCCCTATCGGGGGAGGTCTATATGGCCTGCATGATTACCCTGACAAAGTATAACAACAAAACATGTGGTCTGGACACCACAACTCTTCCTCTTCACGCTCATCTACGGCCTGATCCAGCACTCTTCGCAGGACTCGCTCCAGGAAGAAAACAAATGGTATGATGTTGCTGATGGTGCCTTCGGTGCGACTAACAAGGTTTGTCACCTCCTCAAAAGGACGCATGAGCTTACAGGCATTGCGCATGAGCGTCCAGTAATTTGGCAAAAAAATCCCCAGCTCCCCAGAGGCTGTCTTAGCACCCCGGTCATACAAATACTCATTAACAGCTTTTTCTTGTTGGAGCAGGCGGTCAAACATTAGGAGTGTTGAATTCCACCGTGTCGGGCTGTCGCAAATCAAGTGCCTCACTGGCAGGTTGTTTCAACGCTGGATATCGGACAAGTGCGCCATGGCCATGTAGGAACGCCTGAAATGGCCACACACCTTCTTGGCCTGCTTCAGGACGTCCTGTAAGCCTGGGTACTTGTGCACAAAGCATTGTACATGATTACATGTGCCATGCACGGCACATGTGTCAACTTGCCCAATTTCAATGCCGCCACCAAATTACTTCCATTGTCAGAAACAACCTTGCCAATCTCCAGTTGGTGCGGAGTCAGCCACTGATCCACCTGTGTGTTCAGGGCGGACAGGAGTGCTGGTGCGGTGTGACTCTCGGCTTTGAGACAAGTCAACCCCAAGACGGCGTGACACTGCCGTATCCGGGATGTTGAATAGTACCTGGGGAGCTGGGGGGGTGCCGTTGATGTGGAGCAAGACGCAGAAGCAGAAGTGGACTCAGCCGAGGAAGAGGTTATGGAAGAGGATGGAGAAAGAGGAGTAGAGGAGGTAGCAGCAGGCCTGTCTGCAAGTCGTGGTGGTGTCACCAACTCCTATGCAGAGCCACACATTCCATGCTTGTCAGACATCAGCAGGTTTACCCAATGCGCAGTGTAGGTGATATACCTGCCCTGACCATGCTTTGCAGATCAGCTATCAGTGGTCATATGGACCCTTGCCCCAATGCTGTGTGCCAGACATGCCATTACTTCCTTTCGCACAATCGAGTACAGGTTTGGGATTGCCTTTTGTGAAAAGAAATTTCTGCCAGGTACCTTCCACTGCGATGTCCCAATAGATACAATTTTTTTGAAAGCATCAGACTCCACCAGCTTGTATGGTAAAAACTGGCGGGCTAAGAGTTCAGACAAGCCAGCTGTCAGACGCCGGGCAAGGGGGTGACTTTGAGAAATTGGCTTCTTACGCTCAAACATGTCCTTGACAGACACCTGACTGTGGGCAGATGACCAGGAACTGCTACGTAAGAGAGACTCAGTGAAGGATGGTTGAGAGGGGGCAAGGAGGACAGCAGTGGTTGACATGGCTGAAGATGCTGGAGCAGGAGGAGGATGGCGGCTTTGAGTTTGTGTGCTGCTTCTACTCATGTGTTCTTCCCATCGGCGTTTGTGATGAGAGACCATGTGCCTTCGCAAAGCAATTGTACCTAGGTGGGTGTTGGACTTCCCACGAGTCAGTTTCTTTTGGCACAGGTTGCAAATGGCATCACTGTTGTCAGAGGCAGACACACAAAAAAAATGCCACACTGCTGAGCTCTGCAATGACGGCATTCTGGTGGTGGCGACAGCATGCGTTGCTTGGCGTTGGCGTGCTGTCTGGCTGACCCCGGGTGCCGATGCATGCTGTCTGACTGTGCCACTAGCTCCTTGCGACAACCTCCCCCTGCTTCCAACTCGTCTCCTCCTCCTCCTCTCTGTCTCCCCATCTTAACTTTCCCCCTCTTCTTCTTCTCTTCTAGCAGGCACCCACGTGACATCCACCGACACATCATCATCAACCGCTTCACTTGTATCTGACACATCAACAAAGGAAGCAGCAGCGGGTACAACATCATCATCATCACACTGTACCTCCATGTCTGTAATGCTGCCTGACTGAGACATATCACTGTTATCTACATCATCTGTCAATGACGGATGCGCATCACTCATTTCTTCCAACTGATGTGTCAATAACTCCTCTGACAGATCAAGTGAAGCGGCTGTGGTGCTAGTGTTGGTGGTGGCGACAGGCGGGCGAGTGGCACTGGTCACTTGAGAGGTGCCCAAAGCACAGCTGGAGGTGGATGGTGCGTCAAGGTTAGGAGGACTAGGAGAGGAAGCTGTAGAAGATTGGGTGTCCTGTGTTAGCTATTCAACTAGGTCCTCCTCAGAACTTTTCACGTCCCCCCTGGCACCTGGTCTCTGAACAATGTGCATATTTGTAGGGTCTAAAGGAATCACACCACCACGACCACGATGGCACATTCGGGGTGGCCTGCCTCTGCCTGTCATTTTTTTTAAAATGTACACTTACAATACTATTAAACAAATTATGAGTGGTGGCACTGGGCAAGTGGGCACAGTATACGCTGTGAGCCTGACACCAAAAAACAGACTGATGTTTCAAAGTCAAATTTTTTTATTTTTTAAATATTAAAAGTACTGTGACAACAAATATGATTGGTGGCACTAGTTGGCAAGTGGGCCTGGCTGGCACACATGTTGGGAGGAAGGCAACTGCAATTAGATTACACTAGCTGACTGATGCTTCACAGTCCAAAATTTTTTTTTAAAAAAAATGTACAATACTGTTAGAACAAATATGATTGGTGGCACTAGTTGGAAACGGCAAGTGGGCCTGGAACACACGCTGGCAGGCAGGCAACTGCAATTCAATGGCACTAGCAGACTGATGATTCACAGTAAAAAAAGTTTTTATTTTAAATATTTTCAAACCTGTTAGAACAAATATGATTGGTGGCACTAGTTAGCTTGGCAAGTGGGCCTGGCACACACGCTGGGAGGAACGCAACTGCAATTAGATTACACTAGATGACTGATGTTTCACAGTCAAGAAATTTTTTATTTTAAATATTTACAATATTGTTATAACAAATATCATTGGTGGCAGTAGTTGGCAGCAAGTGGGCCTGGCACACACGCTGGAAGGCAGGCAACTGCAATTCAATGGCACTAGCAGACTGATGATTCACAGTCAAAAAAGTTTTTATTTTAAATATTCACAATACTGTTACAACAAATATGATTGGTGGCACTAGTTGGCTAGTGGGCCTGGCACACATGCTGGCAGGCAGGAAACTGCAATTCAATTGCACTAGCAGACTGATGATTCACAGTCTAAGAATTTTTTATTTTAAATATTTACAATACTGTTAGAACAAATATGATTGGTGTAACTAGTTGGCAAGTGGGCCTGGCACACACGCTGGCAGGCAGGCAACTGCAATTCAATGGCACTAGCAGACTGATGATTCAGAGTCAAACAAGTTTTTATTTTAAATATTTACAATACTGTTACAACTAATATGATTGGTGGCACTAGTTGGCTAGTGGGCCTGGCACACACGCTGGCAGGCAGGAAACTGCTATTCAATTGTACTAGCAGACTGATGATTCACAGTCTAAGAATTTTTTATTTTAAATATTTACAATACTGTTAGAACAAATAGGATTGGTGTAACTAGTTGGCAAGTGGGCCTGGCACACACGCTGGCTGGCAGGCAGGCAGGCAACTGCAATTCAATTTCACTAGCAGACTGATGATTCACAGTCAAAAAAGTTTTGATTTAAAATATTTTCAATACTGTTACAACAAATATGATTGGTGGCACTAGCTGGCTAGTGGGCCTGGCACACACGCTTGCAGGCAGGAAACTGCTATTCAATTGCACTAGCAGACTGATGATTCACAGTCTAAGAATTTTTTTATTTTAAATATTTACAATACTGTTAGAACAAATATGATTGGTGTAGCTAGTTGGCAAGTGGGCCTGGCACACACGCTGGCAGGCAGGCAACTGCAATTCAATGGCACTAGCAGACTGATGATTCACAGTCAAAAAAGTTTTGATTTAAAATATTTTCAAAACTGTTAATAACAAATATGATTGGTGGCACTAGTTGGCTAGTGGGCCTGGCACACACGCTGGCAGGCAGGCAGGCAACTTCAATTAGATTACACTAGCAGACTGATCAGCTAGATAAGCTGTTACAGCCAAATTAATTTGCCAACATGGAAGCACTTAATCTATGGGAACAGCAAACTCAGCAAAGTTTGGAGCGACATTTTCAAAATATGAAGGAAGACCTCACGGCTTTATTATTAGCCCTCTCGCCGTCGCTGAGACATGAGACAGTGGAATCTAACCGGGTACCGACCGAGGAGCCCCGCACGTTATATGGACTCATACTACAGGAAGACCCAGAGATCCTCTCGGGAAAGCTAATGGTGAGTCACAGCTATTATTCCCCAAAGCAAACCCCGGACCTCGATCACCCACCGACTTGTCATGCCGACATAAAGGCTAAGGAAGCATCACGCTTTGATATAATGCGCATATATGCCGACTTGTTTCCCATGACTGGGTCTCTCCCTCTGGGCCCTGTGGCTCAGTCTCAGGAGGTCATTCCGACGGAGACTGCTATACAGACCTCGACTAGTACTGCACCGCTGTTACGGAGAGAGGACCTAGCCTGGACACTATCCTTTCCTGCAGAGACCCCATTCACTCGGGAGTTCCTGAGATCACCCGGAACTATGGCATCGACAGTTATCCGACCTAACGCTGACATATGGGATCCTTACATCTATCTGACAGCGCACAGAGTTACAGTGAATCTGGTACCGATCTGGCTCCTCTCAAGTACTCGCTGCACTGTATTACCCCCTCAGCTGAATGGCAGGCTCATGCTCACGGAGGAAGAGAATAACACTCAGCATTTTTCATCACTAGCTGACATATGGGAATACTGGTTCACTTACACATTTGTGTTCCTGCGGTCTGGCATGGGATAAAAATCTTTTAGAGATAAAAGACAGAGATGGAGATTAAGACCTATAACTTATGCCCTGAACCTATCTCTGAAGTTAACCTTTCAAATTAGTCCTGCCTATTTATAAGTGAAACTCCTACCCGGGCTTCCATTAGATATCTGAAGCTGCGGGTCTGACCTCAGAGTTTAGCTTGATACTCGTCTGACGAACCACAAGCCGTCTGATAAGACATTATTTGCTCTGGCTACTACTAAATTCTGCTTCTCCTGTATTGTGAAGTTGTGTTGTATGCAAGGGGGACTAAATGTTTTATTTCACTAGTTCATTGTTATGCTCTCATGAAGGGCTTAGTTTACTTTCAACAGGTGGCAAGATGTTATGATTTGCTTAGATATGTAGAAAATATGTCTCCCCATGCGGTTTTTCTCTGCCCATGTTTTATTTGTGGGAATTGCCTATTGAATGCTGTGCATGACGGGACACCAGAAACATTTTCTATTGGCTCTCTCACTCTAGACTAAATATTGCAAAATATGGTTTAACTATTACTTATATGTGACGCTGTATTACTACCTTCTTTCTTATGGTGTAAAGGAGACATCTGGCTGTTGTTAGTTTGTTTAACAATGCACCCCCTTATGGAAAAATTTAAGCATAAGTTATTATAGGAATACAACACAGGGAGCTTTCTTTGAGATAATAGCAGGACACATCACTGCAACTAGTGAAAAGCAATGGGTCCTATGATTTCCACTAATCTAATCCTAACCAATGCCGCTTGTATTACCTAGCTGCATGCAATTTTTATTGCTGAAGCGTTGCTACTTTAACTCAGTTTTAAGCACTTGTTTATTTGACTGGGTCAGTTAAATTACAGGCTTAGCTTGTATAGAATAATAAATATGTTATACCCAGGTAGGTTCCTTAGCCTATATTAGTTATATTTTCACATTAGGGATTCATGGTGTTTTGTTATGCTATTTACATATATGAATAAGGCCATATTAGAGTAGTGACAACTCAATTTTCACAGTTGAAAGCGTATTTTTACCTATTATACTATATACCCAAGTATTCAATAAATATTTTTGCCCTAGTTTACCACCCAATATTACAGTTAACTTGTGGCCTGGGCTCTGAAAAATGCTACCCTTCTGATCGCACTAATGTGGATTATATATGCAATAGGTTCATCTGCATGTTTTAGATGCCAATTCTCAACGTGCTTGACAGTTTAGCTAGTTTATACACAAATTCACATTTCTATTACTCAGGTTTAATGTTTTGTAGGTAAGGGGTACTACTGGATTTAGCTTAATTTCCTAAGTATTAGCAGCCCTATTAATTTTATTGGCTACTTCATGATTTACGTACACGTTCTTACGCATTTATGGGTACATATAGATTAACATTCTTTGCCTTTACACCCTTTAAAATCTTAGTTATTGTACTTTATATACACAATTCATGCTTATATGGTGGCCTGAGGCCCAGATAACCCTGGTATTGTACTATGTGACAGTAATTGTCTAGATGGTTAATATTGGACCATAAGTTACACTACTGAAAATGTTAATCTATAAAAGTTTAACCCCTTAATGACCACAGCACTTTTCCATTTTCTGTCCGTTTGGGACCAAGGCTATTTTTACATTTTTGTGGTGTTTGTGTTTAGCTGTAATTTCCCTCTTACTCATTTACTGTACCCACACATATTATATACCGTTTTTCTCGCCATTAAATGGACTTTCTAAAGATACCATTATTTTCATCATATCTTATAATTTACTATAAAAAAAATTATAAAATATGAGGAAAAAATTGAAAAAAACACACTTTTTCTAACTATGACCCCCAAAATCTGTTACACATCTACAACCACCAAAAACACCCATGCTAAATAGTTTCTAAATTTTGTCCTGAGTTTAGAAATACCCAATGTTTACATGTTATTTGCTTTTTTTGCAAGTTATAGGGCAATAAATACAAGTAGCACTTTGCTATTTCCAAACCATTATTTTTCCAAATTAGCGCTAGTTACATTAGAACACTAATATCTTTCAGGAATCTCTGAATATCCATTGACATGTATATATTTTTTTTTAGTAGACATCCCAAAGTATTCATCTAGGCCCATTTTGGTATATTTCATGCCACCATTTCACCGCCAAATGCGATTAAATACAAAAAATCGTTCACTTTTTTACAAATTTTTTCACAAACTTTTGGTTTCTCACTGAAATTATTTACAAACAGCTTGTGCAATTATGGCTTAAATGGTTGTAAATTCTTCTCTGGGATCCCCTTTGTTCAGAAATAGCAGACATATATGGCTTTGGCGTTGCTTTTTAGTAATTAGAAGGCTGCTAAATGCCACTGTGCACTACACGTGTATTATGCCCAGCAGTGAAGGGGTTAATTATGGAGCATGTAGGGAGCTTTTAGGGATAATTTTAGCTTTAGTGTAGTGTAGTAGACAACCCCAAGTATTGATCTAGGCCAATTTTGGTATATTTCATGCCACCATTTCACCGCCAAATGCGATCAAATTAAAAAAAAACGTTCAATTTTTCACAATTTTAAGTTTCTCACTGAAATCATTTTGTAAATGCTTCTCTGGGATCCCCTTTGTTCAGAAATAGCAGACATATATGGCTTTGGCGTTGCTTTTTGGTAATTAGAAGGCCGCCAAATGCCGCTGCATTTCACACGTGTATTATGGCTAGCAGTGAAGGGGTTAATTATGTAGCTTGTAGGGAGCTTGCAGGGTTAATTTTAGCTTTAGTGTAGAGCTCAGCCTCCCACCTGAAACATGAGACCCCCTGATCCCTCCCAAACAGCTCTCTTCCCTCCCCCACCCCACAATTGTCCCCGCCATCTTAAGTACTGGCAGAAACTCTGCCAGTACTAAAATAAAAGCTATATTTGGGCTTTTTTTGTGTTTTTTTTAGCATATTTACATATGCTGCTGTGTAGGATCCCCCCTTAGCCCCCAGCCTCACTGATCCCCCACCAAAGAGCTCTCTAACCCTCCCCCTCTGCCTTAATGGGCGCCATCTTGGGTACTGGCAGCTGTCTGCCAGTACCCAGTTTAGTGAAAAAATGTGCCTTTTTTTTTTAAAAAAAACCTTTTCTGTAGTGTAGCTTCCCCCCCCCAAGATCAACCCCCCACCCCTTCCAGATCTCTTAGCTGTTTATTTACAGCTTTCAAAAATGTTTTATTTTTTTACTTTTGCAAGTTTATTTTTCTGTAGTGTAGCGGTTCCCTCTCGCTCCCGCCCCGTGCATGCGCCCGCCCGCCGCCCCCCCCCCCGTGCACGTGCGCGCTCCCGTGCGCGCTCCCGCCGCTCCCGCCCCCCTCCAGTCCACTCGGCACATCGATGGCCGCCCACCCGCCTCCCAGACTTGCTCCCACCCACCAACGATACCGGCCACCGATGTCCGGTGCAGAGAGGGCCACAGAGTGGCTCTCTCTGCATCGGATGGCCAAGGGGGGTTATTGCAGGATGCCTCGATATGGAGGCATCACTGCAATAACCGGAAAGCAGCTGGAAGCGAGCAGGATCGCTTCCAGCTGCTTTCCAGACCAAGGACGTACGCCACACGTCCTCGGTCATTAACTGTCTTTTTTTTTAGGACGTGTGGCGTACGTCCTTGGTCGTTAAGGGGTTAAGAAATGATATATAACTAGTATAGTATAACTGTATTACTATATGAATATTTTTATCCTAGTTGTGTGCTACACGACACCACATAAGTCTTGGCATATGCCAATAACTAGATATTTATACCCAAGACAACAACTACTAGTCCAGACAATAAAGCATCTGCTCCATCTCATACAGACACATAAATTCCCATCTACTCCTTAGCCTATATGTAACTCCAGAGGACTTTATTAATTTTCTCGCTTAGTTCCATATATACTTTAATGTACATTGACAATACTTAAGCTTCAATAGTATAGAATTGCATTAGCTTAGGTATCTTGATAACAACTGTATACCATACACACCTATATCTTGTGATACAATGCACCATTATTATATCTGCATAACTTTTATATATTTACACTGTTACTCTATGCCTAACACAGGCGGCCTACACCCCATATACTAATTAACATCCCTAGGGCAGTTTCTACTATTAAATTCTAGCTAAGGCTATACACATAGATATATTGCAACCTCATTAATTTGTCCCATCTTCCCCTCTACTAGCCGCAATGACCTTTTTTGACTTTTTACTCTGGCTTTTGTGACTGGGGGTAGATTTGGGGCATATTGTGTATACCTATATTGTGTATTAACATGACCCATCTGCATAACTGCATAACTTTTGCATAACTACTACTACTTAGATGATGCATATCTAGTTTGGCTTTTTAGTAACCCAGCTACCGACTTACGGTCTCTACGATTGGGCACTTCTAAGTCCACACCAGGTACCCTATGCTACTTACAATTATATATGGCTCCGTCCCCCCACCCCTTTCCCTATGCGTATAGCGGTGCTTACCCGCTGAATATCCCCCTCCCTCCTATATATCTCGGCCCAAGAGGGGCTGATACTTATGTTAACTCTCCACAGGCTGATATTTTGGTCTTAGGTAAAATATTATTAGAATGTGGAGTTCATACGCTGACAATATAATATAAAATTAAGTTCTATTTTATCTCGCCTAAAATACTTTCTGTCTTCATAACCAGATTTTAAATGTATTTTTTCTCGCTGTATGTGCATATTGCTTTCTCAATAATACCTTTGTATAGACAATGTATTACTCTCTTTGTTGTAACTTTGGCCTTAGGGCGAGTCCTTGTTGTGATGATATATGCTTTAACTTCAATAAAAAAATTATTTAAAAAAAAAAAATATTTACACTACTGTTATAACAAATATGATTGGTGGCACTAGTTGGCTAGTGGGCCTGGCACACATTCTGGCAGGCAGGAAACTGCTATTCAATTGCACTAGCAGACTGATGATTCACAGTCTAAGAATTTTTTTATTTTAAATATTTACAATACTGTTACAACAAATATAATTGGTGTAACTAGTTGGCTAGTGGGCCTGGCACACACACTGGCAGGCAGGCAACTGCAATTCAATGGCACTAGCAGACTGATGATTCAGTCAAAAAAGTTTTGATTTAAAATATTTTCATTACTGTTACAACAAATATGATTGGTGGCACTAGTTGGCTAGTGGGCCTGGCACACACGCTGGCAGGCAGGAAACTGCAATTCAATTGCACTAGCAGACTGATGATTCACAGTCTAAGAATTTTTTATTTTAAATATTTACAATGCTGTTAGAACAAATATGATTAGTGTAACTAGTTGGCAAGTGGGCCTGGCACACATGCTGGCAGGCAGGCAACTGCAATTCAATGGAACTAGCAGACTGATGATTCACAGTCAAAAAAGTTTTGATTTAAAATCTTTTCAAAACTGTTATAACAAATATGATTGGTGGCAATAGTTGGCAGCAAGTGGGCCTGGCACACACGCTGGCAGGCAGGCAAATTCAATTAGATTACACTAGCAGACTGATCTTTCACAGTCAAAATTTTTTTTTTTTAATATTTACACTACTGTTATAACAAATATGATTGGTGGCACTAGTTGGCAATTGGGCCTGGCACACACGCTGTGAGGAAGGCAACTGCAATTAGATTACACTAGATGACTGATGTTTCTCAGTCAAAAAAGTTTTTATTTTAAATATTTACAATACTGTTATAACAAATATGATTGGTGGCACTAGTTGGCAAGTGGGCCTGGCACACACGCTGGCAGACAGGCAACTGCAATTAAATAACAATAGCAGACTGATGTAACAGTTTGTTTTTAAAAAGTTACACTAATGTTACAACAGATAGAAGTGATGGCACTCAGGATAGAAGTAGGCACAGTATGTGCTAGCAGCCTGACACACAGGCTGGCACTAGTGGCAGGCTGGCCTGGAAACTAAAATTAAATAACACTAGAAGACTGATGTAAAAGTTTTTTTTTTACAAAATTTAAAATAATGTTACACCAGATAGGAGTGGTGGACTGGCACTGAGGATGGAAGTAGGCACAGTATATGCTGGCAGCCTGACACACAGGCTGGCACTAATGGCAGCCAGGCTGGCCTGGCAACTAATATTAAATAACACTAGAAGAGGACTGATGTAAAAAATATTTTTTTTAAAAATTTACACTAATGTTACACCAGATATAAGTGGTGGAAAAAATAGCTATTAATCACACTATATGATGTGGGCCTGACACACAGGCCTGATGGAAAATGAAATTAGATTACACTAGCAAAATTATTTAATTTTTTTTTTTTAATTTACAATAATGTTTATGAGTGGTGGCTGGAGTGGTGCCGAGCACAGCAATGAACCACATTATGCTGTGTAAGCCAGAAACACACAGGCCTGATAGAAAATGAAATTAGATTACACTAGCAAAATGATTTAAAAGTTTTTTTTTTAATTTTAAATAATGTTAAGCAGATATGAGTGGTGGCTGCTGGCACAGCAATTAAACAACGTTGTATGCTGGGTAAGCCTGACACACAGGCCTGATAGAAAATGAAATTAGATTACACTAGCAAAATGATTTAAAAGTTGTTTTTTTTAAATTTAAAATAATGTTAAACAGATATGAGTGGTGGCTGCTAGCACAGCAATTAACCACATTATGCTGTGTAAGCCAGAAACACACAGGCCTGATAGAAAATGAAATTAGATTACACTAGCAAAATGATTTAATTTTTTTTTTTTTAATTTAAAATAATGTTAAGCAGATATGAGTGGTGGCTGCTAGCACAGCAATTAACCACAGTATGCTGTGTAAGCCAGAAACACACAGGCCTGATAGAAAATGAAATTAGATTACACTAGCAAAATTATTTAAAAGTTTTTTTTTTAATTTAAAATAATGTTAAGCAGATATGAGTGGTGGCTGCTAGCACAGCAATTAACCAAAGTATGCTGTGTAAGCCAGAAACACACAGGCCTGATAGAAAATGAAATTAGATTACACTAGCAAAATGATTTAAAAGTTTTTTTTTTAATTTAAAATAATGTTAAGTAGATATGAGTGGTGGCTGCTAGCACAGCAATTAACCACAGTATGCTGTGTAAGCCAGAAACACACAGGCCTTATTGAAAATGAAATTAGATTACACTAGCAAAATGATTTAAATGTTTTGTTGGTTAAATTTACACTAATGTTAAGCAGATATCAGTGGTGGCACTAATCACAGTATATGCTGTGAGCCTCACACACAGGCTAAAAGCCAGGCAAATGCAAATAAAATTACAAATAAAAAAAAAAAAAAAAGACTGAAGTTCTAGCCCTAAAAAGGGCTTTTTTGGGGTGCTGTTCTTACAGCAGAGATTAGATGAGTCCTTCAGGACTGTAGTGGACACTAAATACACTAGCCTAGCTATCTATTTCCCTATAATGTCAGCAGCAGCAACACTAAAGCTCCTCTCACTAAGAAAGCAAGATCGTAATGAATCTAAAATGGCTGCTGCCAAGGAGATGGGAGGGTCTGTGAGGGAGTGTCTGCTGCTGATTGGCTCAAATGTGTCAGAAGGCTGTGAGATACAGGGTCAAAGTTTCCTCAATGATGACACATAGGGGGCGGATCGAACATCGCATATGTTCACGGGAACTGTTCTCCGGCGAACAGTTTGCGACATCACTAGTGCTAACGAGCAGTTTATACTCACCGCTCACTTGCAGAAAGCACTGGTATTACGGGTTTTTACAAACCCGGCGTTAACTGCAAAAAAGTGAGCGTAGAGCAAAATTTAGCTCCACATCTCACCTCAATACCAGCGCTGCTTACGTTAGTGGGGAGCTGGCTAAACGTGCTCGTGCATGATTTCCCCATAGGAATCAATGGGAGAGAGCCGGCTGAAAAAAAACTAACACCTGCAAAAAAGCAGCATAAAGCTCCTAACGCAGCCCCATTGATTCCTATTGGGAAAATAAAGTTATGTCTACACCTAACACCCTAACATGAACCCTGAGTCTAAACACCCCTAATATTACACTTATTAATCCATAATCTGCCGTCCCCAACATCGCCGACAACTGCATTATATTATTAACCCCTAATCTGCTGCTCCGGACACCGCCGCCACCTACATTATACTTATGAACCCCTAATCTGCTGCCCCCAACATCACTGACACCTACATTATATGTATTAACCCCTAATCTGCCGCCCCCAATGTCGCTGCAACCTAACTACATTTATTAACCCCTAATCTGCTGCCCCCAACGTCGCCACCACTATAATAAACATATTAACCCCTAAACCTAAATCAAACCCTAACCCCCCCTAACTTAAATATAATTTAAATAAATCTAAATAAAATTACTACAATTAACTAAATGATTCTTATTTAAAACTAAATACTCACTTGTAAAATAAACCCTAAGCTAGCTACAATATAACTAATAGTTACATTGTAGCTAGTTTAGGGTTTATTTTTATTTTACAGGCAACTTTGTATTTATTTTAACTAGGTACAATAGTTATTAAATAGTTGTTAAAGGGCCACTAAACCCAAAATCTTTCTTTCATGATTCAGATAGAACATACAAATTTAAACAACATTACAATTTACTTCTATTATTTATTTTGCTTCATTTTTTAGATATCCTTATTAGAAGAAAAAGCAATGCATATGGGTGAGCCAATCACATGAGGCTTCTATGTGCAGCAACCAATCAGAAGCTATTGAGCATATCTAGATATGCTTTTCAGCAAAGAATATCAAGAGAATAAAACAAATTAGATAATAGAAGTAAATTAAAAAGATGTTTAAAATTGCATTCTCTTTCTAATTCATGAAAGAAAAAATGTGGGTTTCATGTCCCTTTAACTATTTAATAACTACCTAGCTAAAATAAATACAAATGTACCTGTAAAATAAAACCTAACCTAAGTTACACTACACTACAATAAAATTAATTACCTTACTTAATTAAATACAATTAAATGGAGGACCACTTCAGCCCGGTTGGATGAAGACTTCTCCCAGCTTTGCTGAGGACTTCGGCCCGGTTGGGTGAAGACGTCTCCCGGTAAGGTGATCTTCAGGGGGTTAGTGTTAGTTTTTTTTTAAGGGGGGATTGGGTGAGTTTTAGAGTAGGGTTGGTTGTGTGGGTGGTGGGTTTTAATGTTGGGGGGGGGTTTGTACTTTTTTTACAGGTAAAAGAGGTGATTGCTTTGGGGCAATGCCCCGCAAAAGCCCTAAGGGCTATTTGTAATTTAGTGTAGGGAAGGGCTTTTTTTTGTTTTGGGGGGGGCTTTTTTATTTTGTTAGAGGGATTAGATTAGGTGTAATTAGTTTAAAAATCTTGTAATTTGTTTATTATTTTCTGTAATTTAGTGGGGGGGGGTTCGTACTTTAGATAATTTTATTTAATTGTAATTAATTGTATTTGTGACTAGACCAATCTCGCCACTGTGCATTGGAGGGCCTGTTATGGAACATTCTTTGGGCTGGAGGTACATGGGTTTAAGGATACCCAGAGACTGCATGGAAATGTGGAATTTTATATGCTGGACATCTCATCTACTTTCATAACTCTGTCTTATGTCCATGTCACCCTGTATCCATAAATACAGAATGGGTACAGGGTGTGAGTGCCCCTTGTGGGAGCAATTGTAACTCTATAAACCAAGTGGGCATAAAGGACTTTATAGTTAATAAGTAGTGATGTCGCGAATAGTTCGCCGGCGAATAGTTCCCGGTGAACATAGCATGTTCGCGTTCACCGCGGACAGCGAACATATGCGATGTTCGGTCCGCCCCCTATTTCTTATCATTGAGTAAACTTTGACCCTGTACCTCACAGTCAGAAGACACATTCCAGCCAATCAGCAGCAGATCCTCCCTCCCAGACCCTCCTACCTCCTGGACAGCATCCATTTTAGATTAATTTGGAAGCTGCATTCTTAGTGAGAGGAGGAACAGTGTAGCTGCTGCTGATTTAATAGGGAAATTGATAGCTAGGCTAGTGTATTCAGTGTCCACTACAGTCCTGAAGGACTCATCTGATCTCTGCTGTAAGGACAGCACACCAAAATGCCCTTTTAAGGGTTAGAACATCAGTCTGCTTTTTTTTTTTTTCCTGTGTAATCTAATTGCAGTTGCCTGCCTGCCAGCGTGTGTGTCAGGCTCACAGAGTATAATGTGCCCACTTGCCCACACACTTTTTTGACTGTAAAATAATAGCAGACAGATGCCAGTACCCAAGATGGCTGCCAATAAGGCAGATGGGGAGGGTTAGAGAGCTGTTTTGGGGGGGATCAAGGAGGATGGGGGCTTAGGGGGGATGATACACCACAGCATATGTAAATATGCTAAAAAAATAAAAACCTTTTATTTTAGTACTGGCAGACTTTCTGCCAGTACTTAAGATGGCGGGGACAATTGTGGGGTGGGGGAGTTAAGGAAGCTGTTTGGGAGGGATCAGGGGGTCTGATGTGTCAGGTCGGAGGCTGATCTCTACACTAAAGATAAAATTAACCCTGCAAGCTCCCTACAAACTACCTAATTAACCCCTACACTGCTAGCCATAATACACGTGTGATGCGCAGCAGCATTTAGCGGCCTTCTAATTACCAGAAAGCAACGCCAAAGTCATATATGTCTGCTATTTCTGAACAAAGGGGATCCCAGAGAAGCATTTACAACCATTTGTGCCATAATTGCACAAGCTGTTTGTAAATAATTTCAGTGAGAAACCTAAAACTGCGAAAAAATTTAATTTTTTTCCAAATTTGATCGCATTTGGCGGTGAAATGGTGGCATGAAATATACCAAAATTGGCCTAGATCAATACCTTGGGTTGTCTACTACACTACACTTAAGCTAAAATTAACTCTACAAGCTGCCAACATGCTCCCTAATTAACCCCTTCACTGCTGGGCATAAAACATGTGTGGTGCGCAGTGGCATTTAGCAGCCTTCTAATTACCAAAAAGCAACGCCAAAGCCATATAAGTCTGCTATTTCTGAACAAAGGGGATCCCAGAGAAGCATTTACAACCATTTATGCCATATTTACATAAGTTGTTTGTAAATAATTTCTGTGAGAAACCTAAAGTTTGTGAAAAAGTGAACAATTGTTTTTTTTATTTGATCGCATTTGGCGGTGAAATGGTGGCATTAAATATAACAAAATGGGCCTAGATCAATACTTTGGGTTGCCTACTACACTACACTTAAGCTAAAATGAACTCTACAAGCTGCCTACATGCTCCCTGATTAACCCCTTCACTGCTGGGTATAAAACATGTGTGGTGCGCATTGGCATTTAGCAGCCTTCTAATTACCAAAAAGCAACGCCAAAGCCATATAAGTCTGCTATTTCTGAACAAAGGGGATCCCAGAGAAGCATTTACAACCATTTATGCCATAATTGCATAAGTTGTTTGTAAATAATTTCTGTGAGAAACCTAAAGTTTGTGAAAAAGTGAACAATTTTTTTTTATTTGATCGCATTTGGCGGTGAAATGGTTACATTAAATATACCAAAATGGGCCTAGATCAATACCTTGGGTTGTCTACTACACTACACTTAAGCTAAAATTAACTCTACAAGCTGCCTACATTCTCCCTTATTAACCCCTTCACTGCTGTGCATAAAACACGTGTGGTGCGCAGTGGCATTTAGCAGCCTTCTAATTACCAAAAAGCAACGCCAAAGCCATATAAGTCTGCTATTTCTGAACAAAGGGGATCCCAGAGAAGCATTTACAACCATTTATGCCATAATTCCATAAGTTGCTTGTAAATAATTTCTGTGAGAAACCTAAAGTTTGTGAAAAAGTGAACAATTTTTTTTTTATTTGATCGCATTTGGCGGTGGCATTTAGCAGCCTTCTAATTACCAAAAAGCAACGCCAAAGCCATATAAGTCTGCTATAATAGCATGTCTGGCATACAGTGTTGGGGCAAGGGTCCATCTGACCACTGATACCTGGTCTGCAAAGCATGGTCAGGGCAGCTATATCACCTACACTGCGCACCCTTACACTACCTGATCGATACAACATCATACCTGATGTTTTAAAGCACGTTATTCCAAACAATTTAGGAATGTTAGGTGATTTATGCCCTTTATGGATTAAAACCAGACTCTGCATCAACTATGTAATTTTCTATGGGAGTTTTGCCATGGATCCCCCTCCGGCATGCCACAGTCCAGGTGTTAGTCCCCTTGAAACAACTTTTCCATCACTATTGTGGCCAGAAAGAGTCCCTGTGGGTTTTAAAATTCGCCTGCCTATTGAAGTCTTTGGCGGTTCGCGAACATTTGCGGAAGTTCGTGTTCGCCGTTCGCAAACCCAAATTTTTATGTTCGCGACATCACTATTAATAAGAGCTGTTATTATATTCTGTAATAAGATGTATTTTATTTTTGTTTCTAATCCGATTGTGTCTCAGGAGTCTGTCTGGGTAAACTGATTGTGTTCCTGTGTGATATGTTAACTAGACTGCCCAACATCAAATTGTAACTTTCTTCCCCAGTTAATTAACTTGATATGTTAATCTGTTTTACCTGTGAATAGACAATTGTTTTCTTGTGTTTGATTGTTTAATTGTTTATGCAATGTTTCTTTATTGTATCCTGTAAAAGGGCGGTTTCCTCTAGCCATGGAGATAGTTGGATTTCTTCCCAATTATCTCCAGGATAGGGAGGAGGGGTTCACTGGTACCAAGGGGAGCGTTTATGCCTGAGCCACTGTGATTGGCTAATGTACTATACTTGTCCACCAGGTGGGAGACCTGCTTAAATACCGGGCATGTAGCCCTCAATAAAGATATTCCTGTTTTACCCTCAAGACGGAGCTTGGTCTCGTGTGAAGTGCTACTTTGAATTATTCTTTAGCCTGTTCCAGGAGAGAAGGATTTTGTGTATTTTCCCCATTCGGTGTATTAACTGGGTTTGTGTGTTGCTATTCCCGTATTAAGGGCATCTTTCATCTGGTATTAACCCTCGATATCCGGGCTATACCATTACTACTTGTGGCAAGTGACGGGATGGTCCTCATCGCCCAGAAGAGCAACTACACATCCAGGGATTTACAAGTTGGGGGCCACTCATGTCCCAGTACAGCAACCCTAAAAGCAACAGAATGGAACCAGCAGTGTTATATGAGGAGTAGGACCTGTATGGCCGGGATTCATTAAGGAAAGGCATCTGGTACCAGGCCCTGGATAATGTACAATATGATGATACGATAGGATGAGAGTCTCCCCAGTGAAGAGCAGCAGTTGCAGAAGCAAGTGGCCCTGCGGATGCCCTTCCTGGGAGAGCAGCCCCTGGAGGAATGGGTGAAGGAACTAGAGCACCAGGTATGGCAGGAGCTATGGCTGGAGGATGCCTACCAGGCGCTCTGGTGGTATATGGCACAGTATATACTCTGGACAGCCAAGCATGACAAACCAGAGGGAGACAAGTTTGATGGTCCTGGCTTGTTATGGGAGTCCTTTGCAGAGCCTGACTTTGGGAGCCCTGCGCAGACCAGACTTCAGGACATTTTCCACGAGAGGGAGGCTAGGCATGACTCGGATGACCCCCATGAGGTAGAGCAAGACCTGGCTCACCTAGCAACCCTGGAGTGGGAACTGGAGCAGGACTACCGAGATCTCTTCCACTCCATTGGGAAGGCTCAGCAGAACAGCAAGGTGACAGACCCAGATCCAGACCTGTTCACCTGGGAAGATATTGTGGAGATTTACTGGGAAGGACCTCAGGTGGCCGGTGGAGATGGGACCGAGGTCTGTCCACCGGCCCTGTAGGGAATTGGGAGCCCAGTCTCCATTCCCCAGCGGCAGGCTGAGTTACAGGGGGCAGAGACAGTTGGTCCTGTCCCCCAGCAGCAGAGGAATATGCAGGGAATTGAGAGCCCAATCTCCATTCCCCGGCGGCAGGCTGAGTTACAGGGGGCAGAGACAGTTGGTCCTGTCCCCCATCAGCAGAGGAATATGCAGGGAATTGGGAGCCCAGTCCTCATTCCCCAGCGGCAGGCTGAGTTACAGGGGGCAGAGACAGTTGGTCCTGTCCCCCAGCAGCAGAGGAATATGCAGGGAATTGGGAGCCCAGTCTACATTCCCCAGCGGCAGGCTGAGTTACAGGGGGCAGAGACAGTTGGTCCTATCCCCCAGCAACAGAGGAATATGCAGGGAATTGGGAGCCCAGTCTCCATTCCCCAGCGGCAGGCTGAGTTACAAAGGGCAGAGACAGTTGGTCCTGTCCCCCAGCAGCAGAGTAATATGCAGGGAATTGGGAGCCCAGTCTCCATTCCCCAGTGGCAGGCTGAGTTACAGGGGGCAGAGAGAGTCGGTTCTGCCCCCCATCAGCAGAGTGAGATGCAGGGGATTGGGAGTCCAGCCTTCATTCGCCAGCAGCTGGAAGTATGTATGGGAGAAGAGCTTGTTACCCCCTCTCCCCAGCGGCAGCTTAACGCACCAGGGGGAGACCGTAAGCCCGACAACTGTGCAGATGGGACCGTGGTCTCTGCACTTACAGTACAGGGGGTAGCGACAGTCGGTCCTGTCCCCCAGCAACAGGGCTGTTTAGCCAGAGGGGAGACGATCGGTCTCCCCCTCCAGCAGCACAGCTATGTATCCAAAGGGGAGACAGTCGGTCTCCCCCTCCAGCAACCAGGCTCCCACCAGACTACTTCCGTGGTAGTGCTGGCACCCGGGCAGAGCACAGCTGGTCTCTGCCCACCTCGCAACCCACCAATTCAGCATACCAGTCTCTCATACAGCTGTGGTGTGGCATCTGGACATAGACAAGTTTTCCCCATACTCAGGTGTAGTAACCATTTATTGTGGGTGGGCTGCACTACTAATTGTGTTTTATGGGTGGGTTGCTGGACTAACCAGAGCACTGACCGGCAGGAGGTCAGATACCATGTTAGTCTGTTTGGAAAAGAGGAGAGATGTGACAAGACCAATCTCGCCACTGTGCATTGGAGGGCCTGTTATGGAACATTCTTTGGGCTGGAGGTACATGGGCTTAAGGATACCAAGAGACTGCATGGAAATGTGGAATTTTATATGCTGGACACCCAATGTACTTTCATAACTCTGTCTTATGTCCATGTCACCCTGTATCCATAAATATAGGATGGGTACAGGGTGTGAGTGCCCCTTGTGGGAGCAATTGTGACTCTATAAACCAAGTTGGCATAAACGACTTTATAATTAATAAGAGCTGTTATTATATTCTGTAATAAGATGTATTTGATTTTTGTTTCTAATCTGATTGTGTCTCAGGAGTCTGTCTGGGTAAACTGATTGTGTTCCTGTGTGATATGTTAACTAGACTGCCCAACATCAGATTGTCTGAGTAACTTTCTTCCCCAGCTAATTAACTTGATATGTTAATCTGTTTTACCTGTGAATAGACAATTGTTTTCTTGTGTTTCATTGTTTAATTGTTTATGCAATGTATCTTTATTGTATCCTGTAAAAGGGCGTTTTCCTCTAGCCATGGAGATAGTTGGATTTCTTCCCAATTATCTCCAGGATAGGGAGGAGGGGTTCACTGGTACCTAGGGGAGCGTTTATGCCTGAGCCACTTTTACTGGCTAATGTACTATACTTGTCCACCAGGTAGGAGACCTGCTTAAATACCGGGCATGTAGCCCTCAATAAAGAGATTCCTGTTTTACCCTCAAGACGGAGCTTGGTCTCGTGTTTGGGGGGAAGTGCTACTTTGAATTATTCTTTTGCCTGTTCCAGGAGAGAAGGATTTTGTGTATTTTCCCTGTTCGGTGTATTAACTGGGTTCGTGTGTTGCTATTCCCGTATTAAGGGCATCTTTTATCTGGTATTAACCCTCGATATCCGGGCTATACCGTTACAGTATTTAATTTAGTTAATTTATTTAATTATAGTATAGTGTTAGGTGTAATTGTAACTTAGGTTAGGTTTTATTTTACAGGTAAATTTGTCTTTATTTTAGCTAGGTAGTTAGTAAATAGTTAATAACTATTTAGTAACTGTTCTACCTAGTTAAAATAAATACAAAGTTGCCTGTAAAATAAAAATAAACCCTAACCTAGATACAATGTAACTATTAGTTATATTGTATCTAGCTTAGGGTTTATTTTATAGGTAAGTATTTAGTTTTAAAAAGGAATTATTTAGTTAATTGTAGTAATTTTATTTAGATTTATTGTAATTATATTTAAGTTAGGGGGTGTTATGTTTAGGTTTAGACTTAGGTTCAGGGCTTAATACATTTAATATAGTGGCAGCGACGTTGGGGGCGGCAGATTAGGGGTTAATAAATGTAGGTAGGTGGCGGCGATGTTAGGGACGGCAGATTAGGGGTTAATAATATTTAACTAGTGTTTGCGATGCGGGAGTGTGGCGGTTTAGGGGTTAATATATTTATTATAGTGGTTCGGCAGATTAGGAGTTAAAATATTTATTTTAGTGTTTGCGATGTGGGGGGGCCTCGGTTTAGGGGTTAATAGGTAGTTTATGGGTGTTAGTGTACTTTTTAGCACTTTAGTTAAGAGTTTTATGCTACGGCGTTGTAGTGTAAAACTCTTAACTTTTAAATGCGGTACCAGGCTTGACAGGAGAGGGTCTACCACTCACTTTTGGTCAGACTCGTAATACCGGCTCTATGCAAGTCCCATTGAAAATATAGGATACGCAATTGACGTAAGTGGATTTGCGGTATTTCCGACTCTGGACAAAAAAGTGAGCGGTACACCTGTACCTGCAAGACTCGTAATACCAGCGGGCGTTAAAAAGCAGCGTTGGGACCGGCCAACGCTGCTTTTTAACCCTAACGCACAACTCGTAATCTAGGCTTCTGTGATTACCTTGTATCTAAGCCTCTGGAGACTGCCCCATTATTTCAGTTATTTTGACAGACTTGTATTTAAGCCAAATAGTGCTGACTCATTAAAAACTCCACGGGAGTGAGCACAATGTTATCTATATGGCACACATGAACTGACACCCTCTAGCAGTGAAAAACTGTCAAATGCATTAAGGTAAAAGGCGGTCTTCAAGGGCTTAGGAATTAGCATATGAGCCTACCTAGGTTAAGAGTTCAACTAAGAATACCAAGAGAGCAAAGCTATTTAATAAGGCCATCTTGTAATGATTCACAGATCTTTATGTTGGGAGGTATGCAACAGACTCATAAATACGATCAGTAGTGACACAGCTACTCAGTAGTGACAATGGGCTCTATTGTGCATGCCAAACTTTGCAGAAGCACATTTAAAACAAAAAGATTGGGAAATCTTTGCAATTAAATAAACAAACAACAAAGCAATCACACCTGACATATAGATATGGGCCAACATTTATAAATGATTCATGCTACTAAAGGCATAGCTAAATACTGTATGTAAGGAGCCAAGCATAACATAGTACTAGAACATACTGCTAGTTAAGATCAAACCACATACACACAAACTAATATACAAAACACATAGATAATTCTACACCTTGTCACATAGAGCATAGTTATTATATATATTCATCATACATAAGACAACATACACAACAAATGGGCAGATAAGTATATATGAATATTTATATGGACCACCATTGCTGGCTATGCGAGATAGATAGATAGATAAATAGATAGATAGATAGGAGGCAGACAAACAGAAATATATATCACCATACGGGAGTCAATATATATATAGCCTAAAGGCATGTACTAATATAACATGCCAAATACATGTTTTAATATACGCAGCCCATGACCAGATAATTATACATCACAACACATACATGAGACAATACATACAGCCTATGGCCAGATAACATAATAGGCCAAATATACTGTAATTATATGTTTATGGTCTGTGAATAATTCATATATCTATATATTTAATATCACATTCCTAAGCCAATATATACAACCTATGCCCAAATAATTATTAAATGTACCATATGCACAAGTCAATATACACAGCCTATGGCCAAATGCTGAAATATCAGTATACACTGTCAATTATCAGATAAATAAAATGATATAATATGCCATATGCATTTGCCAATGTAAACAAACTATGGCCAAATAATTATTAACCATGTCACATACTTGAACCTTTTGAACACAGCATTTGGTCAGATAATTACACAGCATGTCAATGGACTAATATAGACATCCCATTTAAAGCTAATTCTCATTTAACATGAACAATAATAGTACACACAGCACACCAGAGATAATAAATAAATGGCAGCTCACACATATGACTCACATGGTCTGCGAGGTTGGTGGAGGATCCTGACAATTCTTCATGGTCAGACTTAGACCTTGACGGTCCATCACTGAGTCCCTCTCATCAATCACTAAATCTATGGGCATTTTTCCTTTCAAACAGCTGAGCTGATGTATCGATGGCAGGAATTATTTCACAGTTCATGGACCTGGGGGGAGAGAGCAGCCGTGCCACCGGGTGTGAGAGAGCAGCAATTGTCAGCCATGGTGCAAGAAGTGTACAGTACAAATGGGTCCTGCAGAGACTGGCATTACACACATGTGATGCCCCTTTTTAGTGAACTGCAGTCTGCAACTCACTAAAAAGGGCATCACATGGGTGTGCTGTCTGCAGGTCCCACGTGTACTGTACACGTACTGCATAGGGTTGCCACCTTTTGCCCAGAAAATTCCTGGACACTTTTTAAGTGGGCGTGGAGAGGGTGTGGCTTGGGGCGTGGCTTCTTGCTGCCTCAAATTCATTATGAAATCAATTTATATATATATATATATATAATATAATATAGTATAATATATATATATATATATATATTATAATATTAGTGATTCCCTGGCCAACTAAGGATGTTATTTATACTAGTTTATGCTGGAAGAAAAGCGCTAGGAAAGTGTTTACATACCTCTATAAGCTTGTACCCTGTGACAATATCAAGGTGAAGACCAGGTGGAGGTTTTCCTGCCCTACAAAATAAGGGTAAAAAAAATATTGTATGGCACGTGTTTGCAAGCAATCTCACTATACCATTCAACCACACTACAATTAGGATTGCAAACCTTTTAATGTAGGGTAGCAATCTAGTTAAAAATTAAATACAATAAAAATGGTGGTAGCCCAGAGGCTGTAGTGAACATCGGCATAACATTTTTTGCATGCCATTTAAAGTGATTGTAAACTTGATCGTTATGGGTTTGCCAACTTTGCACTATGTCATCACACTACAGGTAACAACCAAATAACAGCAATTTAATTGGCATGTCATTAAACCCTGACACAATATACCGACTCACAGCTTGTCATTGAACCTTTATCCCTATACAAAAATGCTATGATCTTGTCAGCAAACCTTAGCCCTACATCTATACACACACACCTGCTTGCAGCTTGTGATTAGACACTTACCCTTATACCACTAGCTATCAATGTGGCTTTGATTTACCACTACACCTAAAGACGTTGGCTCATAGCTCCCATAGTGCCTTGCCCCTTTACATAGACAGGCCAGCTAACAGACTGTGATAAGACCCCTAGCCTTGCACCTGTACACACACGTCATTGCTCCTGTACCAAACCGGCTGACAGCTTACCGTAAGGCCTTCACTAATGAGGCTATTCCTGTTGCTTAGTGCTGGCCATACACCAAGCTCACCTGTATTCCTGTTCCCTGAAAAGCTCCGTCAGACGCTGCACAGCCCGCACTGCATCTGGCACTGGCTCTATACTGTCTGTGTTTAGGGGTGTGTGTGGCGTGTACTATTATCATACCTTTACAGCTCACAATGCTACCCCAATTCTGATATTCTCCCAATATCAGGGTTATGCAAGGTGTGTGTGAGGGGGTGTGGGGAGCGCTAATAGTTCTAGCTGTGAGTTGGCACTGGCTCTATACTCTCAGCTGCCCTTTTCAAGAGCTCCGCAGTTACTTCAGACAGCGTGTCCATGGGCGCATCCATCGTGACAGAAAGCCCACCTCTCGCACTGTGATAGCAACCAAAATGATTTGCGGAAGCTACTTTCTTATTGGATGAGAGCTAAAAGAGATGGCTAATGCAATTGGCCAGCTATAGAGAGCCTCTAGAGCCTGATAGGTAGAAGAGTCTGTCTGTCAATCCTAAAAGCACATGGCTTCTGTTTATCCACTTGAAAAAAAACTTGGGTATTGACATCTGACACGGTTTTCTCTCTGCAGCTCTCAGCAGGATGCAACGTCACAACTCCCCTCCTCCCCCCTCCCACTGTCATCACCATCCTCCGTCTTTCCTCCAGACTCCACCTACCCGGGCTAAGCACTCCTCTGGCCAGCTAATTTTTTGTAAAGTCTGTGCACTGCTAACTGATGCACCAGGGGAGGGCTTAGCCCGGGGCATTTCAGGGTAGTTCCAGGCTACGGGACACAGAGCCTCAGACCGGGACTGTCCCGGTGAAACCGGGGCGGGTGACAACCCTAGTACTGCACTATGCATGGCTCACTCACTACTAAACTTTTGCACTGGCTGGCCGGCACCGGACTGCTGTGTGCTTGACACACTAATATGTGACTCCAAGAAAGTACAGAGCCACAGTGAAAGCAGTTAGTGTGTGCGGTGAAGGTGGCGTGGGCGGGGCTAAGGCAACCGGCGGCCCACCAGGCAAATGCCCGATATTCCCTATGGTCAGTCCGGGCCTGGAGCTGTTAGTCTACGTGCTGTCAGGTAGTGGGTAGCAGGTACTGTTAGTCTACGTGCTGCAAGGTAGTGGGTAGCAGGTGCTGTTAGTCTATGTGCTGTCAGGTAGTGGGTAGCAGGTGCTGTTAGTCTACATGCTGTCAGGTAGTGGGTAGCAGGAGCTGTTAGTCTACGTGCTGTCAGGTAGTGGGTAGCAGGTGCTGTTAGTCTACCTGCTGTCAGGTAGTGGGTAGCAGGAGCTGTTAGTCTACCTGCTGTCAGGTAGTGGGTAGCAGGTGCTGTTAGTCTACGTGCTGTCAGGTAGAGGGTAGCAGGTGCTGTTAGTCACTGTCAGGCAGTGGGTAGCAGGTGCTGTTAGTCTACATGCTGTCAGGTAGTGGGTAGCAGCTACTGTTAGTCTACGTGCTGCAAGGTAGTGGGTAGCAGGTGCTGTTAGTCTACGTGCTGTCAGGTAATGGGTTGCAGGTGCTGTTAGTCTACGTGCTGTCAGGTAGTGGGTAGCAGGTGCTGTTAGTCTACGTGCTGCCAGGTAGTGGGTAGCAGGTGCTGTTAGTCTACGTGCTGTCAGGTAGTGGGTAGCAGGTGCAGTTAGTCTACGTGCTGTCAGGTAGTGGGTAGCAGTTACTGTTAGTCTACGTGCTGCAAGGTAGTGGGTAGCAGGTGTTGTTAGTCTACGTGCTGTCAGGTAATGGGTTGCAGGTGCTGTTAGTCTACGTGCTGTAAGGTAGTGGGTAGCAGGTGCTGTTAGTCTACGTGCTGTCAGGTAGTGGGTAGCAGGTGCTGTTAGTCTACGTGCTGTAAGGTAGTGGGTAGCAGGTGCTGTTAGTCTACGTGCTGTCAGGTAGTGGGTAGCAGGTGCTGTTAGTCTACGTGCTGTCAGGTAGTGGGCACTGTTCCCTCTAAGGTGCGCGGCAGCGCGGCCACGCACCTTCCCTCCCTGTGTAGCGCAGGCAGTACATCAGGCCGCGCAAAACAGGAGAATGTGGAAAGTGATTTATTAATTGGAGAAAGCAAAGCAGTCATTTATAAAAAATTTGGGTTTTTTTTTTTTAACATTTTATCAGTGGCGGAACATCCAGGATCCAAAAGGTTGCATAAAACATTCGCGGCCACCAGACCCTAGAGATCCGCCACTTTAGGACTCCCAGCACTGCAGCACCATTTTCCTCTTAGGTGCCACAGTACTGTGCCAGCAGTCAGTGCCAGTTAAGCTCCTCCTCCATCCGGCTCCTCCTCCATCCGGTCCCTAACATGCTCACAGTGCTCACCCACCACTTATCCCTCTAGCCTAGTCTCTTCCATCCCGGCCGGCATTGCGCAGCGCAGACGTCACGTGACAGAGCAGTCAAGTTGGGGACTAAGTTCAAGACAGAGCTTGCTGTGTGTCACCCTGGCGCCGCACTCCTCATATGCTCAATCCTTCCTTGGCGGCGGCGGCGGGCACTCTCTAGCTGTCTCCTCAGACTGTGAGTACCGCGGGTTGTTAGGGAACTGAACTGGCCTGGCTGGATGTGTCCCGTTCTGAGATCAGAGCGTTGCCGCGGGTTACCATGGCAACGCTCTGAAACATTTCCTGCTTAGCGGGAAAGAAGATTGGAGGATTGCATACGAGAGCGTGTGGACACTGTTGTATCAGCTAGCTCTGGTACTTCTCTGCCGCTTGTTCCCAAGGTACAGTGAGTGTGTGACATGATCTTTCTTGTCTGTAGGAAACGGATCAGTATCAGTTAAATATACTATTGAGTACAGTAGTTTTTATTACAACATGAAGTCTGCTCTGTTTCTCCTCTCCCTGTATGTCATTTAGTACTTTAGCATCTGAGCAGACTTGTTCTTACCCACCAACCAAGCGCCTGGTGCAGGTCATGGGAAATTACTAACGCATACCAGGTAACTGTAGTTGTGAAAGCAGTAGCACTGTCCTTCATATCTTTTTCTTCTAGTATAAACTGTTTACAGTACACTCAGCCACAGCCAGTAGTTTCCTTTATGGGAGCACAAACTGCTGGGTGTAGTAATGTTTAATTTACAGTCCTTAGTTCTTCCTGTAATGATGACAGTCAGATCTTCTGTTTTTTCGTTATATGGTGCTGTGCTCATTTCCCTGTCTCTGCTCTGCAATGCGCTGCAGCCCTCTCTGTTAAATTTACCTATTTTCAGGCATTGACTAGCTGTTAGAGCAAGAGGGTCTAATTTTTTTTCCCCCAAATGAAAGAGCTAGAATGTATTATTTCCCCTTAGGGTGTAATTTATATGTGTGCCTCTCTCCCCCCTCTTTCCCTGTGTCTCTCTCCCCCCTCCTTCCCTGTGTCTCTCTCCCCCTCCCCTTTGTCTCTCTCTCCCCCCTCCCCTGTGTCTCTCTCCCCCTCCCTCCCCTGTGTCTCTCTCCCCCTCCCTCCCCTGTGTCTCTCTCCCCCTCCCTCCCCTGTGTCTCTCTCTCCCCCTCCCTCCCCTGTGTCTCTCTCTCCCCCTCCCTCCCCTGTGTCTCTCTCTCCCCCTCCCTCCCCTGTGTCTCCCTCTCCCCCTCCCTCCCCTGTGTCTCTCTCTCCCCCTCCCTCCCCTGTGTCTCTCTCTCCCCCTCCCTCCCCTGTGTCTCTCTCTCCCCCTCCCTCCCCTGTGTCTCTCTCTCCCCCTCCCCCCCCTGTGTCTCTCTCTCCTCCTCCCTCCCCTGTGTCTCTCTCTCCTCCTCCCTCCCCTGTGTCTCTCTCTCTCCCCCTCCCTCCCCTGTGTCTCTCTCTCTCCCCCTCCCTCCCCTGTGTCTCTCTCTCTCCCCCTCCCTCCCCTGTGTCTCTCTCTCTCCCCCTCCCTCCCCTGTGTCTCTCTCTCCCCCTCCCCCCTGTGTCTCTCTCTCCTCCTCCCTCCCCTGTGTCTCTCTCTCCTCCTCCCTCCCCTGTGTCTCTCTCTCTCCTACTCCCTCCCCTGTGTCTCTCTCTCTCCCCCTCCCTCCCCTGTGTCTCTCTCTCCCCCTCCCTCCCCTGTGTCTCTCTCTCTCCCCCTCCCTCCCCTGTGTCTCTCTCTCCCCCTCCCTCCCCTGTGTCTCTCTCTCCCCCTCCCTCCCCTGTGTCTCCCTCCCTCCCATGTCTCTCTCCCTTCCTCCCTCCCATGTCTCCCTCCCTCCCATGTCTCCCTCCCTCCCATGTCTCTCTCCCTCCCTCCCATGTCTCTCTCCCTCCCTCTCTCCCTCCCATGTCTCTCTCCCTCCCTCCCATGTATCTCTCCCTCCCTCCCATGTCTCTCTCCCTCCCTCTCTCCCTCCCTCTCTCCCTCCCTCCCATGTCTCTCTCCCTCTCTCCCTCCCTCCCATGTCTCTCTCCCTCCCTCTCTCCCTCCCTCCCATGTCTCTCTCCCTCCCTCGTCTCTCTCCCTCTCTCCCTCCCTCCCATGTCTCTCTCCCTCCCTCCCTCCCATGTCTCTCTCCCTCCCTCCCATGTCTCTCTCCCTCCTTCCCATGTCTCTCTCCCTCCCTCCCATGTCTCTCTCCCTCCCTCCCTCCCTCCCTCCCTCCCATGTCTCTCTCCCTCCCATGTCTCTCTCCCTCCCTCCCTCCCTCCCTCCCATGTCTCTCTCCCTCCCTCCCTCCCTCCCTCCCATGTCTCTCTCCCTCCCTCCCTCCCATGTCTCTCTCCCTCCCTCTCTCCCATGTCTCTCTCCCTCCCTCTCTCCCTCCCTCCCTCCCATGTCTCTCTCCCTCCCTCCCATGTCTCTCTCCCTCCCTCTCTCCCTCCCTCCCATGTCTCCCTCCCTCCCTCCCTCCCATGTCTCTCTCCCTCCCTCCCTCTCTCCCTCCCTCTCTCCCTCCCTCCCATGTCTCCCTCCCTCCCTCCCTCCCATGTCTCTCTCCCTCCCTCCCTCCCTCCCATGTCTCTCTCCCTCCCTCCCTCCCTCCCATGTCTCTCTCCCTCCCTCCCTCCCATGTCTCTCTCCCTCCCTCTCTCCCTCCCATGTCTCTCTCCCTCCCTCCCATGTCTCTCTTCCTCCCTCTCTCCCTCCCCGTCCCCATCTTGACTGCTATAAATAAATCACAATAAAAATGATAAAAAGTCAACTGTATATATAAGAATAAATATACATTTAAAAAAAAATAATCTTCTGTTAATAATCACTTTATATTAAAACTTTTTATGGGTTAATATGTTGCAAATGATTAACCCATAAGAAGTTTTAATATCTAATGATTATTTACACAATATTTTTTTTTTTAATATGTACTGTATATATTCTTATATATACAGTTGGCTCTTTATCATTTACAGTATATTGTGATTTATTTATATAATTATACTATAAATTGTAGTGATAATGCACACATTATAATTTTACTGTTCTTTGTTGTACATGGCAGTGCAAATAAAGTTTATTTTGTCAACCATCTTTTTTTCTGTGAGCATTTCCCATTAGGAAAACCTAACCTATGTTGGTATTTTCTCTTTCTAAGAGGATTTTTTTTTCTTTAAAAACCTTCCATTAGATTAATAAAGGTTTTAAAAAACGTGAGAGGTTCAAGATCCTATACTTAAATGTTAGTTGATGCTTACAATATATGTTGTACTGTGTATAAAGCTTTTTTATCAAATTCTGCTTTCTTCTCTGTGCATGTGCCCCTTGCTTCTTTTACTAATGATTTAGAGAGGTGATGGGAGCAATAACTTATAAAGGAACAAATTACAAACTACAATACAATCTGAATATATATTGTGTGTGTACACAGTACAACATATATTGTAAGCATCAACTAACATTTAAGTATAGGATCTTGAACTTCTCACGTTTTTGAAAACCTTTATTAATCTAATGGAAGGTTTTTGAAAAAAAAAATTCCTCTTAGAAAGAGAACAAGCTGGTCTAGGCATCTGAGGAGGCTATGCAGGAGACTGAAGCTTCTCTGTGTCTGATATACAGTTTGAGCAATAATATCTGTAGTACTGTACTGTAGTTTGTGTAATGATATTGTTTTTACATGAGGCTCTTAAGGGATTAAATGCCTACCGGTCGCTAGCCGTAGAATAGAATATAAAAACACTTATACTATAATAAATAAAAACACTTATACTATAATAAATAAAAACACAACAACTTTTTGTGGGTAAAATTTTAACCGTCACAGGTTAAACATTTATTAACTAAACTAAGTAACTGTGGTAACCAACAAGGTCAGATGGCGGCTAAACGAATTACTATAATGACAACCCGGCACAGCAGAAGGTAAACAGCCCAAACGGAAACTGCAGCAGAGCGGAACCTCTGCTCATAGAAAAATTGCTACTAAGGGGTTAATGAGATCACGTGACCCACCCGCAAGGGGAAGAAGGGGCACCTCACGTGCACATGAGGCTATCCACCCCTCACACTTTTAGATTGGTCATCACTCCCCCTGTTCACCCCTTTCCAAGGCAACAGGGCCGTTACCTCCCGCCGCACGGGCATGGAAATAAGGACTACCCCCTACAAAGGGATCCGCTACTCAGCCGCCAGAAGCCAGGTATGCCAGATATGGTAGACCAATAACTAAATAGGTTGACAAAGTTAGCCTGAATAGGCATACCCGTCGCCCAACTAGGGGACAAAATTTAAAATTTGAAAATGCTCAATCAATAATGTGGCTACTAAATTAGCCTGAGAAGGCATACTTAGCGCCTAGAACATAAATTTGGAAGCCATCTCATAATAGGGAAGGGAGGGAGGGGAAAGAACTTGTCTGCACCGGATTCCAGGAAGAAGAGGGCCAGGAAGCTGATGATCCCCACTTTTAAGGTGAGTAGTGGGCCCCTCCCTTGCATGCAACATTGTTGCAACTAACCTCCCTAGCCAGCCCTCTTCTCCTATCTCTCCCTACGGCTTTAACCCTTAGCTTTGCTCCAGGCCCAATTGTGCCCTACACTGCCTTAAGGGATTAAATGCCTACCGGTCGCTAGCCGTAGAATAGAATATAAAAACACTTATACTATAATAAATAAAAACACTTATACTATAATAAATAAAAACACAACAACTTTTTGTGGGTAAAATTTTAACCGTCACAGGTTAAACATTTATTAACTAAACTAAGTAACTGTGGTAACCAACAAGGTCAGATGGCGGCTAAACGAATTACTATAATGACAACCCGGCACAGCAGAAGGTAAACGGCCCAAACGGAAACTGCAGCAGAGCGGAACCTCTGCTCATAGAAAAATTTCTACTAAGGGGTTAATGAGATCACGTGACCCACCCGCAAGGGGAAGAAGGGGCACCTCACGTGCACATGAGGCTATCCACCCCTCACACTTTTAGATTGGTCATCACTCCCCCTGTTCACCCCTTTCCAAGGCAACAGGGCCGTTACCTCCCGCCACCAGATAGCATTAAGATGATAACTGTGCCGCCACCGATAAAGGACAAACACAACCCAACCGGACTTAAAGGAGGGTTACTATGGCCTTACGGATATCTTTTATAAAAATATCTAGGGCAGGGGGGCGGAGCGAGCAGCCGACCATGATGGCCGCACTTCAGTGAAGCTCTGTGCACGGGCCGGGTGTTTTCACTAAAAAAGCGATCATATCCGCACTTATGGTGATCCTTTAATGATATACAGATGTGATAAGTAACCAAGAAGCCATCCTTGAAAAATCAGCTCTCAATCTAGCACGAGGCCGGAGAATCTCGAATGGCCTACGGCCATCACTGCAGCAAACACCGCGGCACTACTACTCATGGAGTTTTAATGCGGAACTCTGCAAGTGCCGGAGCCCTACACGCAGCTGATAAAGAAGGCGCTTAAGACAAGGATGCCTAAAGACACCGGCTATATCAACATCACTGACTACGCAATCTGTCAAGACCGGATCCAGCTTAACATTAGCCGGTAAGGCGTTATCGCTATACACACTGACCCGGGCCTATTACCGCCCCAGACGGGCACTCATTATTACAAATGTATGCACAGACAACTCAGCGGTTTATCCCACCGCCAGACCCACACCACTGCTGAATAGGGCCTAATCCATCTGCTCACATGCCACCGCAGATAAACTAGGAACCGCTCATACAACGCACTTCTATATCAAGCACTCATTACCTCTGTACTTTGGGATATTACTAATTTTATTAAGTTGAAAGGACACTTGAAAGCTGTGGTTACCCTTTATTAATGGCCTCCCTATATATATATATAGGACCAAAAAGAGTTAGATCTATATCTGGATTACAAGACAAAATTCAATGACGCACTTTTAATATATATGTAAATTTCTTTTCTGCGTGCTCAAGCTACAGAGAGCAATATTGTACCAACTACTGAAGTACAGACCCACTACCAAGCCCTGTCCGCTCATCAGCTCAACTTAATCCATGCTACTATTATCCCTGTAACAGGCACATCCAAGCAAGGGAATCTTTAATTGTGAAACCGCTTGCATGATTTTGCAATTTACTTGAAATTTACTAGCTGCTTTACCCCGGCCTACACGGACTCTCTACCCAGATCATAGAAAATAAAAAGGATTACGCAGAGCGCTTTAAAAGCTGAGTATACACATCCTCTCACAGGGGCTACATAAAAAATCACTGCTGTCACCAAATACCAGGATTATTACATCTCTTACAGCAAGTTGCAGCACATACCCCTGCTCCGTTTCCCACCAAGCGCAATTGTGACAGGTCATAACCAGCTCCCTTTTTACCGCTAACACCCTGTGTGGGTACATTCCCTGGGAGATACTGTGCATTGGGATTTTTCTTTTTCTTTTTTTAAGGAAGATTGTAAAAGTCTACCACCAACCTCCAATACCATGTCACAAAGAAAGAACACCCGCCAAGATAAACCACAAAAATCATCACAAACTAATCAGGGCGCAGTACACGCTTTTTTTAAACAAACAGACCAAGTACCCACAGCTAAATCATTGGAACCCCAGATGGCTCCCATTGAAGAAGATCAAGATAATGGATCATCTATAACTAATGACACTACAACCACAAATCTGACTCAAGATGACGACACACCAATAACCTACAAAGCCATAGCTGCCCTAATCGAACAGGTCAAAACATGTATCAAAAACGAATGTGCTGACTTGAAAAAAGAAATTAACGATCTTAACCACAGGGTTGACACCCTAGAAGAGCATGAGTATGTGGTAGCACAAAAATTGGCAAATCTCTCAACTAACCAGATACGGCAAATCCAACACATCACAGAATTAGAAGACAAAATTGACGATTTGGAAAATCGTACCAGGAGAGGGAATCTCCGTTTTAGGGGGATACCAGAATCAGTCTCAACCAACGATATCCGAGAATACCTTCAGGCTCTATTTACTGTCATATTAGGAGATAACCTTTTGGAGCATTCAGAAATCCCTCTGGATAGAGCTCACAGGGCACTCCGACCAAAACCCCCTGAAGACTCTCCTCCAAGAGACATTATAGTACATTTTCAGAACTATAGACAAAAAGAGGAGATATATAATGCTGCCAGGAAAAGACAAGTTATTCACTTTCAGGACCATAAAGTACAAATTTACCAAGATTTATCCCTCAGGACACTACAAAAGAGACGAGATTTCCAGCCCTTGACATCACATCTTCGTTCACTTCACATCCCTTATAGATGGGGCTTTCCTACATCTGTTATCGTCATGAAAAATGGGAAAAAAACAGAGTGCTCTTCGCCTTCTGACATCGGTAGATTCTGCAACATCCTGAATATCTCCACACCGGATGAGAACATTCCTCACTCCCCTCACAAGCTACAGAACAGACTTCCCAATTCTTTGCCTCAAAGAAGACCAGGTCCAGATTCCATCCCCAGTCAGAATAAAAGAAGGCAAATCTCCTCCACTAACATGGACATTACTGATATCATGGACACGGACTCTGTCAGATGAGTAACCTTATCATGTGGTTCTAACAATACTTGCTTATTTCCCTTGCTTGTCCTTTATAGCTGATCCTGAATGTTGAAGATGAACCTCTCAATATCCTTTCTGTGATGTTCTTCAGTTATAGATCTGTAGATAACCATATGTTCTTTTCACAGGTTTTATGTATATGTTATTTTCTCACTGTTGAAATGTTCCCCACATTCTCCCAAGTATACAAAAAATACCTGTGCCTGAACCCAGGACATTTATCCACCTTTTATATATGCTCAAGGGGGATGGAAAAGGCACTGGGCTATATATGATGGAGTCTATATCCCAGACATGTTATGAGGACGTTATATTCCTTTTATTTAATGTTTTGTTAGATTCTATATTGAGTTTCACTCATTGCTGTTGTTTATAGTTGATTTTGCTTTGACAATATTGCACAACATACAGATTGCACATACCATATACAAATTCCCTATAGCTATAAATACAGACCTATAGACAAAAGAGGCGGCACAACCTGATGTAGTTAAGATCTTTATCACACTATCCACTTTGTAGTTATGGCCTTTAATGATTGCCCAATAAGACCCGAATCTCCAAACTATATTACAAAACATAATCACATATTATACAGCCGCTCAGTCATTATCATACGACACTCCTAGTGCCACCTTATCAACATTAGGTATAACACCCTAAAAACTAATAGCAGATCTCGAATCAGACAATCTCCACAACCCAGATATTCCTCATAGCTGAAGAAGTACTACATCTCGCTAAATAATAATTATGTTACCTTTGATTGCACTGACACCCGGCCTGTAACAATAGCTCCCAAAACGAAATTTTAAATCACAACTCCACTTTACATTCATATCTACGATCTCTCAGGAATAATATTCTATTTTATTGCTAACAGAATTATTGTTATTCTGATCACTGTTATTTGCTGTCACATTGTTTTTATTACCATTACCCCCTTTTCATCCCTTCCTGCTATATTTGTTCCCTCCTGATTACTCACTCCACCAATACCAACCCTCTCGTCCCACCTCAACAGGTTCCCTCAACTAACCCCTTCCCCCAACATCCCATCTGGTTTCTCTTTTTAGATTTGTTCCAAAACCACATACACCAGTTACTATGACAACTCTTCGTCCAAGCCATAGAGCAGAGTCTCTACGCATAGCCACACAAAATGTTAAAGGTTTCTTATCAGCAGAAAAACGCTCTATTGCGTTCCACGATTTTCATACACGTAAAATTGACATCATAATGACCCAAGAGACACATTTTAAGAAAAATCACGAGCCAATCCTATCCAAGAGATATTTCGACCAACATTTCTGTAGCTCGGGTACACATAGAAAAAATGGAGTTAGTATTTCATTTAGACGCAACCTCCCCTTCGAGTTAATACAAAAACATTCAGACAATGAGGGTAGAATCTTAATTCTGATTGGATTGTGTTATGGCGCTCCTATTACCCTGGTAAATATTTATGCCCCAAATAGACCCACCCCCCACTTCTTTAAACATCTAACCAACTTAATACTAGATACAGCCAAAGGCCCGATTATAGTTGGTGGAGATTTTAATTTCCCTATGAATCCAGCTCTAGACACATCAAGTGGGAAATCATACTTGCGTAATAATACCCTCAAATCCAACTGTATGGCCCTACGAGCTATTAATTTGTTCGATACTTGGAGAATAGTACACACTGATATGCAGGATTACACTTTCTTTTCACACCCACAGCACACATACTCCAGGCTTGATTACATTTTATGTGATCAAACTCTCCTCTCAGGCCTAGTTAGCTCAAAAATAACCCATACCTCTTGGTCCGACCACAGTATGGTTTCTACTTGCTTTAAGTGGGCTAGTAAACCTAACACTACATACAACTGGAAACTCAATGACCAACTTCTAACTGACCAAGCTATAGTTGACGACCTTAAAAAATTCTCAGATGAATTCTTTGCCCTTAATAGACCAGAAGACACGTCATCCGCAAATAATTGGGAAGCCTACAAATGTTACATAAGGGGGGTCATAATAAAACATAACGCAACTCAGCGCAAATTACATACTGCTCAATTCACCTCCTTAACTAATGATCTGACGACCTGTGAAGCCGCACTTAAACTAGACCCATCTTCTTCTTCTAAACTCGATAATATGACTGCAGCAAGAGAGGCCCTTAATAGATTTCTAGTTCAAAAAGCCCATATGAGAGCACTGACCACAAAATCTAAATTTTTTGTAGAAAGCAACAAAGCTGGACGTCTACTTGCTAGATCTCTTAAAAAACAGAGACTCTCCAATTTCATTAGAACAATTCGACGACCTACCGGTGAAACCATTCATGCTAATGAAGGCATTGTTAACTCATTTGTTTCTTATTATAGGAAGCTATACAATATTGCAGATAACCCATCCCAAAATAAGAAAGAACTTTTAAATTCGTACCTAGCTACTATCGATACACCTACTATCACAGAAGAAAACAGGCAATTTCTAGATTCCCCTATCACCCTTCAGGACATTAGTACGGTCATAAAATCATTACCGAGCGGAAAAGCCCCAGGCCCTGACGGTTTCACGACGACATTTTACCAACTTTTACAACAACAGCTTAACCCACATCTTTTATCGCTCTATACTGATATTGATCAGGGTGTCATTTTCCCTGGCTCCCTTCTAGAAGCTATGATCACAGTTATTCCTAAGCCAGGCAAACCGACAGATTCGGTTAGCAATTATAGACCTATCTCACTTATAAATATAGACATGAAAATATACGCTAAAATTTTAGCCAATCGCTTGAATCTGATATTACCTGATATTATCCACCCTGACCAGGTGGGCTTCATTAAAGGAAGGGAAGCCAAGGACAATACAACCAGACTGCTCCACTCACTGCAATGCGCACATAATGATCGTTCACCACTTACCCTACTATCCACAGATGCTGAGAAAGCATTTGACAGGGTGGACTGGCAATTTATGTGGTCCACACTGTCAAAATTCGGCTTCTCCGAGTTGTTCGTCAATAGAATACAGGCACTCTACCGCAATCCGAGTGCAAAAGTTAAAGTAAATAGCACTATCTCTCAATCTTTCCCCATTTCCAACGGAACCCGTCAGGGCTGCCCACTTTCACCCCTATTATTTGCCCTCACAGTCGAAGTATTAGCACTACAAATCAGAAATTGCCATCAAATTCAGGGCCTCAAGTTCGGAGACATAACCCAAAAATGCCTCTTGTTTGCGGATGACGTGATCTTTACATTGACGTCCCCAACTACTTCTCTACCGGCCCTCATACGAATACTAGACGACTACAAACAAATTTCCAACTTCACCATTAATATGGAGAAGTCGGGCATAATGCTACTTAATCTGACGCCTCAAGATATCCTCAGTATAACACAACACACAAAATTTCTATTAGTCGACAAACTCAAATACCTAGGCTTAACGATTCCCAAAGATATAAATAATCTATTTCCTGACAATTTCATAAACCTTCAGAACAACATTAAAACCTTACTAGAAAACTGGCATAGACAAGGACATCTATCTTGGCTTGGACGGATAAACACAGTGAAAATGATGATACTACCTAAATATTTGTATCTTTTTCAAACCCTGCCCATGGCCATACCGAAACCCTTTCTCCGTAAACAGCAAAAATTGATTAATTCCTTTATTTGGTCATACAAACGACCTAGAATAGCCCAACACACTATATATTTGAGCAAGGAAGATGGAGGGTTGGGTGTACCTAATTTACTTAACTATTACAAAGCTGCACATCTGGCCAGAGTTGTGGCATGGAATCATGCCAACCCCTCAAAGATCTGGATACAAATAGAAAGCTATTTATCACGAGTTGACCATATGAGAGACTTGCCTTGGATACCCAAAGACTCCAGACCGCATATCATACAACTCAATGATTACATTAAAACCACTTTGGCTATATGGGACGATATACTCACACATACAAAAGGTGTATCCACAATTATATCCCCCTTAACCCCTCTACTTCAATACCACTTATTTCTCAAACATAGCCGCTTTACACATACCCCTGCTAACAAAATCCTTACGGCTTTACCTATCTACTTAATAACCACCCCTTCAGATGTGAAAGACAGAATCACACTTAATGAAGAGCTAGGATCACCCTTTCATTGTTGGTACTCTTACTTACAGATTAGACACGCCATCACACATAGTCCACATAAAGATATAATTCTGAGACCCTTAACTGCTTTCGAACAGCTATGTGTCAACCCAAAAATAAGTAAGGCGCATCTATCCTTGATGTACAAAATCCTCAGAGGCTCATTCCCTGAGAAAAAACCAACATACTTAAAGAGATGGACAGACGAGCTCCTCATTGACCTAGACGCTGAAACTTGGAGGCGATGCTTCCGCTATACACATTCCTCTTCCATGTCCTTGACCATTTCTGAACTCAATTACAAAATTTTAGCTCGTTGGTATTTAACCCCACAACGTTTGAAAGTTATATACCCTACCGCCTCCTCCAGTTGCTGGAGGAGATGTGGAGAAGAGGGTAACATCATCCATATTTGGTGGTCCTGCCCCCTCCTAAATAACTTCTGGAATCAAATAGAGAGACACATATCTAATATCCTGGGCACTAACATTAAGCTATCTCCACAAATCATTCTCCTCAGCCACATCCCTAAACTCACATGTATTTATCGCAGAAAGCTACTTTTATTAATGCTATCGTGTGCTAAAAGATTAATTCCTCGATTGTAGAAAACACAAGAGATACCTACGGTTGCTCAATGGCAATGTGAAGTCAGCCATATTCTCACATTAGAAAAGATGCATCATTGTTATCTAGGCAAGCAAGACACGATAACTAACATTCAGTTTATATGGGAGCAGGGCCCCCAAGATCATAATTATTAGGCTTATTCCACAACTTTTACCTAGCGGTAACAATCATATATCACCCCGTATTTGAAACCTTCATGACATAATTATAATCTTCAAACTCAAATTTTGCATTAAACCAGATGGGATAAAATTCTGTATCCTTCTCTTTTAAACCTTTCTCCCTAAACCCTACCCCACTCCCCATCCCCCACCTCATCATACTCCTCTTCATGAATACCCTCACCCAGGTCTTCCCTGGTGTGATTCACCTCTTCCCTTATCTAATCCCCAAAACTTTTTCTTATAAAAAAAAAATTGGTCATTGATTATTGAAAGTTGCTGTTCTAACGAATTGTCACTTTAACGTTGATGTAAGAAATGTGCCTTTACCGTGTATATTTCAATGCACCTTTTGTTAATAAAAATCATTTACACAAAAATATCTAGGGCAGCTGTCTCCAAATGTAACCTATCCTTCCTATAATAATGGACCTTGTCGGCTGTTAGAGATTCGTGTTTAACCACAAATCCCCCAGTACCTGTGACGGTTCTAGCAAGTGAAGAGTTAATCTTCTTCCTAACCTTGTAAGCGGCGCTGTGGGAAGACATGTGACGCCATTCCAACCTGGGAACTATATTGGACCAACCGACCAACACGTTCGGGATGCGAGCTCTGATCCATGCAATATCCGCTTGCATGATTTTAATAAGCTCCAAGACAGGAATGGCGCCCATATCATTGCCACCCAAATGAAGGATTATGACATGAGGTTTACCCCAGCGTACTAGGGCATCTGAGATGCGCGATGGAAGCGCTGGCCAACACATCCCTCTCTCACCTACCCATCTAATTGACACTTGGGATAAAGGGAAACCTAAATTCTGCCCCCCCGGAAGGGCCGAACTACGAATGGAGGCCCAATGAACGTAGGAGTGCCCCACGATCCATATCCTTTTAGCGCCGCTGACGGGTCCTGTAAAGACACACGAGATTAGTACTGAAAACAAAACACAACTAACCCACATATTATTCAACAACCGGTCGAATGTAACCTTTAAACTTATTAGAGCGCCATCTACCCAAACGGCAAATGGCTTCAGCGGAGGAACCCTGCAGCGCGGCATTAGTAGCTGCCCCTATGCGGAAAGAATGGGGGGCTATTTTTGACACATCCAAACCAGCGTGCGCAGCAGTCCTCGCTAGCACCCTACGGAACTGGAACAAAGATAGAGAAGTCCGGTTCGCATGTATTAACAAAGGACCCTGTTCCTCTGGTCTGTGTTCTAAAAACTGGTTAACCGCCATCACCGGGCAGCAGAGACCGTTAGACTGAGGAATAGGGATCCATGCCCCTTTGCCCTCTTGATCCGTCTTAGATCTGGGCAAATAAATTAACAGTGAATCTTCTCCCGCTCTGACGTGGCCGAACTGAAGGCCTTTATCAGTGCATGATTTGGACGGTGCCACAAGCTCGCTTATACGAAGCGCAGCCGAATAGGCTAATAAAAACGCAGCTCTAAATAACAAAAACTCATAATGCGTTGCGCAGATGTCCGGCAAAGCGACCACCAGCCGCTCAAGCCGGTCATGCGTGATGGGCTCCCTAGAGTCCTTTTGTTGTGGTTGGAGCTTGCCCCAACCTTTGACAACTTGCCGCACAAATTTTGAACTGCCCGGATCCGGCAAAGCAAGCGTACGATAAAAGAATGACAAGGCGGCCAACCGAGAATGAACCGCCCCCTGCCGCGAACCCTTTCGCCAAAGACTCACCAGCCAATCACATACTGTGTCCTGAGACGCTTCAATCGCCTCCACATTCTGACACCGGCAAAAGTCTTCCCATTCACGCCATAGCCTGACATAGGAGCACCATGTCCTAGGTGCAAGGGACGCCCGCACTAGAGGGAGCAAGGATATCCAGGACGGAGAAGCTGCCAAAGGAAACCAGGACAAGGTAAGCCTTCTAATGCAGCATGAGGGGCCAAACGTCTGAACGTCACCCAATCAAACCTGGATAGTGCATCTGCCAATACATTATTAACCCCCGGGACGTGCCGCGCTTGAAACTGGATATTAAGTTCAAGACAGCGTAAGACCAGATGCCTCAGTAAACAAACTACAACCGCGGAAGTGGCCGAAAGACCGTTCACCGCGTGGACGACACTGAGATTATCTGTCCAGAAATTAATCGTCCTGTTTGCAAATTGATTGCCCCAAAGTTCAACCGCCAAAACGATAGGGAAAATCTCCAAAAGGGTAAGGTTACGTGTTAAGCCCCTGGCCGACCATTCTGGCGGCCAAGGGCCTGCACTCCATTCCCCCCGGAAATACGCCCCATAACCCTTCGACCCCGCGGCGTCAGTAAATAAATGCAACAACTGACTGGAAATGGGCTCAGATCGCCATAATCGAATCCCATTGAAGTCCTGAAGAAAAGTCTTCCAGACTCTCAGGTCAGCTCTCATGCCCTCTGAAATCCAAATTTTTTCAGAAGGCCTGAGTTTGCCCTTCAGCTTAGCTTCCAATCTCCGATTGAAAACTCTCCCCATGGGGATAACTCTGCCTGCAAAATTCAAAAGGCCAAGTAATGACTGTAGCTGCCTAAGCGTGATGGTCGCCCTGGAAACAGCCGCTTCAACCGCCTCAAGCATATCCCGTACTTTGCCATCAGGCAGCCTACAAATTCTGTCGACTGTATCAATTTTGATACCCAGGAATGTAATACAAGTGCCCGGGCCCTCAGTCTTGTCTTCAGCCAGTGGGACACCGAATTGCAGCATAAGGATTCTCATGGAGTCCATCAGCTGCTGACATTCAGTAGTTCCCGGACTCCCCACCAAGAGGAAGTCGTCCAGATAATGAGCAATGCGGTTATTAACTGCCTGTTGCTCCAAAACCCAGTGCAAAAATGTACTAAAGGTTTCAAACAAGGCGCAAGAGATGGCGCAGCCCATAGGCAAGCACCTATCTACGTAAAATTCCTTTTGGAATTTGCAACCCATCAAATAAAATGATGAAGGGTGCAAGGGCAGTAGGCGAAAGGCGGATTCAATGTCCAGCTTCGCCAACAAGGCTCCTGCACCCACCCCCCGTACCAAATCCAGGGCGCTATCAAAGGATTGATATCGCACTGAGCTGAGTTCCGGATCAATAGCATCATTGACGGAATAGCCCCTAGGGTGAGATAGGTGGTGTATTAGACGGAATTTTCCCAATTCCTTCTTGGGTACTACACCAAGTGGTGAAATGACCAGATTCGGCAAAGGTGGCGAGGAAAAAGGACCCACTACCCGGCCCATAGATATTTCCTTATCCAGCTTGACCCTAACAACCGCCGGGTGCTGGTAAGCTGATTTGAGGTTAAGATAGCCTCTGGAACCCTTAATGGCTTTCGTCACAGGTATACGGAACCCGTCCTTAAACCCTTGAAATAACAAAGACGCTGCGCGCGAATCTGGGTACACCCTAAGCCATGGCTCAAGGGCGTGCACCTTCACCGGTGTTGGGGCCTTTAGGAACAAGAGAGAGCTTGTTCTGTGCTCTACCGGGTGCTGAATCCTTTTTTCTGGCACACTCGCTCCCGGGGTGTGATCCAGCACAGTATCGGCATACGTGCCTGAACGCACATGAATTACCTCTGTCGCATTTATTATCTTGAAATGCCCAGCAGGTACCACCTCTGCGCTTCGTTTTGGAAGCACAAAAGGACTGATTGCTAGAGGAGATGGAGGAGGAGGGTGACCCCTGCGGGCCTAGGCGTTGCCAAAGATGCGAGTCAGTTGTATCGAAGGTGAGCACAGGATTACCCGCCATCTTTTGCCTAAACTCAGCATCATAATCTCTCCAAGCCCCCTCAGCAAACTTCCTCTGAATCCAATGGATATTATCAGTATATTTAAGGATAGCGTGGCATTGGCTCGGGTATTTCTCCAAGTAGCAAGAGGAGAAAACTCTAAAGCAAATTAGCCACTCCTCAAAAGTTTCAGGACGCTTAAACCGTTTAGGTCCAGTACCGTCCGCGCTCTTCTCTCTTTGCCTACAAGCCTCAGCAGATAATTCAAATATATTCACATATTTGCCCTGCTGTATTTTTCTAATTGTCCTTGGTTTCAAATGACTGTGCAATGATGGAGTATAAGATGGGAAGGAATCGCCGTGTAAGGCCACTTTCCTTTCTGGGATTAAGTTAATAGGTGGACGCTTGTCCCCCACTATAGTGGTGCTCTGCACAGCTTCTGGGGAACCTACCACAAGCTGCGCCTGCGCCATGCTGCCAACTGCGCCTGACTGCATTACCTGCCACATTTTCTTTACCATGGCAAACATGCGCTTCTGACCCTTACCCCTTAGCCCAAGTGAAGTGTCACTGTCACATTCAGATTCAGACAGGGATGAGTCAACCTGGTCATGTCGGTCATGTGTAAATGTAAAGGGCTTACCAGGAATGGCCATTGCACCGTCCTGATGATCCATACCGGAGGTGGAAGGACCAGGAACAGCCCCGTTGTCCTGCTGCAAGGAATCAGCCGTGCTCTCACGCTGCTGTGCATCCGCCTGCTCCTGTGGAATAACCGCCGAAGCCGAAGGCCTATCAACCTGGTTTGCTTCCATGCTCAGATCCCCTTGAGACGCGTTCTGTAAAAAAGAAAACAGGTCGCGAGCACTACGGACACCGGCAAAGGGGGGGTTAATAGGACCTAAGCCTGACCTATTATTTGCATGTAAGCCTGCTTGTCCTAATTCATTTGGCCTTTCATGCCCCACATTCACATTCCTACCCTGTAACTGAATTAATGAAGCAGGATTGTCCCTTAACTCATGTGACCGTGATGTTGGTAACACATTCAAAGCATCATTTGCAATTCTACATACCCTCACATTCGAAACACTCATAGGTTCAGCTTGTGCATTCACACTAGAATTCCCCAACTGCGCCACAGCGCGTGCATTCATATTGAGACTCAAAGGATCAGCCTGTGCATTCATACCAGACATCCCTAACTGCGCCACAGCGCGTACATTCATGTGGGGTGAGGTCGCACAACTTAGCTGAGAATCTGCCCTAATTTGCTGAGAATCTAACCTATTGTGCTGAACTGCGACATTAGCTTGCCCCTGTGCGGTATGCTGCTGCGCCGCAATAAGCTGACCATGAGCGCTATGTTGGCGCGCCAAATTAACTTGTCCTTGAGCCTGGGCGTGCTGACCCTGCGGTTCAATCGCACTTATTAGCCCTCCTGGATTGAAATCTGATTGAGAATCTATCGCAGTGGTTCTCACTAACATGCCCCTACCTAAGGGGTTCAACCTGTTAGCTCTCGTTGAAGCCCCCCTCCTACTTTTGAGGCCTTTATGCGTGACCCCGCTAATTGAATCCTGAGCCCTGCTGCCAGTAAATTGCAACCTGGTATTAATGCGAGATGGCGCCTTCCGTTGCCGAACTTGAGGACCCCTTCGGCCCCATAACCCACCCCCGGCCGCCATCCTCTCATGGTGCTCACCTTCCTGGAGCTGCAGAGGATGCGACCGTCCCCGCGAAGTCCCGACGCTGAAACCGGAACCGGAAGTGGATGGGCGCGTGACCGGAACTTCCGGTTGCGCACTTACCATTGGACCCTGAGGACCCGCGGCCTGGTTTGGAGGACCGGACACCGACGCCGCGTGGAGCTGGAGCAGAGGACCCGCCGGAGAACCTGGAGGACCCGACGGAGGAGCCTGCATACCCGCCGGGGACATCGCCGCAACTAAAGACACCAGGATGGAAGACACCGCCGAGACCGCCGACGGAGGAATCGCGGCCATGAGGGAGGATACCGCTGCTTCAGGTAAGCCTTGTTGCGGTGTAGAGACGGGCTGGGGGTCTAATAATGGCAGAAGCGGGCCCAGCTCTTGAGAGGGCATGCTGCGCCGGCGCCGAGGCCAAAATTTCAGGGCCATCTGCCATAGTAGGCAAAACGGAGGTTAATAGAGAGGGGCCCCGTGTAATGGCTAAATCTGCCTCATTGTCTGCACTCGCACGGCGTGTTGAGCCCCTATCTAACCTGGGCCTAGCTACAGGGGTAATTGAGGTTTCAACATAGGCCTCAACCGGTACATGTGAAGCTACCGAAGGTGGACTGGAAGCCTGAGGCCTAGCCTGAGGGCCAGTTGCTTGGAGACAGGCTGATTGCTCATCCGGCCTAGCCATTGCCACTGAGGCATAGGCTGAATCGTCTCCTTCCACCCCCTGACCTGCTGCATGTATATCTAACCTGCTAACTGTGTGACTCATAATGTTTGTCTGTGGTATACTAGTACTAGGCCTAGTCTCAGTAGTATACTGTGTAGGTGGAATTATGTCATCTAGCTCTTCAATGTCATCCAGTGTACTTATCTGTTTTTTCTGTTTTCCAGATCCAGGTTTCTCAAACACCAACTCGTGGAAGCGCTGAGGAGGGAGTTTAGATCGTCTGGATCGCTGCATTGTTCACAGAAATTAAAAATCACCCTGAACAATAACAGAAAGAACTCGTCTGCACCGGATTCCAGGAAGAAGAGGGCCAGGAAGCTGATGATCCCCACTTTTAAGGTGAGTAGTGGGCCCCTCCCTTGCATGCAACATTGTTGCAACTAACCTCCCTAGCCAGCCCTCTTCTCCTATCTCTCCCTACGGCTTTAACCCTTAGCTTTGCTCCAGGCCCAATTGTGCCCTACACTGCCTATTTAATCAGTATTGCTTAGCTGTGTGTGTGTGTATGTATGTGTATGTATATATATATATATATATATATATATATATATACACATACAAGCACGTGTATATATGTGTATATATATATCTGTGTGTGTGTGTCTAGGCTCAATGCCGCACACAAGCGGTATCAAGCCTGCACAGAGAAAAAAATTTTTGCACACAATGAAAAAAAATTAGAGGGAACATTGGTAGTGGGTAGCAGGTGCTGTTAGTCTACGTGCTGTCAAGTAGTAGGTAGCAGGTGCTGTTAGTCTACGTGCTGTCAGGTAGTGGGTAGCAGGAGCTGCTAGTCTACGTGCTGTCAGGTAGTGGGTAGCAGGTGCTGTTAGTCTACATGCTGTCAGGTAGTGGGTAGCAGGTGCTGTTAGTCTACGTGCTGTCAGGTAGTGGGTAGCAGGTGCTGTTAGTCTACATGCTGTCAGGTAGTGGGTAGCAGGTGCTGTTAGTCTACGTGCTGTCAGGTAGTGGGTAGCAGGAGCTGCTAGTCTACGTGCTGTCAGGTAGTGGGTAGCAGGTGCTGTTAGTCTACGTGCTGTCAGGTAGTGGGTAGAAGGAGCTGTTAGTCTACGTACTGTCAGGTAGTGGGTAGCAGGTGCTGTTAGTCTACGTGCTGTCAAGTAGTAGGTAGCAGGTGCTGTTAGTCTACATGCTGTCAGGTAGTGGGTAGCAGGTGCTGTTAGTCTACGTGCTGTCAGGTAGTGGGTAGCAGGTGCTGTTAGTCTACGTGCTGTCAGGTAGTGGGTAGCAGGAGCTGCTAGTCTACGTGCTGTCAGGTAGTGGGTAGCAGGTGCTGTTAGTCTACGTGCTGTCAAGTAGTAGGTAGCAGGTGCTGTTAGTCTACATGCTGTCAGGTAGTGGGTAGCAGGTGCTGTTAGTCTACGTGCTCTCAGGTAGTGGGTAGCAGGAGCTGTTAGTCTACGTGCTGTCAGGTAGTGGGTAGCAGATGCTGTTAGTCTACGTGCTCTCAGGTAGTGGGTAAAAGGTGCTGTTAGGCTACGTGCTGTCAAGTAGTAGGTAGCAGGTGCTGTTAGTCTACGTGCTGTCAAGTAGTAGGTAGCAGGTGCTGTTAGTCTACGTGCTGTCATGTAGTGGGTAGCAGGTGCTGTTAGTCTACGTGCTGTCAGGTAGTGGGTATAAGGTGCTGTTAGCCTACGTGCTGTCAGGTAGTGGGTAGCAGGTGCTGTTAGTCTACGTGCTGTCAGGTAGTGGGTAGCAGGTGCTGTTAGTCTACGTGCTGTCAGGTAGTGGGTAGCAGGTGCTGTTAGTCTACCTGCTGTCAGGTAGTGGGTAGCAGGAGCTGTTAGTCTACGTGCTGTCAGGTAGTGGGTAGCAGGTGCTGTTAGTCTACGTGTTGTCAGGTAGTGGGTAGCAGGTGCTGTTAGTCTACGTGCTGTCAGGTAGTGGGTAGCAGGTGCTGTTAGTCTACATGCTGTCAGGTAGTGGGTAGCAGGTGCTGTTAGTCTACGTGCTGTCAGGTAGTGGGTAGCAGGTGCTGTTAGTCTACGTGTTGTCAGGTAGTGGGTAGCAGGTGCTGTTAGTCTACGTGCTGTCAGGTAGTGGGTAGCAGGTGCTGTTAGTCTACGTGCTGTCAGGTAGTGGGAAGCAGGTGCTGTTAGTCTACGTGCTGTCAGGTAGTGGGTAGCAGGAGCTGTTACTCTACGTGCTGTCAGGTAGTGGGTAGCAGATGCTGTTAGTCTACGTGCTGTCAGGTAGTGGGTAGCAGGTGCTGTTAGTCTACGTGCTGTCAGGTAGTGGGTAGCAGGTGCTGTTAGTCTACGAGCTGTCAGGTAGTGGGTAGCAGGTGCTGTTAGTTTATGTGCTGTCAGGTAGTGGGTAGCAGGTGCTGTTAGTCTACGTGCTGTCAGGTAGTGGGAAGCAGGAGATGTTAGTCTACGTGCTGTCAGGTAGTGGGTAGCAGGAGCTGTTACTCTACGTGCTGTCAGGTAGTGGGTAGCAGGTGCCGTTAGGCTACGTGCTATTAGGTAGTGGGTAGCAGGTGCTGTTAGTCTACGTGCTGTCAGGTAGTGGGTAGCAGGTGCTGTTAGTCTACGTGCTGTCAGGTAGTGGGTAGCAGGTGCTGTTAGTCTACGTGCTGTCAGGTAGTGGGTAGAAGGAGCTGTTAGTCTACGTGCTGTCAGGTAGTGGGTAGTAGGTGCTGATAGTCTATGTGCTGTCAGGTAGTGGGTAGCAGATTCTGTTAGTCTACGTACTTTCAGGTAGTGGGTAGCAGGTGCTGTTAGTCTACATGCTGTCAGGTAGTGGGTAGCAGGTGCTGTTAGTCTACGTGCTGTCAGGTAGTGGGTAGCAGGTGCTGTTAGTCTACGTGCTGTCAGGTAGTGGGTAGCAGGTGCTGTTAGTCTACATGCTGTCAGGTAGTGGGTAGCAGGTGCTGTTAGTCTATGTGCTGTCAGGTAGTGGGTAGCAGATTCTGTTAGTCTACGTACTTTCAGGTAGTGGGTAGCAGGTGCTGTTAGTCTACATGCTGTCAGGTAGTGGGTAGCAGGTGCTGTTAGTCTACGTGCTGTCAGGTAGTGGGTAGCAGGTGCTGTTAGTCTACGTGCTGTCAGGTAGTGGGTAGCAGGTGCTGTTAGTCTACATGCTGTCAGGTAGTGGGTAGCAGGTGCTGTTAGTCTACGTGCTGTCAGGTAGTCTGTAGCAGTAGCTGTTAGTCTACGTGCTGTCAGGTAGTGGGTAGCAGGTGCTGTTAGTCTACATTCTGTCAGGTAGTGGGTAGCAGGAGCTGTTAGTCTACGTTCTGTCAGGTAGTGGGTAGCAGGTGCCGTTAGTCTACGTGCTGTCAGGTAGTGGGTAGCAGGTGCTGTTAGTCTACGTGCAATCAGGTAGTGGTTAGCAGGTGCTGTTAGTCTACATGCTGTCAGGTAGTGGGTAGCAGGAGCTGTTAGTCTACATGCTGTCTGGTAGTGGGTAGCAGGTGCTGTTAGTCTACGTGCTGTCAGGTAGTGGGTAGCAGGTGCCGTTAGTCTATGTGCTGTCAGGTAGTGGGTAGCAGGTGCCGTTAGTCTACGTGCTGTCAGGTAGTGGGTAGCAGGTGCCGTTAGTCTACGTGCTGTCAGGTAGTGGGTAGCAGGTACTGTTAGTCTATGTGCTGTCAGGTAGTGGGTAGCAGGTGCTTGTTAGTCTACGTGCTGTCAGGTAGTGGGTAGCAGGTGCTGTTAGTCTACGTGCTGTCAGGTAGTGGGTAGCAGGAGCTGCTAGTCTACGTGCTGTCAGGTAGTGGGTAGCAGGTGCTGTTAGTCTACATGCTGTCAGGTAGTGGGTAGAAGGAGCTGTTAGTCTACGTGCTGTCAGGTAGTGGGTAGCAGGTGCTGTTAGTCTACGTGCTGTCAGGTAGTGGGTAGCAGGAGCTGCTAGTCTACGTGCTGTCAGGTAGTGGGTAGCAGGTGCTGTTAGTCTACGTACTTTCAGGTAGTGGGTAGCAGGTGCTGTTAGTCTACATGCTGTCAGGTAGTGGGTAGCAGGTGCTGTTAGTCTACGTGCTGTCAGGTAGTGGGTAGCAGGTGCTGTTAGTCTACGTGCTGTCAGGTAGTGGGTAGCAGGTGCTGTTAGTCTACATGCTGTCAGGTAGTGGGTAGCAGGTGCTGTTAGTCTACGTGCTGTCAGGTAGTCTGTAGCAGTAGCTGTTAGTCTACGTGCTGTCAGGTAGTGGGTAGCAGGTGCTGTTAGTCTACATTCTGTCAGGTAGTGGGTAGCAGGAGCTGTTAGTCTACGTTCTGTCAGGTAGTGGGTAGCAGGTGCTGTTAGTCTACGTGCTGTCAGGTAGTGGGTAGCAGGTGCTGTTAGTCTACGTGCAATCAGGTAGTGGTTAGCAGGTGCTGTTAGTCTACATGCTGTCAGGTAGTGGGTAGCAGGAGCTGTTAGTCTACATGCTGTCTGGTAGTGGGTAGCAGGTGCTGTTAGTCTACGTGCTGTCAGGTAGTGGGTAGCAGGTGCCGTTAGTCTATGTGCTGTCAGGTAGTGGGTAGCAGGTGCCGTTAGTCTACGTGCTGTCAGGTAGTGGGTAGCAGGTGCCGTTAGTCTACGTGCTGTCAGGTAGTGGGTAGCAGGTACTGTTAGTCTATGTGCTGTCAGGTAGTGGGTAGCAGGTGCTTGTTAGTCTACGTGCTGTCAGGTAGTGGGTAGCAGGTGCTGTTAGTCTACGTGCTGTCAGGTAGTGGGTAGCAGGAGCTGCTAGTCTACGTGCTGTCAGGTAGTGGGTAGCAGGTGCTGTTAGTCTACATGCTGTCAGGTAGTGGGTAGAAGGAGCTGTTAGTCTACGTGCTGTCAGGTAGTGGGTAGCAGGTGCTGTTAGTCTACGTGCTGTCAGGTAGTGGGTAGCAGGAGCTGCTAGTCTACGTGCTGTCAGGTAGTGGGTAGCAGGTGCTGTTAGTCTACGTGCTGTCAAGTAGTAGGTAGCAGGTGCTGTTAGTCTACATGCTGTCAGGTAGTGGGTAGCAGGTGCTGTTAGTCTACGTGCTGTCAGGTAGTGGGTAGCAGGTGCTGTTAGTCTACATGCTGTCAGATAGTGGGTAGCAGGTGCTGTTAGTCTACATGCTGTCAGGTAGTGGGTAGCAGGTGCTGTTAGTCTACGTGCTGTCAGGTAGTGGGTAGCAGGTGCTGTTAGTCTACGTGCTGTCAGGTAGTGGGTAGCAGGTGCTGTTAGTCTACATGCTGTCAGGTAGTGGGTAGCAGGTGCTGTTAGTCTACGTGCTGTCAGGTAGTCTGTAGCAGTAGCTGTTAGTCTACATGCTGTCAGGTAGTGGGTAGCAGGTGCTGTTAGTCTACGTGCTGTCAGGTAGTGGGTAGCAGGTGCTGTTAGTCTACGTGCTGTCAGGTAGTGGGTAGCAGGTGCTGTTAGTCTACATGCTGTCAGGTAGTGGGTAGCAGGTGCTGTTAGTCTATGTGCTGTCAGGTAGTCTGTAGCAGTAGCTGTTAGTCTATGTGCTGTCAGGTAGTGGGTAGCAGGTGCTGTTAGTCTACGTGCTGTCAGGTAGTGGGTAGCAGGTGCTGTTAGTCTACGTGTTGTCAGGTAGTGGGTAGCAGGTGCTGTTAGTCTATATGCTGTTAGGTAGTGGGTAGCAGGTACTGTTAGTCTACGTGCTGTCAGGTAGTGGGTAGCAGGTACTGTTAGTCTACGTGCTGTCAGGTAGTGGGTAAAAGGTGCTGTTAGGCTACGTGCTGTCAGGTAGTGGGTAGCAGGTGCTGTTAGTCTACGTGCTGTCTAGTAGTGGGTAGCAGGTGCTGTTAGTCTACGTGCTGTCAGGTAGTGGGTAGCAGGTGCTGTTAGTCTACGTGTTGTCAGGTAGTGGGTAGCAGATGCTGTTAGTCTACGTGCTGTCAGGTAGTGGGTAGCAGGTGCTGTTAGTCTACATGCTGTCAGGTAGTGGGTAGCAGATGCTGTTAGTCTACGTGCTGTCAGGTAGTGGGTAGCAGGTGCTGTTAGTCTACGAGCTGTCAGGTAGTGGGTAGCAGGTGCTGTTAGTTTATGTGCTGTCAGGTAGTGGGTAGCAGGTGCTGTTAGTCTACGTGCTGTCAGTTAGTGGGAAGCAGGTGCTGTTAGTCTACGTGCTGTCAGTTAGTGGGTAGCAGGTGCTGTTAGTCAACATGCTGTCAGGTAGTGGGTAGCAGGAGCTGTTACTCTACGTGCTGTCAGGTAGTGGGTAGCAGGTGCTGTTAGTCTACGTGCTGTCAGGTAGTGGGTAGAAGGAGCTGTTAGTCTACGTGCTGTCAGGTAGTGGGTAGCAGGTGCCGTTAGGCTACGTGCTATTAGGTAGTGGGGAGCAGGTGCTGTTAGTCTACGTGCTGTCAGGTAGTGGGTAGCAGGTGCTGTTAGTCTACGTGCTGTCAGGTAGTGGGTAGCAGGTGCTGTTAGTCTACGTGCTGTCAGGTAGTGGGTAGAAGGAGCTGTTAGTCTACGTGCTGTCAGGTAGTGGGTAGTAGGTGCTAATAGTCTATGTGCTGTCAGGTAGTGGGTAGAAGATTCTGTTAGTCTACGTGCTTTCAGGTAGTGGGTAGCAGGTGCTGTTAGTCTACGTGCTGTCAGGTAGTGGGTAGCAGGTGCTGTTAGCCTACGTGCTGTCAGGTAGTGGGTAGCAGGTGCTGTTAGTCTACGTGCTGTCAGGTAGAGGGTAGCAGGTGCTGTTAGTCACTGTCAGGCAGTGGGTAGCAGGTGCTGTTAGTCTACGTGCTGTCAGGTAGTGGGTAGCAGCTACTGTTAGTCTACGTGCTGCAAGGTAGTGGGTAGCAGGTGCTGTTAGTCTACGTGCTGTCAGGTAATGGGTTGCAGGTGCTGTTAGTCTACGTGCTGTCAGGTAGTGGGTAGCAGGTGCTGTTAGTCTACGTGCTATCAGGTAGTGGGTAGCAGGTGCTGTTAGTCTACGTGCTGTCAGGTAGTGGGTAGCAGGTGCAGTTAGTCTACGTGCTGTCAGGTAGTGGGTAGCAGCTACTGTTAGTCTACGTGCTGCAAGGTAGTGGGTAGCAGGTGTTGTTAGTCTACGTGCTGTCAGGTAATGGGTTGCAGGTGCTGTTAGTCTACGTGCTGTAAGGTAGTGGGTAGCAGGTGCTGTTAGTCTACGTTCTGTCAGGTAGTGGGTAGCAGGTGCTGTTAGTCTACGTGCTGTCAGGTAGTGGGTAGCAGGTGCTGTTAGTCTACGTGCTGTCAAGTAGTGGGTAGCAGGTGCTGTTAGTCTACATGCTGTCAGGTAGTGGGTAGCAGGTGCTGTTAGTCTACGTGTTGTCAGGTAGTGGGTAGCAGGTGCTGTTAGTCTACGTGCTGTCAGGTAGTGGGTAGCAGGTGCTGTTAGTCTGCATGCTGTCAGGTAGTGGGTAGCAGATGCTGTTAGTCTACGTGCTGTCAGGTAGTGGGTAGCAGGTGCTGTTAGTCTACGTGCTGTCAGGTAGTGGGTAGCAGGTGCTGTTAGTCTACGAGCTGTCAGGTAGTGGGTAGCAGGTGCTGTTAGTTTATGTGCTGTCAGGTAGTGGGTAGCAGGTGCTGTTAGTCTATGTGCTGTCAGGTAGTGGGAAGCAGGTGCTGTTAGTCTACGTGCTGTCAGGTAGTGGGTAGCAGGAGCTGTTACCCTACGTGCTGTCAGGTAGTGGGTAGCAGGTGCCGTTAGGCTACGTGCTATTAGGTAGTGGGTAGCAGGTGCTGTTAGTCTACGTGCTGTCAGGTAGTGGGTAGCAGGTGCTGTTAGTCTACGTGCTGTCAGGTATTGGGTAGAAGGAGCTGTTAGTCTACGTGCTGTCAGGTAGTGGGTAGTAGGTGCTGATAGTCTATGTGCTGTCAGGTAGTGGGTAGCAGATTCTGTTAGTCTACGTACTTTCAGGTAGTGGGTAGCAGGTGCTGTTAGTCTACATGCTGTCAGGTAGTGGGTAGCAGGTGCTGTTAGTCTACGTGCTGTCAGGTAGTGGGTAGCAGGTGCTGTTAGTCTATGTGCTGTCAGGTAGTGGGTAGCAGGTGCTGTTAGTCTACGTGCTGTCAGGTAGTGGGTAGCAGGTGCTGTTAGTCTACGTGTTGTCAGGTAGTGGGTAGCAGGTGCTGTTAGTCTATATGCTGTCAGGTAGTGGGTAGCACGTACTGTTAGTCTACGTGCTGTCAGGTAGTGGGTAGCAGGTACTGTTAGTCTACGTGCTGTCAGGTAGTGGGTAAAAGGTGCTGTTAGGCTACGTGCTGTCAGGTAGTGGGTAGCAGGTGCTGTTAGTCTACGTGCTGTCAAGTAGTGGGTAGCAGGTGCTGTTAGTCTACGTGCTGTCAGGTAGTGGGTAGCAGGTGCTGTTAGTCTACGTGTTGTCAGGTAGTGGGTAGCAGATGCTGTTAGTCTACGTGCTGTCAGGTAGTGGGTAGCAGGTGCTGTTAGTCTACATGCTGTCAGGTAGTGGGTAGCAGATGCTGTTAGTCTACGTGCTGTCAGGTAGTGGGTAGCAGGTGCTGTTAGTCTACGAGCTGTCAGGTAGTGGGTAGCAGGTGCTGTTAGTTTATGTGCTGTCAGGTAGTGGGTAGCAGGTGCTGTTAGTCTACGTGCTGTCAGTTAGTGGGAAGCAGGTGCTGTTAGTCTACGTGCTGTCAGTTAGTGGGTAGCAGGTGCTGTTAGTCAACATGCTGTCAGGTAGTGGGTAGCAGGAGCTGTTACTCTACGTGCTGTCAGGTAGTGGGTAGCAGGTGCTGTTAGTCTACGTGCTGTCAGGTAGTGGGTAGAAGGAGCTGTTAGTCTACGTGCTGTCAGGTAGTGGGTAGCAGGTGCCGTTAGGCTACGTGCTATTAGGTAGTGGGTAGCAGGTGCTGTTAGTCTACGTGCTGTCAGGTAGTGGGTAGCAGGTGCTGTTAGTCTACGTGCTGTCAGGTAGTGGGTAGCAGGTGCTGTTAGTCTACGTGCTGTCAGGTAGTGGGTAGAAGGAGCTGTTAGTCTCAGTGCTGTCAGGTAGTGGGTAGTAGGTGCTAATAGTCTATGTGCTGTCAGGTAGTGGGTAGAAGATTCTGTTAGTCTACGTGCTTTCAGGTAGTGGGTAGCAGGTGCTGTTAGTCTACGTGCTGTCAGGTAGTGGGTAGCAGGTGCTGTTAGTCTACGTGCTGTCAGGTAGTGGGTAGCAGGTGCTGTTAGTCTACGTTCTGTCAGGTAGAGGGTAGCAGGTGCTGTTAGTCACTGTCAGGCAGTGGGTAGCAGGTGCTGTTAGTCTACATGCTGTCAGGTAGTGGGTAGCAGCTACTGTTAGTCTACGTGCTGCAAGGTAGTGGGTAGCAGGTGCTGTTAGTCTACGTGCTGTCAGGTAATGGGTTGCAGGTGCTGTTAGTCTACGTGCTGTCAGGTAGTGGGTAGCAGGTGCTGTTAGTCTACGTGCTGTCAGGTAGTGGGTAGCAGGTGCTGTTAGTCTACGTGCTGTCAGGTAGTGGGTAGCAGGTGCAGTTAGTCTACGTGCTGTCAGGTAGTGGGCAGCAGCTACTGTTAGTCTACGTGCTGCAAGGTAGTGGGTAGCAGGTGTTGTTAGTCTACGTGCTGTCAGGTAATGGGTTGCAGGTGCTGTTAGTCTACGTGCTGTAAGGTAGTGGGTAGCAGGTGCTGTTAGTCTACGTTCTGTCAGGTAGTGGGTAGCAGGTGCTGTTAGTCTACGTGCTGTCAGGTAGTGGGTAGCAGGTGCTGTTAGTCTACGTGCTGTCAAGTAGTGGGTAGCAGGTGCTGTTAGTCTACATGCTGTCAGGTAGTGGGTAGCAGGTGCTGTTAGTCTACGTGTTGTCAGGTAGTGGGTAGCAGGTGCTGTTAGTCTACGTGCTGTCAGGTAGTTGGTAGCAGGTGCTGTTAGTCTACATGCTGTCAGGTAGTGGGTAGCAGATGCTGTTAGTCTACGTGCTGTCAGGTAGTGGGTAGCAGGTGCTGTTAGTCTACGTGCTGTCAGGTAGTGGGTAGCAGGTGCTGTTAGTCTACGAGCTGTCAGGTAGTGGGTAGCAGGTGCTGTTAGTTTATGTGCTGTCAGGTAGTGGGTAGCAGGTGCTGTTAGTCTATGTGCTGTCAGGTAGTGGGAAGCAGGTGCTGTTAGTCTACGTGCTGTCAGGTAGTGGGTAGCAGGAGCTGTTACCCTACGTGCTGTCAGGTAGTGGGTAGCAGGTGCCGTTAGGCTACGTGCTATTAGGTAGTGGGTAGCAGGTGCTGTTAGTCTACGTGCTGTCAGGTAGTGGGTAGCAGGTGCTGTTAGTCTACGTGCTGTCAGGTAGTGGGTAGCAGGTGCTGTTAGTCTACGTGCTGTCAGGTATTGGGTAGAAGGAGCTGTTAGTCTACGTGCTGTCAGGTAGTGGGTAGTAGGTGCTGATAGTCTATGTGCTGTCAGGTAGTGGGTAGCAGATTCTGTTAGTCTACGTACTTTCAGGTAGTGGGTAGCAGGTGCTGTTAGTCTACATGCTGTCAGGTAGTGGGTAGCAGGTGCTGTTAGTCTACGTGCTGTCAGGTAGTGGGTAGCAGGTGCTGTTAGTCTATGTGCTGTCAGGTAGTGGGTAGCAGGTGCTGTTAGTCTACGTGCTGTCAGGTAGTGGGTAGCAGGTGCTGTTAGTCTACATGCTGTCAGGTAGTGGGTAGCAGGTGCTGTTAGTCTACGTGCTGTCAGGTAGTCTGTAGCAGTAGCTGTTAGTCTACGTGCTGTCAGGTAGTAGGTAGCAGGTGCTTTTAGTCTACGTGTTGTCAGGTAGTGGGTAGCAGGTGCTGTTAGTCTACGTGCTGTCAGGTAGTGGGTAGCAGGTGCTGTTAGTCTACGTGCTGTCAGGTAGTGGGTAGCAGGTGCTGTTAGTCTACATTCTGTCAGGTAGTGGGTAGCAGGAGCTGTTAGTCTACGTTCTGTCAGGTAGTGGGTAGCAGGTGCCGTTAGTCTACGTGCTGTCAGGTAGTGGGTAGCAGGTGCTGTAAGTCTACGTGCAATCAGGTAGTGGTTAGCAGGTGCTGTTAGTCTACATGCTGTCAGGTAGTGGGTAGCAGGAGCTGTTAGTCTACATGCTGTCAGGTAGTGGGTAGCAGGTGCTGTTAGTCTACGTGCTGTCAGGTAGTGGGTAGCAGGTGCCGTTAGTCTATGTGCTGTCAGGTAGTGGGTAGCAGGTGCCGTTAGTCTACGTGCTGTCAGGTAGTGGGTAGCAGGTGCCGTTAGTCTACGTGCTGTCAGGTAGTGGGTAGCAGGTACTGTTAGTCTATGTGCTGTCAGGTAGTGGGTAGCAGGTGCTTGTTAGTCTACGTGCTGTCAGGTAGTGGGTAGCAGGTGCTGTTAGTCTACGTGCTATCAGGTAGTGGGTAGTAGGTGCTGATAGTCTATGTGCTGTCAGGTAGTGGGTAGCAGATTCTGTTAGTCTACGTGCTGTCAGGTAGTGGGTAGCAGGTGCTGTTAGTCTACGTGTTGTCAGGTAGTGGGTAGCAGGTGCTGTTAGTCTACATGCTGTCAGGTAGTGGGTAGCAGGTGCTGTTAGTCTACGTGCTGTCAGGTAGTGGGTAGCAGGTGCTGTTAGTCTACATGCTGTCAGGTAGTGGGTAGCAGGTGCTGTTAGTCTACGTACTGTCAGGTAGTCTGTAGCAGTAGCTGTTAGTCTACGTGCTGTCAGGTAGTGGGTAGCAGGTGCTGTTAGTCTACGTGTTGTCAGGTAGTGGGTAGCAGGTGCTGTTAGTCTTTATGCTGTCAGGTAGTGGGTAGCAGGTACTGTTAGTCTACGTGCTGTCAGGTAGTGGGTAGCAGGTACTGTTAGTCTACGTGCTGTCAGGTAGTGGGTAAAAGGTGCTGTTAGGCTACGTGCTGTCAGGTAGTGGGTAGCAGGTGCTGTTAGTCTACGTGCTGTCAAGTAGTGGGTAGCAGGTGCTGTTAGTCTACGTGCTGTCAGGTAGTGGGTAGCAGGTGCTGTTAGTCTACGTGCTGTCAGGTAGTGGGTAGCAGATGCTGTTAGTCTACGTGCTGTCAGGTAGTGGGTAGCAGGTGCTGTTAGTCTACGTGCTGTCAGGTAGTGGGTAGCAGGTGCTGTTAGTCTACGAGCTGTCAGGTAGTAGGTAGCAGGTGCTGTTAGTTTATGTGCTGTCAGGTAGTGGGTAGCAGGTGCTGTTAGTCTACGTGCTGTCAGTTAGTGGGAAGCAGGTGCTGTTAGTCTACGTGCTGTCAGTTAGTGGGTAGCAGGTGCTGTTAGTCTACATGCTGTCAGGTAGTGGGTAGCAGGAGCTGTTACTCTACGTGCTGTCAGGTAGTGGGTAGCAGGTGCTGTTAGTCTACGTGCTATTAGGTAGTGGGTAGCAGGTGCTGTTAGTCTACGTGCTGTCAGGTAGTGGATAGAAGGAGCTGTTAGTCTACGTGCTGTCAGGAAGTGGGTAGCAGGTGCCGTTAGGCTACGTGCTATTAGGTAGTGGGTAGCAGGTGATGTTAGTCTACGTGCTGTCAGGTAGTGGGTAGCAGGTGCTGTTAGTCTACATGCTGTCAGGTAGTGGGTAGCAGATGCTGTTAGTCTACGTGCTGTCAGGTAGTGGGTAGCAGGTGCTGTTAGTCTACGTGCTGTCAGGTAGTGGGTAGCAGGTGCTGTTAGTCTACGAGCTGTCAGGTAGTGGGTAGCAGGTGCTGTTAGTTTATGTGCTGTCAGGTAGTGGGTAGCAGGTGCTGTTAGTCTACGTGCTGTCAGTTAGTGGGAAGCAGGTGCTGTTAGTCTACGTGCTGTCAGTTAGTGGGTAGCAGGTGCTGTTAGTCTACATGCTGTCAGGTAGTGGGTAGCAGGAGCTGTTACTCTACGTGCTGTCAGGTAGTGGGTAGCAGGTGCTGTTAGTCTACGTGCTATTAGGTAGTGGGTAGCAGGTGCTGTTAGTCTACGTGCTGTCAGGTAGTGGGTAGAAGGAGCTGTTAGTCTACGTGCTGTCAGGAAGTGGGTAGCAGGTGCCGTTAGGCTACGTGCTATTAGGTAGTGGGTAGCAGGTGATGTTAGTCTACGTGCTGTCAGGTAGTGGGTAGCAGGTGCTGTTAGTCTACGTGCTCTCAGGTAGTGGGTAGCAGGTGCTGTTAGTCTACGTGCTGTCAGGTAGTGGGTAGAAGGAGCTGTTAGTCTACGTGCTGTCAGGTAGTGGGTAGTAGGTGCTGATAGTCTATGTGCTGTCAGGTAGTGGGTAGCAGATTCTGTTAGTCTACGTGCTTTCAGGTAGTGGGTAGCAGGTGCTGTTAGTCTACGTGCTGTCAGGCAGTGGGTAGCAGGTGCTGTTAGTCTACGTGCTGTCAGGTAGTGGGTAGCAGGTGCTGTTAGTCTACGTGCTGTCAGGTAGTGGGTAGCAGGTGCTGTTAGTCTACGTGCTGTCAGGTAGTGGGTAGCAGGTGCTGTTAGTCTACGTGCTGTCAGGTAGTGGGTAGCAGGTGCTGTTAGTCTACGTGCTGTCAGGTAGTGGGTAGCAGGAGCTGTTAGTCTACGTGCTGTCAGGTAGTGGGTAGCAGGTGCTGTTAGTCTACGTGCTGTCAGGTAGTGGGTAGCAGGTGCTGTTAGTCTACATGCTGTCAGGTAGTGGGTAGCAGGTGCTGTTAGTCTACGTGCTGTCAGGTAGTCTGTAGCAGTAGCTGTTAGTCTACGTGCTGTCAGGTAGTGGGTAGCAGGTGCTGTTAGTCTACGTGTTGTCAGGTAGTGGGTAGCAGGTGCTGTTAGTCTACATTCTGTCAGGTAGTGGGTAGCAGGAGCTGTTAGTCTACGTTCTGTCAGGTAGTGGGTAGCAGGTGCCGTTAGTCTACGTGCTGTCAGGTAGTGGGTAGCAGGTGCTGTTAGTCTACGTGCAATCAGGTAGTGGTTAGCAGTTGCTGTTAGTCTACATGCTGTCAGGTAGTGGGTAGCAGGAGCTGTTAGTCTACATGCTGTCAGGTAGTGGGTAGCAGGTGCTGTTAGTCTACGTGCTGTCAGGTAGTGGGTAGCAGGTGCCGTTAGTCTACGTGCTGTCAGGTAGTGGGTAGCAGGTGCCGTTAGTCTACGTGCTGTCAGGTAGTGGGTAGCAGGTACTGTTAGTCTATGTGCTGTCAGGTAGTGGGTAGCAGGTGCTTGTTAGTCTACGTGCTGTCAGGTAGTGGGTAGCAGGTGCTGTTAGTCTACGTGCTGTTAGGTAGTGGGTAGCAGGTACTGTTAGTCTACGTGCTGTCAGGTAGTGGGTAGCAGGTACTGTTAGTCTACGTGCTGTCAGGTAGTGGGTAGCAGGTGCTGTTAGTCTACGTGCTGTCAGGTAGTGGGTAGCAGGTGCTGTTAGGCTACGTGCTGTCAGGTAGTGGGTAGCAGGTGCTGTTAGTCTACGTGCTGTCAAGTAGTGGGTAGCAGGTGCTGTTAGTCTACGTGCTGTCAGGTAGTGGGTAGCAGGTGCTGTTAGTCTACGTGTTGTCAGGAAGTGGGTAGCAGGTGCTGTTAGTCTACGTGCTGTCAGGTAGTGGGTAGCAGGCGCTGTTAGTCTACATGCTGTCAGGTAGTGGGTAGCAGGTGCTGTTAGTCTACGTGCTGTCAGGTAGTGGGTAGCAGGTGCTGTTAGTCTACGTGCTGTCAGGTAGTGGGTAGCAGGTGCTGTTAGTCTACGAGCTGTCAGGTAGTGGGTAGCAGGTGCTGTTAGTTTATGTGCTGTCAGGTAGTGGGTAGCAGGTGCTGTTAGTCTACGTGCTGTCAGGTAGTGGGAAGCAGGTGCTGTTAGTCTACGTGCTGTCAGGTAGTGGGTAGCAGGTGCTGTTAGTCTATGTGCTGTCAGGTAGTGGGTAGCAGTTGCCGTTAGGCTACGTGCTATTAGGTAGTGGGTAGCAGGTGCTGTTAGTCTATGTGCTGTCAGGTAGTGGGTAGCAGGTGCTGTTAGTCTACGTGCTGTCAGGTAGTGGGTAGCAGGTGCTGTTAGTCTACGTGCTGTCAGGTAGTGGGTAGAAGGAGCTGTTAGTCTACGTGCTGTCAGGTAGTGGGTAGTAGGTGCTGATAGTCTATGTGCTGTCAGGTAGTGGGTAGCAGATTCTGTTAGTCTACGTCCTTTCAGGTAGTGGGTAGCAGGTGCTTTTAGTCTACGTGCTGTCAGGCAGTGGGTAGCAGGTGCTGTTAGTCTACGTGCTGTCAGGTAGTGGGTAGCAGGTGCTGTTAGTCTACGTGCTGTCAGGTAGTGGGTAGCAGGTGCTGTTAGTCTACGTGCTGTCAGGTAGTGGGTAGCAGGTGCTGTTAGTCTACGTGCTGTCAGGTAGTGGGTAGCAGGTGCTGTTAGTCTACGTGCTGTCAGGTAGTGGGTAGCAGGTGATGTTAGTCTACGTGCTGTCAGGTAGTCTGTAGCAGTAGCTGTTAGTCTACGTGCTGTCAGGTAGTGGGTAGCAGGTGCTGTTAATCTACGTGTTGTCAGGTAGTGGGTAGCAGGTGCTGATAGTCTATGTGCTGTCAGGTAGTGGGTAGTAGGTGCTGATAGTCTATGTGCTGTCAGGTAGTGGGTAGCAGATTCTGTTAGTCTACGTGCTGTCAGGTAGTGGGTAGCAGGTGCTGTTAGTCTACGTGTTGTCAGGTAGTGGGTAGCAGGTGCTGTTAGTCTACATACTGCCAGGTAGTGGGTAGCAGGTGCTGTTAGTCTACGTGCTGTCAGGTAGTGGGTAGCAGGTGCTGTTAGTCTACATGCTGTCAGGTAGTGGGTAGCAGGTGCTGTTAGTCTACGTACTGTCAGGTAGTCTGTAGCAGTAGCTGTTAGTCTACGTGCTGTCAGGTAGTGGGTAGCAGGTGCTGTTAGTCTACGTGTTGTCAGGTAGTGGGTAGCAGGTGCTGTTAGTCTTTATGCTGTCAGGTAGTGGGTAGCAGGTACTGTTAGTCTACGTGCTGTCAGGTAGTGGGTAGCAGGTACTGTTAGTCTACGTGCTGTCAGGTAGTGGGTAAAAGGTGCTGTTAGGCTACGTGCTGTCAGGTAGTGGGTAGCAGGTGCTGTTAGTCTACGTGCTGTCAAGTAGTGGGTAGCAGGTGCTGTTAGTCTACGTGCTGTCAGGTAGTGGGTAGCAGGTGCTGTTAGTCTACGTGTTGTCAGGTAGTGGGTAGCAGGTGCTGTTAGTCTACGTGCTGTCAGGTAGTGGGTAGCAGGTGCTGTTAGTCTACATGCTGTCAGGTAGTGGGTAGCAGATGCTGTTAGTCTACGTGCTGTCAGGTAGTGGGTAGCAGGTGCTGTTAGTCTACGTGCTGTCAGGTAGTGGGTAGCAGGTGCTGTTAGTCTACGAGCTGTCAGGTAGTGGGTAGCAGGTGCTGTTAGTTTATGTGCTGTCAGGTAGTGGGTAGCAGGTGCTGTTAGTCTACGTGCTGTCAGTTAGTGGGAAGCAGGTGCTGTTAGTCTACGTGCTGTCAGTTAGTGGGTAGCAGGTGCTGTTAGTCTACATGCTGTCAGGTAGTGGGTAGCAGGAGCTGTTACTCTACGTGCTGTCAGGTAGTGGGTAGCAGGTGCTGTTAGTCTACGTGCTATTAGGTAGTGGGTAGCAGGTGCTGTTAGTCTACGTGCTGTCAGGTAGTGGGTAGAAGGAGCTGTTAGTCTACGTGCTGTCAGGAAGTGGGTAGCAGGTGCCGTTAGGCTACGTGCTATTAGGTAGTGGGTAGCAGGTGATGTTAGTCTACGTGCTGTCAGGTAGTGGGTAGCAGGTGCTGTTAGTCTACGTGCTCTCAGGTAGTGGGTAGCAGGTGCTGTTAGTCTACGTGCTGTCAGGTAGTGGGTAGAAGGAGCTGTTAGTCTACGTGCTGTCAGGTAGTGGGTAGTAGGTGCTGATAGTCTATGTGCTGTCAGGTAGTGGGTAGCAGATTCTGTTAGTCTACGTGCTTTCAGGTAGTGGGTAGCAGGTGCTGTTAGTCTACGTGCTGTCAGGCAGTGGGTAGCAGGTGCTGTTAGTCTACGTGCTGTCAGGTAGTGGGTAGCAGGTGCTGTTAGTCTACGTGCTGTCAGGTAGTGGGTAGCAGGTGCTGTTAGTCTACGTGCTGTCAGGTAGTGGGTAGCAGGTGCTGTTAGTCTACGTGCTGTCAGGTAGTGGGTAGCAGGTGCTGTTAGTCTACGTGCTGTCAGGTAGTGGGTAGCAGGAGCTGTTAGTCTACGTGCTGTCAGGTAGTGGGTAGCAGGTGCTGTTAGTCTACGTGCTGTCAGGTAGTGGGTAGCAGGTGCTGTTAGTCTACATGCTGTCAGGTAGTGGGTAGCAGGTGCTGTTAGTCTACGTGCTGTCAGGTAGTCTGTAGCAGTAGCTGTTAGTCTACGTGCTGTCAGGTAGTGGGTAGCAGGTGCTGTTAGTCTACGTCTTGTCAGGTAGTGGGTAGCTGGTGCTGTTAGTCTACATTCTGTCAGGTAGTGGGTAGCAGGAGCTGTTAGTCTACGTTCTGTCAGGTAGTGGGTAGCAGGTGCCGTTAGTCTACGTGCTGTCAGGTAGTGGGTAGCAGGTGCTGTTAGTCTACGTGCAATCAGGTAGTGGTTAGCAGTTGCTGTTAGTCTACATGCTGTCAGGTAGTGGGTAGCAGGAGCTGTTAGTCTACATGCTGTCAGGTAGTGGGTAGCAGGTGCTGTTAGTCTACGTGCTGTCAGGTAGTGGGTAGCAGGTGCCGTTAGTCTACGTGCTGTCAGGTAGTGGGTAGCAGGTGCCGTTAGTCTACGTGCTGTCAGGTAGTGGGTAGCAGGTACTGTTAGTCTATGTGCTGTCAGGTAGTGGGTAGCAGGTGCTTGTTAGTCTACGTGCTGTCAGGTAGTGGGTAGCAGGTGCTGTTAGTCTACGTGCTGTTAGGTAGTGGGTAGCAGGTACTGTTAGTCTACGTGCTGTCAGGTAGTGGGTAGCAGGTACTGTTAGTCTACGTGCTGTCAGGTAGTGGGTAGCAGGTGCTGTTAGGCTACGTGCTGTCAGGTAGTGGGTAGCAGGTGCTGTTAGGCTACGTGCTGTCAGGTAGTGGGTAGCAGGTGCTGTTAGTCTACGTGCTGTCAGGTAGTGGGTAGCAGGTGCTGTTAGTCTACGTGCTGTCAGGTAGTGGGTAGCAGGTGCTGTTAGTCTACGTGTTGTCAGGAAGTGGGTAGCAGGTGCTGTTAGTCTACGTGCTGTCAGGTAGTGGGTAGCAGGCGCTGTTAGTCTACATGCTGTCAGGTAGTGGGTAGCAGATGCTGTTAGTCTACGTGCTGTCAGGTAGTGGGTAGCAGGTGCTGTTAGTCTACGTGCTGTCAGGTAGTGGGTAGCAGGTGCTGTTAGTCTACGAGCTGTCAGGTAGTGGGTAGCAGGTGCTGTTAGTTTATGTGCTGTCAGGTAGTGGGTAGCAGGTGCTGTTAGTCGACGTGCTGTCAGGTAGTGGGAAGCAGGTGCTGTTAGTCTACGTGCTGTCAGGTAGTGGGTAGCAGGTGCTGTTAGTCTATGTGCTGTCAGGTAGTGGGTAGCAGTTGCCGTTAGGCTACGTGCTATTAGGTAGTGGGTAGCAGGTGCTGTTAGTCTATGTGCTGTCAGGTAGTGGGTAGCAGGTGCTGTTAGTCTACGTGCTGTCAGGTAGTGGGTAGCAGGTGCTGTTAGTCTACGTGCTGTCAGGTAGTGGGTAGAAGGAGCTGTTAGTCTACGTGCTGTCAGGTAGTGGGTAGTAGGTGCTGATAGTCTATGTGCTGTCAGGTAGTGGGTAGCAGATTCTGTTAGTCTACGTGCTTTCAGGTAGTGGGTAGCAGGTGCTTTTAGTCTACGTGCTGTCAGGCAGTGGGTAGCAGGTGCTGTTAGTCTACGTGCTGTCAGGTAGTGGGTAGCAGGTGCTGTTAGTCTACGTGCTGTCAGGTAGTGGGTAGCAGGTGCTGTTAGTCTACGTGCTGTCAGGTAGTGGGTAGCAGGTGCTGTTAGTCTACGTGCTGTCAGGTAGTGGGTAGCAGGTGCTGTTAGTCTACGTGCTGTCAGGTAGTGGGTAGCAGGTGATGTTAGTCTACGTGCTGTCAGGTAGTCTGTAGCAGTAGCTGTTAGTCTACGTGCTGTCAGGTAGTGGGTAGCAGGTGCTGTTAGTCTACGTGTTGTCAGGTAGTGGGTAGCAGGTGCTGTTAGTCTACATTCTGTCAGGTAGTGGGTAGCAGGAGCTGTTAGTCTACGTGCTGTCAGGTAGTGGGTAGCAGGTGCCGTTAGTCTACGTGCTGTCAGGTAGTGGGTAGCAGGTACTGTTAGTCTATGTGCTGTCAGGTAGTGGGTAGCAGGTGCTTGTTAGTCAACGTGCTTTCAGGTAGTGGGTAGCAGGTGCTGTTAGTCTACGTGCTGTTAGGTAGTCTGTAGCAGTAGCTGTTAGTCTACGTGCTGTCAGGTAGTGGGTAGCAGGTGCTGTTAGTCTACGTGTTGTCAGGTAGTGGGTAGCAGGTGCTGTTAGTCTACATTCTGTCAGGTAGTGGGTAGCAGGAGCTGTTAGTCTACGTGCTGTCAGGTAGTGGGTAGCAGGTGCCGTTAGTCTACGTGCTGTCAGGTAGTGGGTAGCAGGTACTGTTAGTCTATGTGCTGTCAGGTAGTGGGTAGCAGGTGCTTGTTAGTCAACGTGCTTTCAGGTAGTGGGTAGCAGGTGCTGTTAGTCTACGTGCTGTTAGGTAGTGGGTAGCAGGTACTGTTAGTCTACGTGCTGTCAGGTAGTGGGTAGCAGGTACTGTTAGTCTACGTGCTGTCAGGTAGTGGGTAGCAGGTGCTGTTAGGCTACGTGCTGTCAGGTAGTGGGTAGCAGGTGCTGTTAGGCTACGTGCTGTCAGGTAGTGGGTAGCAGGTGCTGTTAGTCTACGTGCTGTCAAGTAGTGGGTAGCAGGTGCTGTTAGTCTACGTGCTGTCAGGTAGTGGGTAGCAGGTGCTGTTAATCTACGTGTTGTCAGGAAGTGGGTAGCAGGTGCTGTTAGTCTACGTGCTGTCAGGTAGTGGGTAGCAGGTGCTGTTAGTCTACATGCTGTCAGGTAGTGGGTAGCAGATGCTGTTAGTCTACGTGCTGTCAGGTAGTGGGTAGCAGGTGCTGTTAGTCTACGTGCTGTCAGGTAGTGGGTAGCAGGTGCTGTTAGTCTACGAGCTGTCAGGTAGTGGGTAGCAGGTGCTGTTAGTTTATGTGCTGTCAGGTAGTGGGTAGCAGGTGCTGTTAGTCGACGTGCTGTCAGGTAGTGGGAAGCAGGTGCTGTTAGTCTACGTGCTGTCAGGTAGTGGGTAGCAGGTGCTGTTAGTCTATGTGCTGTCAGGTAGTGGGTAGCAGTTGCCGTTAGGCTACGTGCTATTAGGTAGTGAGTAGCAGGTGCTGTTAGTCTACGTGCTGTCAGGTAGTGGGTAGCAGGTGCTGTTAGTCTACGTGCTGTCAGGTAGTGGGTAGCAGGTGCTGTTAGTCTACGTGCTGTCAGGTAGTGGGTAGAAGGAGCTGTTAGTCTACGTGCTGTCAGGTAGTGGGTAGTAGGTGCTGATAGTCTATGTGCTGTCAGGTAGTGGGTAGCAGATTCTGTTAGTCTACGTGCTTTCAGGTAGTGGGTAGCAGGTGCTTTTAGTCTACGTGCTGTCAGGCAGTGGGTAGCAGGTGCTGTTAGTCTACGTGCTGTCAGGTAGTGGGTAGCAGGTGCTGTTAGTCTACGTGCTGTCAGGTAGTGGGTAGCAGGTGCTGTTAGTCTACGTGCTGTCAGGTAGTGGGTAGCAGGTGCTGTTAGTCTACGTGCTGTCAGGTAGTGGGTAGCAGGTGCTGTTAGTCTACGTGCTGTCAGGTAGTGGGTAGCAGGTGATGTTAGTCTACATGCTGTCAGGTAGTGGGTAGCAGGTGCTGTTAGTCTACGTGCTGTCAGGTAGTCTGTAGCAGTAGCTGTTAGTCTACGTGCTGTCAGGTAGTGGGTAGCAGGTGCTGTTAGTCTACTTGTTGTCAGGTAGTGGGTAGCAGGTGCTGTTAGTCTACATTCTGTCAGGTAGTGGGTAGCAGGAGCTGTTAGTCTACGTTCTGTCAGGTAGTGGGTAGCAGGTGCCGTTAGTCTACGTGCTGTCAGGTAGTGGGTAGCAGGTGCTGTTAGTCTACGTGCAATCAGGTAGTGGTTAGCAGGTGCTGTTAGTCTACATGCTGTCAGGTAGTGGGTAGCAGGAGCTGTTAGTCTACATGCTGTCAGGTAGTGGGTAGCAGGTGCTGTTAGTCTACGTGCTGTCAGGTAGTGGGTAGCAGGTGCTGTTAGTCTACGTGCTGTCAGGTAGTGGGTAACAGAAGCTGTTAGTCTACATGCTGTCAGGTAGTGGGTAGCAGGTGCCGTTAGTCTACGTGCTGTCAGGTAGTGGGTAGCAGGTGCCGTTAGTCTACGTGCTGTCAGGTAGTGGGTAGCAGGTACTGTTAGTCTACGTGCTGTCAGGTAGTGGGTAGCAGGTGCTTGTTAGTCTACGTGCTGTCAGGTAGTGGGTAGCAGGTGCTGTTAGTCTACGTGCTGTTAGGTAGTGGGTAGCAGGTACTGTTAGTCTACGTGCTGTCAGGTAGTGGGTAGCAGGTACTGTTAGTCTACGTGCTGTCAGGTAATGGGTAGCAGGTGCTGTTAGTCTACGTGCTGTCAGGTAGTGGGTAGAAGGAGCTGTTAGTCTACGTGCTGTCAGGTAGTGGGTAGCAGGTGCTGTTAGTCTACGTGCTGTCAGGTAGTGGGTAGCAGGTGCTTTTAGTGTACGTGCTGTCAGGTAGTGGGTAGCAGGTGCTGTTAGTCTACGTGCTGTCAGGTAGTGGGTAGCAGGAGCTGTTAGTCTACATGCTGTCAGGTAATGGGTAGCAGGTGCTGTTAGTCTACGTGCTGTCAGGTAGTGGGTAGCAGGTGCTGTTAGTCTACGTGCTGTCAGGTAGTGGGTAGCAGGAGCTGATAGTCTACGTGCTGTCAGGTAGTGGGTAGCAGGTGCTGTTAGTCTACGTGCTGTCAGGTAGTGGGTTGCAGGTGCTGTTAGTCTACGTGCTGTCAGGTAGTGGGTAGCAGGAGCTGATAGTCTACGTGCTGTGAGGTAGTGGGTAGCAGGTGCTGTTAGTCTACGTGCTGTCAGATAGTGGGTAGCAGGTGCTGTTAGTCTACGTGCTGTCAGGTAGTGGGTAGCAGGTGCTGCTAGTCTACATGCTGTCAGGTTGTGGGTAGCAGGTGCTGTTAGTCTACGTGCTGTCAGGTAGTGGGTAGTAGGTGTTGTTAGTCTACGTGCTGTCAGGTAGTGGGTAGCAGGTGCTGTTAGTCTACGTGCTGTCAGGTAGTGGGTAGCAGGTGCTGTTAGTTTACGTGCTGTCAGGTAGTGGGTAGCAGGTGCTGTTAGTCTATGTGCTGTCAGGTAGTGGGTAGCAGGTGCTGTTAGTCTACGTGCTGTCAGATTGTGGGTAGCAGGAGCTGTTAGTCTACCTGCTGTCAGGTAGTGGGTAGCAGGTACTGTTAGTCTACGTGTTGTCAGGTAGTGGGTAGCAAGTGCTGTTAGTCTACGTGCTGTCAGGTAGTGGGTAGCAGGAGCTGTTAGTCTATGTGCTGTCAGGTAGTGGGTAGCAGGTGCTGTTAGTCTACGTGTTGTCAGGTAGTGGGTAGCAGGTGCTGTTAGTCTACATGCTGTCAGGTAGTGGGTAGAAGATGCTATTAGTCTACGTGCTGTCAGGTAGTGGGTAGCAGGAGCTGTTAGTCTACGTGCTGTCAGGTAGTGAGTATCAAGTGCAGTTACTGTCAGATAGTGGGTAGCAGGAGCTGTTAGTCTACGTGCTGTCAGGTAGTGGGTAGCAGGTGCTGTTAGTCTACGTGCTGTCAGGTAGTGGGTAGCAGGTGCTGTTAGTCTACATGCTGTCAGGTAGTGGGTAACAGAAGCTGTTAGTCTACGTGCTGTCAGGTAGTGGGTAGCAGGAGCTGTTAGTCTACGTGCTGTCAGGTAGTGGGTAGCAGGAGCTGTTAGTCTACGTGCTGTCAGGTAGTGGGTAGCAGTTGCTGTTAGTCTACGTGCTGTCAGGTAGTGGGTAGCAGGTGCTGTTAGTCTACGTGCTGTCAGGTAGTGGGTAGCAGGTGCTGTTAGTCTACGTGCTGTCAGGTAGTGGGTAGCAAGTGCTGTTAGTCTACGTGCTGTCAGGTAGTGGGTAGCAAGTGCTGTTAGTCTAGGTGCTGTCAGGTAGTGGGTAGCAGGTGCTGTTAGTCTACGTGCTGTCAGGTAGTGGGTAGCAGGTGCTGTTAGTCTACATGCTGTCAGGTAGTGGGTAACAGAAGCTGTTAGTCTACGTGCTGTCAGGTAGTGGGTAGCAGGAGCTGTTAGTCTACGTGCTGTCAGGTAGTGGGTAGCAGGAGCTGTTAGTCTACGTGCTGTCAGGTAGTGGGTAGCAGTTGCTGTTAGTCTACGTGCTGTCAGGTAGTGGGTAGCAGGTGCTGTTAGTCTACGTGCTGTCAGGTAGTGGGTAGCAGGTGCTGTTAGTCTACGTGCTGTCAGGTAGTGGGTAGCAAGTGCTGTTAGTCTACGTGCTGTCAGGTAGTGGGTAGCAAGTGCTGTTAGTCTACGTGCTGTCAGGTAGTGGGTAGCAGGTGCTGTTAGTCTACGTGCTGTCAGGTAGTGGGTAGCAGGAGCTGTTAGTCTACGTGCTGTCAGCTAGTGGGTAGCAGGTACTGTTAGTCTACGTGCTGTCAGGCAGTGGGTAGCAGGTGCTGTTAGTCTACGTGCTGTCAGGTAGTGGGTAGCAGGTGCTGTTAGTCTACGTGCTGTCAGGTAGTAGGTAGCAGATGCTGTTAGTCTACGTGCTGTCAGATAGTGGGTAGCAGGAGCTGTTAGTCTACGTGCTGTCAGGTAGTGGGTAGCAGGTGCTGTTAGTCTACGTGCTGTCAGATAGTGGGTAGCAGGTGCGGTTAGTCTACATGCTTTCAGGTAGTGGGTAGCAGATGCTGTTAGTATACGTGCTGTCAGGTAGTGGGTAGCAGGTGCTGTTAGTCTACGTGCTGTCAGATAGTGGGTAGCAGGTGCGGTTAGTCTACATGCTGTCAGGTAGTGGGTAGCAGGTGCCGTTAGTCTACGTGCTGTCAGGTAGTGGGTAGCAGAAGCTGTTAGTCTACGTGCTGTCAGGTAGTGGGTAGCAGGTGCTGTTAGTCTACATGCTATCAGGTAGTGGGTAGCAGGAGCTGTTAGTCTACGTGCTGTCAGGTAGTGGGTAGCAGATGCTGTTAGTCTACGTGCTGTCAGGTAGTGGGTAGCAGGAACTGTTAGTCTACGTGCTGTCAGGTAGTGGGTAGCAGGTGCTGTTAGTCTACGTGCTGTCAGGTCGTGGGTAGCAGGAGCTGTTAGTCTACGTGCTGTCAGGTAGTGGGTAGCAGTTGCTGTTAGTCTACGTGCTGTCAGGTAGTGGGTAGCAGGTGCTGTTAGTCTACGTGCTGTCAGGTAGTGGGTAGCAGGAACTGTTAGTCTATGTGCTGTCAGGTAGTGAGTAGCATTTGCTGTTAGTCTATGTGCTGTCAGGTAGTGGGTAGCAAGAGCTGTTAGTCTATGTGCTGTCAGGTAGTGGGTAGCAGGTGCTGTTAGTCGCTGTCAGGTAGTGGGTAGCAAGTGCTGTTAGTCTACGTGCTGTCAGGCAGTGGGTAGCAGGTGCTGTTAGTCTACGTGCTGTCAGGTAGTGGGTAGCAGGTGCTGTTAGTCTACGTGCTGTCAGGTAGTGGGTAGCAGGTGCTGTTAGTCTACGTGCTGTCAGGTAGTGTTTAGCAGGTGCTGTTAGTCTACGTGCTGTCAGGTAGTGGGTAGCAAGTGCTGACTCAGGTACAGGTAATTTCATAGGCACAGGTAAGGTCACAGCTACATGAAAGGAATTTTGCTCCAGGTAAAAAAGAGCACAATTTTGCAAGCACATAGCTAGATTAAAACTAACTCTTCAATATTGCTGTTAATGTAGCTTTGTGCTTGCAAGAGAGTGCCAGACTTTCTATGTGTTTTGTGTGTGTATTTAAATATATATTTTGTAATGAAGGGTTGGGATTAGTGTGGCTCCCCAGCTAGAGAAAATGTAGATAGGAGTGCCTAGGGAATATTAGTCAATCCTGCTGCTAGTACAGTTTAACCCCTCAAGAAAAACTGGATGTGATACTAGAAAAACAACTTAAACAAGTGTGTGTAAAGCAGTGCTAAAAGCACGGAAAGTGGTTCAATAATAATTGAAATGTGTGTGTACAATAAAAATGTAAATTTAATGAATAAATAATAAAAGTTGCAAGTGGAAATCCAATAACAATAATATATTGCAATCGATATAAGGACGTCTCCCAAAATATTTTGAAATGAATATACACAGTTAAAAAAGAGATGACATTAAAAGTCTCAGCACATACAAAATGTAAGCAAACTGTTAATAAACAGATACTACATATGATAAGGTGACAATGTGGGTGGTCTTGATCACCAGATGGTGTGTGTTCAGACAATGGGGCTTTTTTTTTAATGCGCAAGCAGACATGATCCGATATTGCGGATCATGTCCGCCGCTCATTGATAAATGCAGACAGCATACGCTCTCTGCATTTATCATTGTACCAGCAGTTCTTGTGAACTGCTGGTGCAACGCCGCCCCCTGCAGATTCGCGGCCAATCGACTGCTAGCAAAGGGTGTCAATCAACCCGATTATATTGGATCGGGTTGATTTCCAGCGATGTCTGTCCGCTGCCTCAGAGCAGGCGGACAGGTTATTGAGCAGCGTCCAGAGGGATTTAGAAGGCAGATGGGATAAGAGGTTAACTTAGCAACTTTTGGATCCTTCAGTTTGAGTCATATCGTTTACCTCAATCTCCCTTGTGGGCACATCCAGCATGTGTGTGCAATGCGTGTGAGAAGCTCTGATTCCGAACGTAAAATCTCCTGACTCCCCTCAATGCTCCAGAGGTCAGATGTGTTAGCAGATTAAGCTGGTATCAGTCGATACACTGTATGTTCCTCCTAGTAGTAAGTCTGGATAGCTGATGTTAGATATCCGTCACCTCCCTCTATCCAACCTCTTAGACTCCTCAGGGTGGGTGGGTGTCCAATGCCGCAAGGTCACAAATATTGTGACAGGTCTCAGATCCAAAGTAGAGACTTCATATAAAAGCCAAAATGTTTGACTGAAAGTAGAGGCACGTACTGGTTAGTGTGGCTCCCCCGCACCACATAGGTAAGTATTTTAACTTTTTAAGCTAATTTAAACAAAGCTCTGCTAATGAATTTTGTAAGTATATATTCTTTTCTTTAAATTAGATTGTGCATTGTTTTGTGAAAATGAAACAAATGTCTGTATTTTCATTATGAATATGTATTTGTAACTAAACGAATGCACGTCTAGATATTATTATGCTTATTTATTTTTTTGCCCCCATGCTGGAAAAGTTTCTGTGGATGCCCATGGGTTCAGGTAATGCCATAAGCGCAGGATTAGGTTCAGGTATGGCATCAGGTGCAGGCTCATGTGCAGTTAAGGTCACAGGTGCAGGATTAGGTACAGGTAAGGTCACAGGTTCAGGCTCATGTACAGATAAGGTCGCAGGTGCAGAATCAGGTAAGGTCACAAGGTCACAGGTGCAGGATAAGGTACAGGAAAAGTCACAGGTGCAGGATCAGGTACAGGAAAGGTCACAGGTGCAGGATCAGGTTCAGGTAGGGTCACAGGTGCAGGCTCATGTACAAGTAAGGTCACACGTACAGGACCATGTACAAGTAAGGTCACAAGTACATGTCATGTACAGGTAATATCAGAGGTGCAGATCAGGTACAGGTAAGGTCACAAGTACAGGATCAGGTACAGGTAAGGCCACAGGTTCAGGCTCATGTACAGATAAGGCCACAGGTGCAGAATCAGGTACAGGTAAGGTCACAAGGTCACAGGTGCAGGATCAGGTACAGGAAAGGTCACAGGTGCAGGATTAGGTAGAGGAAAGGTCACAGGTGCAGGCTCATGTACAGGTAAGGTCACAGATGCAGAATCAGGTACAGGAAAGGTAACAGGTACAGGATCAGGTACAGGAAAGGTCACAGGTTCAGGCTCATGTACAGATAAGGTCACAGGTGCAGAATCAGGTACAGGAAAGGTTACAGGTGCAGGCTCATGTACAGGGAAGGTCACAGGTGCAGGATCAGGTACAGTAAAGGTCACGGGTGCAGACTCATGTACAGGTAAGGTCACAGGTGCAGTCTCATGTGCAAGTAAGGTCACAGGTGCAGGATTAGATACAGGTAAGGTCACAGGTGCAGGATTAGGTACAGGTATGGCATCAGGTGCAGGATCAGGTAAAGTTTAAGTCACAGGTGCAAGCTCATGTGCAGGTAAGGTCACAGGTGCAGGATCAGGTACAGGAAAGGTCACAGGTGCAGACTCATGTACAGATAAGGTCACAGGTGCAGGATTAGATACAGGTATGGCATCAGGTGCAGGATCAGGTACAGGTAAGGTCACAGGTGCAGGATCAGGTACAGGTATGGCATCAGGTGCAGGATCAGGTACAGCTAAGGTCACATGTGCAGGATCAGGTACAAGTATGGCATCAGGTGCAGGATCAGGGACAGGTTAAGTCACAGGTGCAAGCTCATGTGCAGGTAAGGTCAACAGGTGCAGGATTAGGTACAGGTAAGGTCATAGTTGCAGGATCAGGTACAGGAAAGGTCACAGGTGCTGGCTAATGTGCAGGTAAGGTCACAGGTGCAGGATTAGGTACAGGTGAGGTCACAGGTGCAGGATCAGGTTCAGGTAGGGTCACAGGTGCAGGCTCATGTACAGGTAAGGTCACACTTACAGGATCATGTACAAGTAAGGTCACAATTACAGGATCATGCACAGGTAATGTAACAGGTGCAGATCAGGTACAGGTAAGGTCACAAGTACAGGATCAGGTACAGGTAAGGTCACAGGTGCAGCAAGCTCATGTGCAGGTAAGGTTACAGGTGCAGGATAATGTACAGGTAAGTTCACATTTGAAAATAGAAGTGATTTTAATAGTGTCTTAAATGGCATGCCCTGTCTGAATCATGCAAGTTTAATTTTGACTTTCCTATCCCTTTAATGTTAAACTCTGGGGTTGATATTTATTGTAAATAACTCTTTCCATATATACTATCATTATCTAGGAGGCACCTTTTGCTCTATTTTTAATCTATGTATTGCAATTGGTGCTATATTATATAGCAGCTACAATATGACAGGTGTGGGTGGAGTATTGTGCCTTTAAATAGCAAACAGCTTTTGCATATGTGTACTAGGCAGAGTTAAAATAACAGGAAGAAAAGATGACTAGTATTCAGGCGAGGCTGGGCAACGTCTGGGAGGTTAATATTAATTAATATCTGTCAATCCTAATACAAATGATTTTAAAAACTAAGACTGACATTTAAATTAACATGATCACTGTTTGCCATGGATACATTCTTCTTTTTTGGTCATTCTATTTCATCTGAAAGGAAAAAGAAGTATGATTTTCAATTCTTCTTTTACATTTTTATGAACTCTATTTTTAATTATATAATGAAGGGCTAGTTTAGGAGTGCAGTGTTTTTTTTAAAAAAAAATTGTTTTATTTATTGGAAACTCAAGCAGGATTAATAAAGGTCTTAATAGTATGCACAGTATACAGGTAACATAATTACACATAAATAAGGATAAAGAAACACTGAAGCGCATGTGCAATGGGTTAAGAAATAAGACTTTACCTCTCTTGAGCATTTTACATTTTGTATTATTTATATAACAATTAACTGGGGAGGGAGGGGGTAACTAATCCAAGACAACTTGGATTCTAACAGGGAGATAATGTGTGGGTGAAAAATGTCTGAAATATTCCTGGCTACAATTCAAAGTTAACACTGTTTACACCTGGTTGTTTGACAATGTGGTGGTGGCTTAAATATTGAACCGGAAACACTGTGGTGGAGTTCCAACTGGAGAATGTTACAAAATAAATAAGTGTTAAACAACAAATACAGATACAGTACAGTGGAGGCAAATCTAATACAGGTTAAATCAAGTCTTATAAGGTCTCGATGAGCATGGGGGGCTATACTTACTTACCTATTGTAGATGTGAAAAGATTAATCTCGGAGAGGAGATGCCTGATCCGCCCATTACTCTGTGTAAGGTCACAGTCCAGGTGGCAAGAGGTGTTGAAGTAGCAAGTGATGGATTTTGGGGTGCTGTGGCTATTGGGGGCATTGGTTGGTTATCAGTCGTAGTTGTAAGCCATTGGCCTTTAAGCTGTTCCATCATGAAGTAAGTGCTATTAGAGAAGGGGGCTAGGATGTGTGTTCGAGTAGTGGAAGCGATAAATAGCAAATATGGTTCCCATTTAAGTAGGAAAGATTTAATTATTTGTTCCATGTCCCCTTTGATGCCTGCTTATTATATAAAGAGTTGAGTGTGTATTAACCGAGTAAATTGTGTCAAGTGTGGTGGTTTATGGAATATCCATTGTTTAAGAATCAGTTTCCTAGCTAGAAGTATAGAGATGTTCAAAAAGCAGTCATGTGGTGAGTGGTTTAAGTGTCCCCTTAGAAAGAAGGAGTCATGGGTCAATAATGTTATCCTATCTCCACAGACCTTCATTAGCCAGTTCTGCAATTTGCACCAGAACTGTGCTATCTTAGGACAGTTACAGAACAGGTGTAGGTAGGATGTCTGGGCTGGGTAAAGAGCATTTGAGGCACTCGTCAAACGCTACGGGCACTCGCTTAGCTCTTAGTTTAGGGGTGATATAACTGAGATGTAAAAATTTGAGGTGTATTTTTCTGTGGTCCATCGCGAGTGGAGTTTGGATCGATAAATTAAAAACTAGCGGTTAGTGTGTCTTCATTTATGTCTAAGTTGGTGCTGGAATTCCATCTATTGCTTAGATGTTGCATGACCGAGGCTGTTTTTGTTGATATGATTAAAGGGACAGTCTAGTCCAAAATAAACTTTCATGATTCAGATAGGGCATGTAATTTTAAACAATTTTACAATTTACTTTTATCACCAATTTTGCTTTGTACTCTTGGTATTCCTAGTTGAAAGCTAAACCTAGGAGGTTCATATGCCCATTTCTAAGCCCTTGAAGGCCGCCTCTTCTCTCAGGGCGTTTTGACAGTTTTTCACCACTAGAGGGTATTAGTTCATGTGTGTCATATAGATAACACTGTGCTCACATACGTGGAGTTCATAAGAGCCAGCACTGATTGGTTAAAATGCATGTCTGTAAAAATAACTGAAATAAGGGGGCAGTTTGCAGAGGGTTAGATACAAGATAATCACAGAGGTAAAACGTGTATTTATATAACTGTGTTGGTTATGCAAAACTAGGGAATGGGTAATAAAGGGATTATCTATCTTTTAAAACAATAACAATTCTGGTGTAGACTGTCCCTTTAAGCTGTAGATGTAAGAGATAGATTGTGTCCCTTGTGAAGTCAGAGAGCATAAGCTGTTTATGTGTGTGCTAGTTGCACAGTTGAGTCTACCAGCTATCAGTTTGCAGGCATAGGCCCCTATTTATAAACCCGTCAACTTACTTGCATTCGCCGGCACCAATACGCTTTCCTAAGATCGCCTAACATCGCTGCCGCGAACCTGAATACGTTCTCCAAAGTTACCAAAATAGCTGTCAAAAAGCCGCGCACCAAGTACAGGGCGATGACCAGCGGACTGTTGTTAACTAACAGTCATCGATCTCACTGCTCTTCGGCTTTTTCACAGCTTTATTGGTATACTGTCACCAAACACCCACACTATACTACAATGTTTTACCACTAAACCGCCGCTCCCGGACCCCGCCACAACTAAATAAAGATATTAACCCCTAAACTGCCACTCCCGGAGCCCACCGCCACCTACATTATACTTATTAACCCATAATCTGCCCCCCTACACCACCGCCACCTACATAATACTTATTAACCCCTAATATGCTGCCCCCAACGTCGCCGCCACTATATTAAATTTATTAACCCCTAAACCTAAGTCTAACCCTAACACCCACTAACTTAAATCTAATTTAAATAAATATAAATAAAATTACTATCATTAACTACATTATTCCTATTTAAAACTAAATACTTACCTATAAAATAAACCCTAAGCTAGCTACAATATCACTAATAGTTACATTGTATCTAGCTTAGGGTTTATTTTTATTTTACAGGCAAGTTTGTATTTATTTTAACTAGGTAGAATAGTTACTAAATAGTTATTAACTATTTAATAACTACCTAGCTAAAATAAATACAAAATTACCTGTAAAATAAAACCTAACCTAAGTTACAATAACACCTAACACTAGACTACAATTAAATACAATTACATAAATTACATACAATTAACTAATTATATACAATTATCTAAAGTACAAAAAAAACCACTAAATTACAGAAAATAATAAACAAATTATAGAAATGTAAACTAATTACACCTAATCTAATAGCCCTATCAAAATAAAAAATCCCCCCCCCCCCCCAAAATTAAAAAAAACCCTAGCCTAAACTAAACTACCAATAGCCCTTAAAAGGGCCTTTTACAGGGCATTGCCCAAAAGTAATCAGCTCTTTTACCTTTTAAAAAAATACAAACAACCCCCCCAACAGTAAAACCCACCACCCACATAACCAACCCCCCCCCCAAAAAATACTAACTAAAAAAACCTAAGCTCCTCATTGCCTTGAAAAGGGCATTTGGATGGGCATTGCCCTTAAAAGTGCAGTTAGCTGATTGGAACAGCCAATAGAATGCAAGCTCAATCCTATTGATGTCACAATCAGCCAATAGGATTTTTTCTACCTTAATTCCGATTGGCTGATAGAATTCTATCAGCCAATCGGAATCTAAGGGACACCATCTTGGCCTGATAGGGTTATTTGTAGCTTGTACCAGCCAGTGAGTAGAGAGTGTATCTGTGTGAGTAGAGGGGGGATATTCAGTTTATATATTAAGTGGAGATTGATGTGTAATTGGATGCCTGGATACTTAATGGAGCCATTAGTGGTTTTGAGCATCATTTGTGATAGTGGAGGGTTAGTAGTTTTGTAAAGATAAGTCAATTCTGATTTGTCAAGGTTTACCTTGTACCCCAAAATGTCTCCAAATTGGTCAAATATGGATATAAGTTGAGGAATTATGGTGTTTGGGTTTTGCATGTATAATAGTAGGTCATCAGCATAAAGGAAGAGGTGCAGGGAAAGAGTCCCTATGGTTATGCCCTCCAGTGTGTTTTTTCGGATGTGGATGTCAAGTGGCTTTATGGCCAAGTTGAAATGGAGCAGTGATAGGGGACAGCCCTGCCTGATGCCCCTTTCTAAGAAGAAAGGTTGGGAAACTTCTCAATTAACTAAGAATGAGGTTCATGGTTTTGAGTAAAGTGTTTAAATAAGGTTATGGAAGTCGCCAGTAATGCAGAATTTGTTTAGAGTGTTTAATAAATGGTCCCACTCCACCCTATCGAATTCCTTCGCCGCATCAATGGAAAAAAGGCACACGTCTGGCACTGGGTTAGTTCGTCTTTCATTTCTGGCTTGCCAATAGTGGGAGATGACCACCAGGGTCTTGCGGATGTTTTTGACTGACGAGCAGTGTCGCATGAAACTGGTTTGGTCTTTATGGATAACGGTCCCTGCCACCCCAGCTAACCTATTGGCTAGTATGGCAGTAAAACGTTTATAATTATTATTCAGTAACTATATAGGTCTGTAGGAGGCAGGCAGGGTTAGGTCTCTGTCCAGTTTTAAGATTAGGCACATATGGACATCCGCAAAGTCAGTTGGAGGTGGGGCCATGCCTTTCAAATAGGCTGTGAACGTTTAGGCCAGGAGGGGGCTAAGTTCGTTTTGCAATATTTTGTAATACTCAATTTGGAATTTATCGGGGCCTGCTGCTTTGCCTAGCTTTGCTGCTTTTATTGATTTCAGCACTAGGGGTTGTATTGGGGGCATTCAGGCAATCTAACTGGTTAGTGGAAAGGTTGAGGGTCTCTATTTGGGCCCAGGAATTGTCTTTATTAGTAGGTGATGCTGTTTGTTTAGAATAGAGGCTTGTATAGAAGCGCTTTAAACTCATTAATAATCGCCCTATTGTCCGTGTGAGTTACATCTTTCACAGTTATGGTAGAGATTAGTGATTTAGGGGATGCTAATTGTACTGCATTGGTAAGTAGGTTCCCTGTTTTGACCCCCCAAATCTGTAAAAGCGGCTGTTAGGATATGTTAGCATTACCAACGCCATCTTGTCTTAGGCATCCATTTTGTCCAAGAAAGGTTTATTCTAGTAGCTTATTAGGTATCAATAAATATGTAGATGTTATGAATATTTGTATAGCTAGAATGTGAATGTTCCTGGCGATGCACCTGGAAGCCCGTTATCTCTATAAGATGCCCACACGGCCTTGCTTTGGGCTGGGCTATGGGCCCAGATGTACTTTTGTTATGGTTATAGAAATACTTCTTCTTTAAACTCATTTTAACCCAATTATAATAATGAGCTTATTTCTTTCCTGAGAAACACTGTGTAAAATGATGTATTTATGAACACGTCATTGTTTAACCATATATGCTGTAATCGCTGCCTATAAAAGTATTATGTGCATCTTACAATAAACAGAACAGATGTTAGACTGATTGTTGCATGGTCTGATTCCTGTTCTCTGGGATATCCTGTCATCAAGTAACCCATTCATTTCCAGGTGACAGTATAGGATCCAGGCCAAGTGATGACTGACACATTCCCCCCCCTGAAAAATAACACCTAACAATTCTGGTGTCAGAAGTGGGATTCACACTGGGTAAGTAGATAAGTGTTTTTACTCTGCTTTTCCCTCTGTGAATCTGAACCTAAATTTATATATAAAAGGTGTTAGTCATATATATATATATATATATATATATATATATATATATATATATAAAGGGTTAAGGAGTTTCTGCATTAAAGTCGCAGATTTTGCGGAGGTTTGAGTCCTGCCGGCATTTATAGTGGCAAGTTTGAGTCTTGCTTTGTATTAACTCCTCTAGACAAGTTTGAGTCCTGTCTAGTGAAGCGCAGGTTGTGGCACAAAGAAGTTAGCGTGCATTTGGCGGGCGGTTCAAGTCCCCCGTGCAGAGTGGCAGCGCTGTTTTATGGTGAGTTAAAGTCTCACCTGTGTTGAAGTTTTCCTTATATCCCTATAATAGAATTTTGCTTACCTATCACTGGAATTGAATTGGTATTTGGTGCTGCTTTTTGCTTAATTGCATATGCTTATACTGCCATATAACTGTACTGTACTGTGCTGTGCTTAGAAAATATTAAGTAATTGTGCATTTTATCACTGCTGCTGGTATTATTGTGTTGTGGAAATGGGGTTTGAGCATAGCAAAAAATTTTGATAGTAATGCTGAGATTCAGAAATGTAATATTAAGTATAAATCTGTTCAACATGTACCATCTAGTGCTGGTACGAATACCTTACATATTACAAACCCTAAACCAGTTAAAGGGGAAACTCCCAGAGATTTTGTAACTAGAATAGCAGATGAATTCTATACTATTCCCTTTAATGATAACTTATCTGGCTGGACGGGGTCATTATATCCTCAGGAATCAAATCTGTTCCCTCGTACAGGCTCTCTCTGTGAACCGCATGTTACTATGATAAGGGGTATGTGTTTAAAGGATTCTCCTTATCAGGGTCCAAGTGGAGACCCCTTATGGGATAAGAAATACATGAGAGAATGTGGAGAGGTTTGGGTGAAACTGTCTTCTTTTTGGACCAATTGTAACACCCTGCCCCCTCCATATCCAGCTGTTCTGTCGGCTCCTCCTCCACCTGCATTAGTTGCATTAAATGGGGCACGAAGAAGGGAGACAGAGCAGGTGGAAGACGCTGTTGTTGCATCTTTAGTAGCTACTAAAGGGTTAACAGTTTCTGTTCAGGACAGAAGCAGTGTAGACAGAGAAATGTCCGCTCCAGAGAAGGAGGGGGAAGGGGTATTTCAAGCTGTCAGTGATCACAGCATTGAAGATTCAGAGAGAAAGCTTGCTCCTGTGTTTAAGAATGCTGTGGGTGAGGAAGGGGGCCACCGAGTGCTTCAAGACAGACTAAAGCTGTCAGTGATCCTAGCCCTGTAGGGAGGCACACAAGATCTTATATTCAGAAAGCAGACACTGTCACAGATGCACCGTTTGTAACTATAGGTGAATAAACTATGATTAGACTGCCTGACTCAGAGCGTTTGATGGATTGGGCACTGAAATGCCCTGACCCTGTGAAGCACCTGATGAGCAATTACCTATCTTAAAAGGGTCACATGATTATAGGTTTTTGTTAAATGTGATTACCAATTATGCAGATTTAGATTTTTCTAATGTGTATAAGTTTTTAGATACCAAGTATGATATTCAAGATGGTAGTGGCTATGTGTGGATAGTACCGGGAGTTGTGAGTGAAATGTGGATGGAGGTTGAGAAGTTCTTTAAAAGTCAGCATGGTGATTGCAAAGATATCACGAAAGCTGGTGCGTGTAAGCAGAGGAAAGGTGAATAGGTATCTGACTTTATGGAAAGATTTGGTGACTCTTGGAGACAATAATGTTATTTGGGGACACAAGGAGATTTAGGGCAATTGTATGTGCAACATCTGTTGAATAATATGCATTTGCAAACTGCGCAATTGGCGAGACAGACAATTACAGGTATACATGCGATGAAAGTGGAAGAATTTGAAAAGGCTGTGCGAGAGAAAGATGCAACAGATGTTTTTCGTATGTGTAATGAGAAAGTATGTTTAATGATTCAGCTAACAGGAGAGGAAAAGGACAGAATAGAGGTTTTAAATGGAGAGGGAGAGGAAGATCTCAGTGGAATGGTGACAGGAGAGGAGGTGTAAACACTTCTTCAGACAGATCTTGCTGGAATTGTGGGGCTACTGATCATTAGTAGCGAAACTGCCCACATCCTAAAAGGGACAGAAATGATCAGTATAATGGGAATAATAACTCCCCCCAGAATCCCAGCAATGCTCCTTAATACCAGATTCCCTGGACTCAGTATCCTTCCCAGAATCAGAATAATACCAGCTAAGATTGCCAGCAGAAGGGACTTCTCACATGTTATACGGCTCAATTGTCTTATCATTGGCAGGATTTACCCTTAATGTCCTTAGTTGTGCAAGGTGTCCCACATGATTTTTTGGTAGATACCGGAGCAACAAAATCTAGCATTTCTGCTTGAGAATACCAAGGGCCAGTAACTAATACATGTGAAAAATCTGTTGGCATTGGAGGAGTCCCAATTATGTGTCCCAGAACACCCCCTTTAGAAGTGTACACAAATGATAGCCCTTCAACCAGGTTTACTTATGCTTTTTGCATAATACCCAATAGTCTTGTTAATCTTTTGGGAAGGGATTTAATGGCTAAAATGCAAATGTCTGTTAATATAGATTCTAAGGGTGGACTGCATGTTGATACTCCCTGGGAGACTTTTCAGTTACTATATGCAGCTGATCATGAACCTGTCCTTACTAAACAACTGTACCTTGACACTGACAGCTTACAGACTCTTGAGAATGTGTTTGAGTATGCCTCACACCCTGACAAAATTGTGACACAGAACATTCACAGACCCTGGATTACTGACAATGTGATAGGGAAATGTGGACAGCGACAGTTCAGGCAGTTGTACTCACACCAGATACAGCATACTTGCAATCACCTGAACATTTATGGGTGTGGAAATATGGTAGGGGTATTGTGAACACTCCCAAGATTATACCTGTATAACTAGAACCCAATGCATTTACACATGCTCCACATATCACTAAAGACATTCCAGATGTACTCAGTGAATTAACACACAATTTATGGGCCACTGGGTCTAATGATCCAGCTTTCATTTCATGCACACCCTATCAAGCTACTCTCAAACCAGATGCTAAACCTGTGTATATTAAACAGTACCCTTTGTCAAAAGAAAAGGAACAGGGAATAGCTCCTGTAATTGAGGAAGTATTATTTAAGGGTATTATTAAATGTACACTGTCACCATACAATACACCCATTAATCCTGTTCCTAAACCTGGAGGTAAATAATGTATATTTACACAAGACTTGGGAGCAGTAAATGCCTTAGTGCAACCACTTGCCCTGATAGTGCCAGATGTTATTGCCATTTTAACAGCCATCCCAAGTACTGCAACTTGCTTTACAGCCATTGATCTCTGCAGTGCATTCTTTAGCATCCCTGTGCATCCCGACACTCAACCGTTGTTTGGTTTCACGTACTTAGGGGATCAGTATACGTGGAATCGATTGCCGATGGGCTTCATAGACTCCCCTGCCGCATACTCAGCTGTAGTCCGTAAGACTCTAGAATCCTGGACACCTCCTGGAAGTTCCACATTGATACAGTATGTGGATGATTTGTTGTTGTGCAGTATTGATGAACAGACTTGTAAAACTGACTCTCTCCATCTGCTCCAGCACTTAGAAGATGCAGGACACAAAGTGACTTTGAGAAAAATGCAATTTTGTCTACCACAAGTAACATACCTGGGTTTTGTTCTCTCAGCAGGCAAGAGACTCTTATCCCCTGAAAGAGCTAAGGCTCTCATGGTTCTTCCTCGACCACAAACAAAGGCAGCAATGTTATCCTTTTTGGGTATGGTTACTTACTGTAGGCAATGGATACCAGACTGTTCATATTATGACCATATTTTACGCTCAGTTATAGGTCAGAATGAACCGGAACAAATCCACTGGACAAAGGATCTTGATGAAGCCTACCGCACCCTCAAGCAGGCTCTCTGTTCCACTCCCGCCTTAGGTTTACTGAACTATAACCTACCATTTCACCTGTATTGCAAAGAAGGGGGAGGTACAGCAGCAGGGGTCCAGGAACACGGTAATGGGTACAGAGAGGTAGCTTTTTATTCAAAATTGTTGCCAACGATGGTATAGTACTGTTGGTACTGTCACATCCTTTGACATTGCACATATCACATCAAGTCTTGCAAGTGTTAAACAATCTCACTACACAACACATGACCGCACAGAGAAGGTCAGGCTGTGAAACATGCTAACCTCACTATCAAAAACATTACACCTACAGGAAGCCCAGCATCATTTTTACATGCATTGATTTCTAATGGTCCTTTAGAACATACTGATGACCTGCATAGACACTACACACAGAGACATCACCGCTTCTTGACTTACAAACAACTCCACTAGAGGAGGGGGAAGTTGTTTTTGTTGATGGGTCATATTCTAAACCTGCTGATGGTGTTTATTTTACAGGCTTTGCCATGGTACAGTTGCCTTAAACAGTGATTACGGCTGGTTCCCTGCCTTTTGTGTCAGCTCAGGCAGCTGAACTGGTAGCCTGAGCTCAGGCATGTAGAGTGATTGCAATGAAAGATGTGACCATTTATACTGATTCAAGGTATGCGTTTAGAGTTGTGCATGATTTTGGAGTAATCTGGCAGAATAGAGATTTTGTTGCTGCTGATGGTAAGAGTATCTCACATTCTATACTGGTACAGGAACTCTTGGATGCAATTGCCACATAAACTAGCAATTGTTAAATGTAAAGGTCACAGTACTGACTCCACTGACATCAGGTATGGTAATGATTTTGCAGACACAATAGCTTAAGAAGCTGCACTTAATGGGCCACCACACCCTGACTACCTCAACACTAATACACATGACCAGTTACATATGGTAATGATTCCTGCACTAGCTTCAGATGTTGATGTACAGATGCTTCAATTTGGCGCAACTGATACTGATTTACAGACGTGGACGTCTGCAGGTCTGACCAAGGTCCAGGATGGCATATGGTCAGACGAGGAGGGGAGAGTGGGAATACCACAAATAGCTGCACCTTTGTTTATTAGTCATTTTCATGGTTTTGGGCACATAAGTAAACAACAGACCAAGAATCTAATGGCATCCAAATATGTCATTAAAGCCCTGTCGCACATGATTGATAGACAACTGGATAGATGTCTAACCTGTGCCAGAAATAATCCTGGAGGCCTTGTACATGGTAAACTTGAGCATTTACCACCCCCTGATGGCCCTATGCAGGTATTGCAAATTGATTTTACACACATGCCAACTGCCCAATGTGGATTCAAGTATCTTTTAGTCATTGTTGATCAATTCAGTAAGTGGGTTGAGGCATTTCCAACCACTAGAGAAAATGCATGTACTGTAGCTAAGATACTGTGTAAAGAAATTATCCTTCGTTTTGGTTGTCCATTACAGATAAACAGTGATAAAGGTACTCCTTTCACCTTACAGATTACACAAATGGTTTGTACTATGTTATCCATTGATTGGAAATTTCATATTCCTTATCATCCACAGTCTTCAGGGCAGGTAGAGTGAATGAATAGAACCAATAAAGATACATTCAGGAAGGGAACTGGTGGTATATTTATTAATTGGCCTGAACATTTACCTGCAGTATTGGCAGAAATCAGAATGACCCCTAGCGCCACTACGGGTTATTCACCTTTTGAAATTTTGATGGGCAGACCGTTTCCAACCCCATGGTGTAAACAAAAAGGTTCTCCTGTGGTAAGGGGGAGACATAAATGTTATAAGTGAAGAATATGTGAGTAAATTGATTGAAACATTGAATGGCATCTATGGTGATGTTTTTTCTACTCTCCCTCAACCCACAGGTGCCCAGACACACCCGTTCAAGCCTGGAGATACTGTCCTGGTGAAACAGCTCCACAAGAATAAGTCGTTGGATCCTCCTTTTGGCCTTCCAACTACAGTGATTGCTGTGACGAGAACCGCTGTCCTCACTGAGGAAGCAAAATCCAAAAAATGGAAAACAGCACACCTGAATCTTTCTTTTATGGGGCACGGAGCAGCAGACTTGCCAGGTCCACAGCACAATCACAAACTTCAAGAAACTCCAGCCACCATATCAGTTAAAAGACCTTTATTTTCTTATCCTGGGTCCAAACATACAACGTTTCAAGCCAATGTGGCTCTTAGTCATGTACATCTTAATTATACAGGTTCATGCTTTTTATACCCTCACCTGTTAATTGTTCATCAACTGTTCATTAACCCATTGTATGAAAAAACATGTATTGCAACATGCAATAGTGACACCTGTTGGTTGTAAAATATAGTACAATCTTTTTTACTTTTGATGTCTCTTTGTTTTTCAATAGAATGGGTGAACAGTATGCATATCATTTAAAATATAAACATAAAACCTATATACAATATTAAAAGAGGAGCATAAAATCCAAACATCTACAATGTCTACACAGTCTACAGAGTATGTTTACATCAATCATGATTTATTCCTTTGCAGAGTGTATTTCTATTGAGAAGAATTCTTTCGCTTTAATTGATTCATTTATCCTTTATTTTACCATTATAACACCCTGCCATTCACAAGCCATTTTTATGCGCCCATGATCAACCAGAAAATATGCAAACAATCCTAACCTTATCCATATATGATTCCCTTTAGTAAAATAGACTCCAATCAAAGTCTTTATTGAGGCCCTTGGGGATAAGGCAATCCAGTTTGTGAATCCAGAAGAGATTCCACAGGAGAACAAAAAGGTTCTCCTGTGGTAAGGGGGAGACATAAATGTTATAAGTGAAGAATATGTGAGTAAATTGATTGAAACATTGAATGGCATCTATGGTGATGTTTTTTCTACTCTCCCTCAACCCACAGGTGCCCAGACACACCCGTTCAAGCCTGGAGATACTGTCCTGGTGAAACAGCTCCACAAGAATAAGTCGTTGGATCCTCCTTTTGGCCTTTCAACTACAGTGATTGCTGTGACGAGAACCGCTGTCCTCACTGAGGAAGCAAAATCCAAAAAATGGAAAACAGCACACCTGAATCTTTCTTTTATGGGGCACGGAGCAGCAGACTTGCCAGGTCCACAGCACAATCACAAACTTCAAGAAACTCCAGCCACCATATCAGTTAAAAGACCTTTATTTTCTTATCCTGGGTCCAAACATACAACGTTTCAAGCCAATGTGGCTCTTAGTCATGTACATCTTAATTATACAGGTTCATGCTTTTTATACCCTCACCTGTTAATTGTTCATCAACTGTTCATTAACCCATTGTATGAAAAAACATGTATTGCAACATGCAATAGTGACACCTGTTGGTTGTAAAATATAGTACAATCTTTTTTACTTTTGATGTCTATTTGTTTTTCAATAGAATGGGTGAACAGTATGCATATCATTTAAAATATAAACATAAAACCTATATACAATATTAAAAGAGGAGCATAAAATCCAAACATCTACAATGTCTACACAGTCTACAGAGTATGTTTACATCAATCATGATTTATTCCTTTGCAGAGTGTATTTCTATTGAGAAGAATTCTTTCGCTTTAATTGATTCATTTATCCTTTATTTTACCATTATAACACCCTGCCATTCACAAGCCATTTTTATGCGCCCATGATCAACCAGAAAATATGCAAACAATCCTAACCTTATCCATATATGATTCCCTTTAGTAAAATAGACTCCAATCAAAGTCTTTATTGAGGCCCTTGGGGATAAGGCAATCCAGTTTGTGAATCCAGAACATCTCCCTAACTTTTAGGAGATGCTCTCTATCGCCCCCCCTCCTTGGTTTCATCACCTGGTCTATAACTAAGAATCTAAGCTGACTTATGTTGTGACCTGCAGAGAGGAAGTGAGAGGATACTGGTGCTTCTTTATTATTACACCTTATGTTAGATTTATGTTCCGTTATCCTCTCCCTTACCTCTCTGCAGGTCTCGCCAATATAAATAAATCCACACGGACATTTAATCATGTAAATAGCATATGTTGCTCTGCATGTAAAATGTTTGTTTATTGTAAACTTCCTACCACTCGTAGGATGGTAGAAGTATTTGCCTTTTATCATTGAGCTACAATGGCTACAATTTAAACATGGATAGCAGCCATTATTGCTACTACCAATTGTTGATTGTATACTTCTCTTTCCAGAGCCTATGTCTGTGTGTATGATCCAATCTCTAATTCTTTTATTTCTCTTGTACGCAATCATTGGTTCTTTTTTTAATTCTTCCACCTGTGGGTTGCATTCCCTAATGATGTGCCAATGTTTTTTTAGGATACCTGCAATCTTTCCACTCAATCTATTATGCTGTGTTACAAATATCATATTGTTCTCATTTCTTTTGTCTGTCTGTTTTTGGCTCTGTCCTAAACCCTCCTCAACATTCACAAGCTGTTCTGTTATTAGTTTTTCTGGGTAGTTCCTAGTGATGAACTTATTGGCCATTTCTCCCAGTCTCTGTTTGCACTTGCTACCATCTGAGACAATCCTCTTCACTCTAGTGAACTGACTCTTGGGTATTGCTCTGAACACACTTTCTGGGTGGCAACTGCCATACTGTAACAAATTATTCTTATCAGTTTTTTTTGTGTACAGGTCAGTCTCCAAGAAACCTTTATCCTTATAAACATAAGTATCCAAATACTCTACTCCTACCTCGCTCATATTTAAACTGAACTTCAATCCATTCACTGAACAATTAAGATCTTCTATAAATGATAAAAGGCTCACAACGTCGCCCCCCCACACGCCAAACACATCATCGATAAATCTCCACCAGGAGATACCATATGTTTGAAAATTCATATTAGAGTATACAAAATTGTCCTCAAAACTACTCATAAATATGTTGGCGTATGTGGGGGCGACGTTGGAGCCCATTGCTGTACCCTGTTTTTGGAGGTAGTAAGTGTCCATGAATAAAAAATAGTTCTGATAGAGAATGATAGTCAACAAATTTATCAGAAACTCAATCTCTTGGGCAGTATAATTGCTACTAGATTTCAATATGTTTTCTACTGCTGCAATTCCACTAGTATGCCTAATAGAGGTATACAAACTGGAGACATCTAGTGTAAATAATATGCATTTATCCCCAACCTGCCCAAGATTTTTGAGTTTGGATAAAAAGTCATTTGTGTCCCTTATATAAGAGGTAGTTTTCTGTATTAAGGGTTGTAATACTTTATCCAAAAAGACAGAAATGTTTGAGAACACAGACCCTATTCCAGCTACAATAGGGCGCCCAGGTGGTTTATTAATAGCTTTATGGATCTTAGGTAACACGTAAATAACAGGTCTAATGGGATTTTTCTCAAATAAATCATCTTTAAATTTCTCTGAAATGATCTCCCTCTTAACTGCTGATTGCAATATGTTCTCTATTTCCTTGTTAATTTGTATAGTGGGGTCTCTGGTTAGTTTTTCATATACTTGACTATCTGCTAGTTGACGTTCAATCTCCTCTATATAGTCTGATTTATTAAGTATAACCACCGCCCCACCCTTGTCCGCCTCCTTGATGATTATATCAGTATTACCTCTTAGTGATTGTATTGCTAATTTATCTTTCTTATTTTTTTGTACCAGTTTCCTTTTCTCATCTTTCTTTAATAAGATATTTATCTCCCTCTGAACAAGGTTCATATAGGTTGTGACACTGTATGTACTTGTAGGTGTAAATTTACTCTTTCTGTTAATACCAAAATCTTTAACATTATCAAATCTGATTTTGTTTTTTTGTGCCCCTTCAGTGAGCTTGTGACCAACATCTTTCTGTAAAGAAAAATATATCCTTAATTTTAGTTTTCTAAAAAACCTGTGTAAATCCTGAAAAACAGTGAAATCATTCAAAGTGTCATCCAAACAATATGATAAACCCTTATTTAATGCTGTGAGTTCCTCATTACTGAGAACATAATTAGATAAATTGGTTACTAAATTATTAGTGTCAAATAAAACATTGTCATACAAAACTTCAGATGCTAGATGTGAGCTAGCCACTTGTGAAACACCGTGATTAGTATTAGATTCTGAGAAATGTCCCAACAAAGCCTTGTTCAGAGAGTCACTGTTGCAAACAATATCACACTTATTCTTATCAAGGGGTTTCTGTATACAACAATTGATCTTATCCGCATTATTTGTGTTGCCAGTCTCATTATGAGCAATATGATCAAATAGGGTTACGCTATCAGATGCAATTTCATTTACTGTCCCCCTTTGTGTACTTCTTGTGGGTAATCGGTCTCGGGTGGCAGCCGGTGTACTCTTATGGTGTATAGGTATGTTAGCTAGTGTGTTGTTCGGCTTCTCATACCTGTAACCCCTCGGCTGGTTTCCCGTCTCCTCTGTTCCATCTTCCGTCAGTACCGGTAGCTTCCTCTCTGCATCCCACGTGTGCGGCGTGGGCGCTGACGCTGTGACGTCATCGCTAGGCCGACTCCGCTGTTTCCTGTGCTTCCTCCCGGCCCGGTGGTATCGATGTCCGAGTCCTCGGTTAAAAAACTGGCAGAGGACTCAGAACCACTGTGGCCATCTCCTTGGGCGGCATTTTGTCTAGCGAATCTTCTCTGTCCCCGCATCTGACTACTGGGGTTCTTGTTTGATCCTGCACTCTGACGCCACCTGTAGACTACTCCATGGCTGTAGTCCTGCTCATCCCTGATGAACTTCTGGCGTTTACGGCTCTCAAGTTGTTTCCTGTAGTCACTCACGGACTTCTCCACATCCATTACCAGTTTCTTGTACTCATCCAGGGGTAAGTTTTTTACGAGTTGCTCCTTTTGCACATTAATCTTATCTTTATATGCATTTATTTCTTGTTGGGCAAACTCGACTGTCCAGGTGATAATATCGAAGGAACACTTGTTAAGTATACTTTCAAACTTATCTGTGTATTCCTTCCTGTCAGCAAACAAAGTTGGACAAGTGGACATTCTCAACCCCCTGGGGATACGTTGAACTTTATGGTACTCTGACAAGGTTATAGCATGCAATTCAAGCACCATTTTCTTCTTAATCTCTTTTTCCAATAGTCTCCCTGTGGTTTCAGAGGGAGTGATGTTTAAAAAGTCTCTGTTACCTAGTACTGTGGCATTGATGTGTTGGGCTGTCTCCTCATCATACCCAAACACCATAGGTCCCAGCTGTGCATTATTGATTATATTAGATATGGTACCTTCAGCCATTTTTCTGGTGTGCACGTTAATCCCAAGGCCACAAACAGCAAAATCCAAAAAATGGAAAACAGCACACCTGAATCTTTCTTTTATGGGGCACGGAGCAGCAGACTTGCCAGGTCCACAGCACAATCACAAACTTCAAGAAACTCCAGCCACCATATCAGTTAAAAGACCTTTATTTTCTTATCCTGGGTCCAAACATACAACGTTTCAAGCCAATGTGGCTCTTAGTCATGTACATCTTAATTATACAGGTTCATGCTTTTTATACCCTCACCTGTTAATTGTTCATCAACTGTTCATTAACCCATTGTATGAAAAAACATGTATTGCAACATGCAATAGTGACACCTGTTGGTTGTAAAATATAGTACAATCTTTTTTACTTTTGATGTCTCTTTGTTTTTCAATAGAATGGGTGAACAGTATGCATATCATTTAAAATATAAACATAAAACCTATATACAATATTAAAAGAGGAGCATAAAATCCAAACATCTACAATATCTACACAGTCTACAGAGTATGTTTACATCAATCATGATTTATTCCTTTGCAGAGTGTATTTCTATTGAGAAGAATTCTTTCGCTTTAATTGATTCATTTATCCTTTATTTTACCATTATAACACCCTGCCATTCACAAGCCATTTTTATGCGCCCATGATCAACCAGAAAATATGCAAACAATCCTAACCTTATCCATATATGATTCCCTTTAGTAAAATAGACTCCAATCAAAGTCTTTATTGAGGCCCTTGGGGATAAGGCAATCCAGTTTGTGAATCCAGAAGAGATTCCACAGGAGAACAAAAAGGTTCTCCTGTGGTAAGGGGGAGACATAAATGTTATAAGTGAAGAATATGTGAGTAAATTGATTGAAACATTGAATGGCATCTATGGTGATGTTTTTTCTACTCTCCCTCAACCCACAGGTGCCCAGACACACCCGTTCAAGCCTGGAGATACTGTCCTGGTGAAACAGCTCCACAAGAATAAGTCATTGGATCCTCCTTTTGGCCTTCCAACTACAGTGATTGCTGTGACAAGAACCGCTGTCCTCACTGAGGAAGCCCCAGTATGGATCCATGCGAATCGGATAAAGAAAGCACCAGACTACATCAACCCTGGCCGTTCCATGATTCCATAGTGTCCCGAGTAGTGTGATACCTCTTGCCGGTAGCGTTCCTGGTGTCAACCATTATCATCCTGTTCCTGACCCTCATTCCTGGTGCGCCCCTGCACAGGCCCAAGCCATTCCCTAGTCCTGGTGTGCCCCGGCACAATAACAATAAAAGTATAATTGACTATGTCACTAATCTCTTATCCATCCCTCTCACCCGTGATGCAAGAGAGTTGTATGTGTCATCATGGGAAACTGACAATGCATTTGTTAAAGCTGCAACTAACTTATACAAGGTGACCAATCAGACTGACTCTTGTTGGGTTTGTGGCTATGTGCCTCATGGGGGAAGATGGGGTTATCCTTTTGTTGGCTTTCCTATCACCACAGACAACTTGACACAAATGATAAATGATGATACTATGTGGAATTTTACACCAATAATTAACACTGATAAAGGTTCTGAAAAGGGTAGGGTCCACTTAATTAATTGTGTAAACCATGGTGTTATTGTCTCCCATAATCTTAATGGTACTATTTTCCACCCCCGTATACTAATAATTAATAAGTCAAGGGCCCACTACAGTTGCTTTAATCTACAATGCAGCTACACCAGTTAATGCTACACTGTTAAATGTATGGGGTAGGTCTTATCTTTCTTTTGAGTATATTCATAATTTTACTGTTAATTAAACTGAATCACATAACACAATTCGTAACTGGTTTTGGCGGAACAATAGAAATATAGGTAAGCAAACAGGTGCTTCTCCAGAAGCCAAGAGGAGAAGATTTCCTTCCTGCCCTCCAGTTATTAAGTTACCTTATGGTTATTATTGGCTTTGTGAAAGATGGGCAGTTAAAATTATACCATGTAGTCATCTATCACCCTGTTACTCGGGTTACATATCCCCAGCATTAAGTATTCATGACACACTCCCTAGTGATAAACTGCGCACATGTAGAGCTTCTAGTTTCACAGTTAAGACTAGTGATGCAGAAATAGCTACTGCATTCTGGTTTCCTACTGCAGCTGCAGTGCGTTTATATTATAAGCTTAATTTATTTGCCACACTTGTAGATGCAGCCTTCCATTCTACCTCAGATGCTATAGAGTCCTTGACTATGCGCCAAGAACAAATAGCTCAAACCGCTCTCCAGAATAGAATGGCTCTAGATTATTTGCTAGCCGCAGAAGGAGGAGTGTGTTAGCGCATAGGTTCTTCTTGCTGTGTTTTTATTTGGAATAACACTGGTAGAATACACCATGATCTTGATAATTTTCATAACATTCAATCACAGATACGTAAATAGGCTAAAGGTCTCTTTGATGATATAGATTGGTCCTTTGGTCTGGGTTCCTGGCTAGGAGCCCTTGGTATGAAAATTTTAATGGGTATTGCATTTATTCTTTTTCTCTTTCTTGCTTTCTTTTTTTATACATAAGCTTACTGTGTGTGTGATTAATAAGCTTAGCAGTACTCACACCAATACTCATCATTCTCTTTTCCATAATACTTCTACTCAGCCATCTCTCTATAGAGTTCTTTATATTCGTTCATTTTTTCTTTTATGTTATTCTGTTAGAATAAAAGAGTGGTATGTTAGGATATGTTAGCATTACCGTTGCCATTTTGTCTTAGGCATCCATTTTGTCCAAGAAAGGTTTATTCTAGTAGCTTATTAGGTATCAAGAAATATGTAGATGTTATGAATATTTGTATAGCTAGAATGGCCTTGTGAATGTTCCTGGTGATGCGCCTGGAAGCCCATTATCTCTATAAGATGCCCACACGGCCTTGCTTTGGGCTGGGCTATGGGCCCAGATGTACTTTTTGTTATGGTTATAGAAATACTTCTTCTTTAAACTCCTTTTTACCCAATTATAATAATGAGCTTATTTCTTTCCTGAGAAACACTGTGTAAAATGATGTAGTTATGAACATGTCATTGTTTAACCCTATATGCTATTTATGCAGTAATCACTGCCTATAAAAGTATTATGTGCATCTTACAATAAACAGAACAGATGTTAGACTGATTGTTGCGGGGTCTAATTCCTGTTCTCTGGGATATCCTGTCATCAAGTAACCCATTGATTTCCAGGTGACAGTATAGGATCCAGGCCAAGTGGTGACTGACACATCCCCCCCCCCCCCCCCCCCGAAAATAACACCTAACAGCTGCCCTTTCTATGGCTTTGGAAGAGTTGGTCTTGCTGTTTTAAGGCATCGTTTTTTTTTAGCTCATAGTATTTAGTCCTATTGTGAGGGGAGGGGCAGGACAGGAAGTTGATGTAGGCTGCTGTTACAGCTACTGTGTTTGTGGTGTATCTTTTTGCGTTTAGAGTTATAATGGCCAGTGACGTTTGTTATTTGTCCTCTGATGACCGCCTTGGAGGCGCCCCAGATGAGGCCAGTGGTGTTTTGGTGTGGGGCATTAAATCCGTTATACGCTAACCATTGCATCTTCAGGTGTTTTTGAAATTCAAGATTGCGGTAAAGGTAAGTGGGGAAGCGCCAGGCTCTTTGGGGTGGCGTGTGGGGGAGTAAATGTAGTTGTAACCAGATGGGAGCGTGGTCTGAGATTATGATGGCAGTGATGTCAGTCTGTGGGACCTGTCTATGTAGTTGATGGGAGCATAAGAAGTAGTCAATGCGGGAGAACGATCCATGTGCTTTTGATACACAAGTAAAGTCTCTACTAGTCGGATGGCATGATCTCCATAAGTCCTTTAACCCTAATGATGTTTTAAAGGCAGTAATTGTACCAGTCTCTCTCTTGTGTCTCCTACCTTGTATTCTTGTCTGATTTGTGGCATGTGTATCAGCCCTGCGGTCTAGCGGTAGATCTTGGGTTAGAGTGAAGTCTACCCCTAGAGGTCTGTCAGCGTGTGGTAGTATGGCGGCTTGGAGAGAGTGCAAGAATTGAGGTAGTATGTGGTTAGGGCCATAGACATTGCATATGACATAGTGTTGCCCAGCTGTTTGTAGATTGGCTGTAATATATCTGCCTTGTAGGTCAGTGTGGATGGCTGAGATTTGAACTGGTAAGCCTTTTTTTGATTAGTATAGCCACTCACCTCTTGCGTCCTTCCATGGGGGTATAAAGGATCTGTCCTACCCATCTTGTTTTTAACTTTTCATGTTCTATGTTTGTAAGGTGTGTTTCCTGCAGTAGTGTTATATCAGTGTGAAGGTGCTTCAGGTGTTGTAGTATGATAATTCTTTTGGCTGGGGAGGTAATGCCTCCCACATTCCAAGATTCTATTTTAAGGGAGTGTGCCATGAGTATAGTGTGGTAATGGGAAGATTTAAAAAAGATTCCAAGAAACGAAGCTATAGAAAAAAAGGTATACGTTTATTCCTTAAAAAAAGTATGCGTGATGCATACAGCAATATCATTTGATGATTACGGTCAATACGACCGAAACTGGTCAGATTTGTATTGTCTAGACTTACCCATGCTGCTGTATCCATCACGCATACTTTTTAAAGGAATAAACTTATACCTTTTTTTTTATAGCTTCGCTTCTTGGAATCTTTTTTACATTTACTATGGTGGAAAATGGGGGATCCACTCCTTCATTTTAAACGAAGCTTTTTTCGTCTATTGGATACCTATTCTCCTTATGGCTACACATATTTACTTTAGGAGCAGCAGTGACCACTAAGCACTCCCCCAACTGATTGCAAACTTTGGATACCTGACATCAACAGAGACATCTGAGGGTCACAGAGTTATCAGCTGCATCCTGTGTGCTTTTGTGTGCATAACCGCACTGTCAGTCCGGATTGCACAGCCTACACAGCTCTTAGTGACAATATTGAGTAGGAAGCCGGTTCGACTGTTGATAGGCTCATCCTCATCATGTGGTACGCCACATGCAGCTAACACAAGAAGAAGGTGAAACCGCTTGTGCCAGAATGCTGTGGGAAAACTCACGACATCGGCTCTACTTGGCTCGACTGCACTATCCGTGCCAACACATAATATCTGGGTGAGTGCTAAACCGCTTGCTCCTTAAGTATTTTATGTACAGAACTGCTGCTGTAACTGATGATTGGGGGAGTATTCTGACTACACGTTGCTGAGTCTAGGAAATACATATAGCTGATTTCCTCACCCCTGAACATTAATAACGCTTTCATTGAAGTGACATTCATTTATTTATTTAGGCTTATCGAGCCTTGCTTTTTTGTAAAGGAATGTTTTACAGCATCAACATTTAAAGAAGTTGTTATTACTCGTATCCTTAAACACCACTCTCCTCTTTACTAATGGGAAGATTGTTGTGGCATTGAAAGTGTTCATTAGGGAGGGGCCGTCAACATTGCGGTGGTTCAGCAATGGGGCCTTTACAGTCCCATTTAAGTGTTTGTGATATGAAAGGTGTATGTGATTTTCTGAGGTTGTCATGTGAGTGCGCAAAATTGGTAATTCACATCTCATGGTGATGTTAAGCAGAAGTCTTTCCTGGATGAAGTCTTTCATCATTCTGGGCGGTATCCGGCACTCCTCCCACGATCTTGTAATAGGGAAAGATATGGCTATAAGATTAGTGGTTCAGGATGATCAGCGAGGGGCTGAACAGATTGTATGCATATTAGACAGGGAATAGAGGACACCAGTAAGAATAATATTAACATTAAAGCAATATTAAGAAAATGGAAAAAAACAAAACAAAGAAAAACAAAGGTAAGAGATACTCAGTCTATAAGAGTGTCTTAGAGCCATGCAGATCATGGTCTGTGAGGCAATTGGATTGAGAAGGGAACTGGGTGTCTGTGGCATTCTTCAACCCTCTCCATTCTGTGTTTCAGAGTCGAGGTACTCTTATATCTTATAGCTGCTGAGGGGTGAGGAAAAGATTAGGTCTCTTGGGGGTCATTATTCTTAATTTGGCGGGATAGAGAAGTTAAGCTTGTCTGCCCATGGTATGCAGCTTGTAGCAGAGGGGTGCAAACTCCTTTCTTCAACTGGTGACCTCTGCTCAGAAGTCCTGGAAAATGAACAGTTTGTGTCCTTCATAGGTGAGGTCTGGTTTGGCTCTGTATGCTTTCAGCACTGCCAGGTTTTCCTGATATCATAGTAACTTGAAGATGACTTGTCTGGGTCGCTGGTTAGCTCTGGCTGGTAGTGTCATACTCTGCAAGGGAGCAGGTTCAGGAGTTGGGAGCTGTTGTGCAGAGGTGTCAGGTTCTGGGGTTAAAGTTGTGTTTTGTCTGCGTGTGTCTTTCCTTTTTGGCATAATTAAACAGGTACAAGGTTTTAGGAAATAAAGGTGATGGTTTTATTTATAGGATAATTAGCAATGCAGAGATATGCAATTAGATAAGGCAATGTCCATAGGCTGTAGTATTAGGCAGGAATACAGATCTTTGTAATAACAGGCAGGATACTTGCATATGCTGTAGATTGGAACTGTAATAACAGACTGGAATGCAGATCTTTGTAATAACAGGCAGGATACTTGCATATGCTGTAGACTGGAACTGTGCAATAACAGGCAGGATATTTGCATATGCTGTAGACTGGAACTGTGTAATAACATGCAGAGCTTTGTAATAAAGGGCAGGATACTTGCATATGCTGTAGACTGGAACTGTGTAATAACAGGCAGGAATGCAGATTTGTAATAACAGACAGGATACTTGCATATGCTGTAGACTGGAAATGTGTAATAGCAGGCAGGAATGCAGAGCTTTGTAAAAACATACAGGATACTTGCATATGCTGTAGACTGGAACACTATAGTAACAAACAGGAAACTTGCATAGACTGCAAACTGGAACTCTATAGTATCAGGTAACAAGCAAGCAAAAGTACCTGAGTCAGTCTGTAGGAAATAGAGAATTTAGACAAGATCAATTGCCAGGAAATCAGTCCAAAAACGAAACACAGTGCCAAGGGAATATCCAGAAGAATAGTCAGGAAATGAAGCAGAAATCAGGAACCAGGAAATTCAAACAAATCTGTATTTCACTCAGGAAACAGGACCAGAGGGTCTTTCAGAGTATAACACTCAATGTCAAGGCCCAGAACTGCCAGCAAACCTCCCAGATATAGCAGGCTGCTGCTTGTCTGATTTGTTTCAGCTGGTAAGCAGGTGGAGCCAGAGAGCCAAAGTTGCAGCAAACAGAAAAACCAAATATTCTTAGCCAGTGATCAAGCCATCTGGTGGCAAAGAGGTAAGACAACAGGCTGGGAAAGAACAGCAGCAGAAATAGAAACAGGTCCCAGGTTCAATTCCAGGCTGGGTCATGACAGGTAGTGTTTCAGGGCATATCCTGTGTGCTCTCTCCACATGAAGCATCAGCATATTCTTGGTTCAGTTGTAAGAGTTTAGGTAAGGTCAAGGCTGTGAATTCTAGCAGGTCTTTGTTTCTGACTGTCTCAGGCACTCCTACCACTTGCAGTGACTCCATTTTGGGTAGGAAAAAGGCCTTCAGCTCTTGAATAAAGTCCCTGTCTGAAGGGGTAGAGGGGTCCGCATGATTCTCTGTGGCATGCTTCTGTTTTCTGATTGCCAGACATGATGGGTATAGCTTGTGACGTGGATACTTTGAAATATTTATTGACTTTCATAGATGGAAGCGTGAGATTCCTGTGTTATAGCAAAGCTGTCCACCTCTCATATGTATACAGTCAGGTCTTTGTAAGGTTATGATATCCAAAAGAACAGGGAAGCAAAACAGGAGCCAAAGGCTTGATTATAGTTGGTTTATTTGTCTGTGCAAAACAGGTGTAAGGAAGACATTCAAAGACACCTGACGTGTTTCACGCATGCGCAGATGCGCTTCATCAGAGGCTCTGTAAGATTATGACAGGTATGTCAAAAGTGCCAAGGTCGTCTCTAGGTAAAAGTGGTGAACACTAAGATTATTTGGTACGGGCTCACTCCAGAAGTCGCCCTGTGCAGTCTGGGTTCACAGTGTAGCTATGTGTTTGAGAGCGAGTTTCAGGATTATGGTAGGCCTACAAGGTGAAACACCCAGGGTGTCAGTGTTGTCTTTAGCTGATTAGGTGGCTCTTTCAGATGAACTTTCTCCAACCCAGGATACAAGCGGTTTGCAGGGTCAGTTATATAGGTGGGCAGAGGGTGTTAAAGTGATAGAGCCCCAATTACTATGAATACTGATAGGTATTGGCAGTGTTGCAGAAAGATTGTTTTTTTTTGTTTTGTTTTTTTTTCTCTCCTTCTCCTTGCTTCCTATTCTCTCCCTCCTTTCTACTTATTTTGCTCTTGTTCTTGTTCAGCTTAATGTGTCTCCTCATCAACGGCCTGGGTAATGGCTCACATGAGCTAGGCCCCTATTCATACACTGTATTATGTGTGTCTCAGCTGTTAATGTGTAGACTCATAAAGTAGCACTGTCAATGAATCTGTGGGGGTGGGTGTTAAGCCTTCAGTCCCTGGGTGTATTTGTCTAGGGGATCGGCACTCAGCTCCTCTCTGTGAAATTAAAAAATTATAGTGGGACAAGGAATTCCAAAATTAAAAAAATTAAAAAAAGAGAGGTACCACATATGATATTAAGTACAACATTTGTATGAGTTTATAATCTGAGGTGATAGACATACCCACAGAAGGTAGATAAACTAAGCTACTAGGCAGAGAAATCCCATAGGCTGATGGAAACAACTCCTGACTTAAATGAACATGGTGCCTTTAGGATTTCCACACTGCACCTTCAAGTAAAGGAGGTATAAATAGAAGCACTGAACAAACAACAAGCCATCTTGATAAAGGCATTAAACTGTTGAAACACGTAGAAAGATACGTTTATTAGGATTACTGAATAGGAATACACAGTGATACTATCAGACCTTTTTTTTTAAATTTGGAGCCAAATCTTGTTATGACCATCCGATTAGCTACAGGCCCTGCAGCACAGTCAGTGAAGAATCTGGGAAAAGGCTGAAAATACACAGCAAGGAGATCCACAGCAGGCAAGTCTGACTAAGTGTGACTGCGTTTTGGGACTACACCACATACCACTATGGAGGTCCGGTAAGGCTAGCAAGTTGTGACATTGAATTACTGACCGGTCAGCTACTTATCCACCTAGACTCTTTAACCAATTGGAGTATAATTACAAATACTGCGATTCAGCAGAGAAGGCTTTCTGACTGTCCTAAAGGAATTATATACATCGTATAAAGCTTTTGCCCACCACTCTGCCTATTAGCAATATTGTATTTTATTCATTTATATTTACTTTATTCAAGTGTCAATCAAAGTATCTAAGCACTAGAAGCTGCTGATATTAAATTAAATTAGTCCTCTGTTTTTTATTTCCAGCCTCGTGAACTGCCTATGTATGGAACGGTAATATAGAATTACTATGATAGAATATACCGATCTCAACAGTTTTTAATTTTAACGGTTTTGAGTCACAGATTTATGCTATAATTTCACTTATTAATCGTGTTCGATTACATTTTAAACTGCAGCTCGTTTTTATGTGTATGTATTTTCTTGGATCAAATTTGTTTTATAGTTGTGGCCCCAACATTTTTTACGCATATTCTGACAATTATTTTATTTGTCATATACACTTCTATGGTTTTACATATTTCATATGAATTAAATATTCTTTTCTATACATCAGATTTTTTACTATCTGATTATTACCAATTAACATCCTCTAGCTCCCACCAGAGTGCCACTCAACACAACTCCTTTTTTCTTACATGTATTTATGTTGTGTTTTATGCAACTTTTTTCTTTCCCTCCACTTTGCGCAAGCTCTCCAGTCGCACTAACCCAACAAGCATAAATCGCGATTGCGCTTGAATGAATGCGTTTACATTCAACTTGCTATAAGCACGATATTTCCGTTGTGCGCAATCGCTATTTATGTGTGTCTGTGTCTATGTATGAATGAATGTATTAGCCTCAGGAGGTGATGTTGTTGCCAGGGAAACAAAGCTGCTTACTACAACATCCCACAACCAAATAAATATCAGATATTTGGTAAAATATCCTCCAGAAGTAAGTTGTGAACACCCTCTCTTAGTACCATCATACGTTAATCCTTTTGTATAGAAGATAGCATGCCCTTTCCATCCCTGTATTTTTTTTTTTTTGATGCAGACATCAACCTCCCTCAATGATAAAGCTTATTATAGCTGCCTGCAACTGTCAAAAGGTTCCTCTCCCCAAAGTCCAGTTGGAATTATCTGCATAAAACTACAGTAGTGCATGTCAGAACAGCTCTGACTAATACATTTGGCAAATTAAATAAGAATCGAATGCTGTCCAACAGACTTTTGCACATTATGAAGACAAGCCTTTACTGACAAGGACTTCCTGCCATTTTAAAGGGACAGTATACACCAACTTTCATATAACTGCATGTAATAGACACTACTATACAGAATAAGATGCACAGATACTGATATAAGAATCCAGTATAAAACTGTTTAAAAACTTACTTAGAAGCTCTCAGTTTAGCTCTGTTGAAAAGGTAGCTGGAAAGCCCACTGCATGTGGGAAATAAGAAACTCCCCCCTCTCCCTTCTTTTGCATATGAAAAGACCCTTTACACAAACAGAAGCAAGCTGGAGTAGGTAGCTGACGGTATTCTCCTAAAACTTTGGGGCTTGGTTAGGAGTCTGAAAATCAGAGCACTAACTTTAAAAATAAGCAAAACTATACTTTTTTTTTTAATAAAAAAAACTTAATGGGCTATATAAATAGATCATCAGCAAAACATTTATGCAAAGAAAAATTGAGTATATAATGTCCCTTTAAGCCCCCATAGCACAACCCCTAACCAGTGGAAAGATATTCAAAATCTACATACACATTTAGAACAAACAAAGCTGTGAGCTCTGTGTTTGTTCTGCAGTATATCTATATAACCATGTACAGAAAAACAATCCAGGGTGAAAATACCAACTAAATATGGACAATATGGACAAGGTAAGCAACAACCCTTTAATGTTGGTCTTTTAGCTCACTGCTCAGTAGGGCACAGTTACATACCTCTAGACAGGTGAGAGTTCACACCTTAATTCCCCGTATTGCCCTTAGTGTGATTAAACACTGTGTAATTTCCAAAAACACTAAGTTGTGAATGAACAAAGCTGCAAAATATCAGTGCTTATTTCCAGTCTTAGCTCACTACCTGTAACTGTAAAACAATGCACCACATTCACAGCCCAGCAGACTTACCAATGTAACTCAAGTCCTACTGTCCAAATCGGAGTCTCCACCACCTCCAACTAAATCAGAAGCTCCTTCTGCTGCTTACACGCTGCCAATGCTGGGGTCACATTCGTTACACAATATAGCAATCAAAACAAAAAAAATATGTAATATTGTGAAAACACATTTCCCACTTTTATCTGTTGATGATGGATTAGAAAATAAACTCCAAAAAGGATGCAGGTATTCCTATAGGAAAGGTAAAACGATTGCAAATTTTGTTTCACCTACGCAACTGAGGGAGCAGACCAACACGCACAAGTTCTTGTCTATCATTCAAAGGCACATACAGATGTGGGAATTTTCAGTGTAAGGCGTGTGAGTATCAGTAGGTAATGGCTTTAAAAGTGTGGCCATTGGAGAGAGGTTTCAACACAAGTAATGTGTAAATTGTAGCTTTACATATGTGACATATTTGTTGACTTTTGTTGAGTGCAAGGTTCAATATGTAAGACCACCAGAGAGTTCAGGCCATGCATACGTGAATATTTATTAAACATAACTAGTAGTAGACTTACTACTCCCCTTATCCAACATTTTAGACGCTGCCTTTAAAAAGAGTGGATAGTCTAAGATGGTCTGTTATTGAGGAGGTAAAATTAAGAAAAGAGGAGATAATATAAATTTATTACTGGCTAAGAGAGATTTGTTTTGGATATACAAACTCTAAACTCAGGTACCAATGAGTCTCAATTCAGAATTTGACCTCATAATTTTTGGCATTAATTTGCTGTTTAACTTAGGGCAATAGAAAAGGGAGAAGGCACCAACATAGCGTGATTCTGCAAATATATGCCAGATATACAATTTTGAATCAAATACACTCACATGTATTCAAGCACTGTAATGTAGTGCAAACTAGGCAGACCGGATCCTCTGAGTTGTCCGGTGAACCCTCTCCAGGTATATATGACAGGAACAACTGCAAAGTAGTGTGTTTCACTCTGATGTGTGCTCTATAAATATAAGAGACAATCCCCACATAGCATAATACTGTATAAATAAAATATTTTGCTAATAGGTGGAAAAATTACCCTCACTTTTGGTCTAGCACTGTAATGTAGTGCAGACTAGGCAGACCAGAGCCTCTGAGCTTTCTGGCAAGCTCTCCTCCACGATCAAATGAAATCAGGTGTATGACCAAGTATATAGTGTATCTTTCAGCTTGCTTGCAGAGTTCAGGGTGGGGTTAACAACCACAGCAAATGTTTGTTATTGGGAATAAAAAAAAGTGGGATCAAAAATAGCAAGTAACTTGGAAAACTTAAAAACAAGTGTTTATTAAACTAAACAAGTGTTTATTAAACTAACTTAGGGCAATGCCCTACACAAGGCCATTTTAAGGGCCATTGGTAGTTTATTGTAGGCTAGGTTATTTTTATTTTGGGTGGCCTTTTTTATTTTGATAGGGCTATTAGATTAGGTTTAATTCTTTTTTATTTTTGATAATTTAGTTTGTTATTTTCTGTAATTTAGTGTTTGTTATTTTTTGTAATTAGATACTTTATCATTTTTAGAGTAGTGTTAGGATTTTTTTAATGTGTAGTTTAGTTTTATTTAATTGGTAGTTAGTTTAATTTTAGTTTAATAATTATATTAGTTTAATTGTTAGTTTAAACTTAGTTTTTTTAATTTGACAGGTAAGTTTTAATTTAATTTAAGGTAGGGAAATTGTAATTTTAATATAACGTTAGGAGAGCATTAGGTATAGGAGTTACTAGTTTAAATTAGTTTATTGCGATGTGGGGGGGCTTTCGGTTTAGGGGTTAATAGTTTAATTTATTATATTTCATTATGGGGGGCTTTCAGTTTAGGGGTTAATAGGTTTATTATAGTGGCAGCGGTGTAGGGCTTAATAACTCTAGTATAGTAGGGGCAATGTGGGCGGACGGCAGATTAGGGGTTAATAATATTTAAATAGTGTTTGCGATGCGGGAGGGCAGCAGATTAGGGGTTAATAACTTTAGTATAGTGGTAACGATGTCTAAGAGCAGCAGGATAGGGATTAATACATTTTATTAGTGGCGGCGATGTTGGGAGTGGCAGATTAGGCATTAATAAATTTATTATATTAAGTTAAACATAGAAGGTAATAGTGAGTGAGGCACAGGGAGAGATAGGAAGAAGGTGATAGTGAGTGAGGCACAGGGAGAGATAGGAAGAAGGTGATAGTGAGTGAGGCACAGGGAGAGATAGGAAGAAGGTGATAGTGAGTGAGGCACAGGGAGAGATAGGAAGAAGGTGATAGTGAGTGAGGCACAGGGAGAGATAGGAAGAAGGTGATAGTGAGTGAGGCACAGGGAGAGATAGGAAGAAGGTGATAGTGAGTGAGGCACAGGGAGAGATAGGAAGAAGGTGATAGTGAGTGAGGCACAGGGTAAAGATAGGAAGAAGGTGATAGTGAGTGAGGCACAGGGAGAGATAGGAAGAAGGTGATAGTGAGTGAGGCACAGGGAGAGATAGGAAGAAGGTGATAGTGAGTGAGGCACAGGGAGAGATAGGAAGAAGGTGATAGTGAGTGAGGCACAGGGAGAGATAGGAAGAAGGTGATAGTGAGTGAGGCACAGGGTAAAGATGGGAAGAAAGTGATAGTAAGTGAGGCACAGGGAGAGATAGGAAGAAGGTGATAGTGAGTGAGGCACAGGGTAAAGATGGGAAGAAAGTGATAGTAAGTGAGGCACAGGGAGAGATAGGAAGAAGGTGATAGTGAGTGAGGCACAGGGAGAGATAGGAAGAAGGTGATAGTAAGTGAGGCACAGGGAGAGATAGGAAGAAGGTGATAGTAAGTGAGGCACAGGGAGAGATAGGAAGAAGGTGATAGTAAGTGAGGCACAGGGAGAGATAGGAAGAAGGTGATAGTAAGTGAGGCACAGGGAGAGATAGGAAGAAGGTGATAGTGAGTGAGGCACAGGGTAAAGATGGGAAGAAAGTGATAGTAAGTGAGGCACAGGGAGAGATAGGAAGAAGGTGATAGTAAGTGAGGCACAGGGAGAGATAGGAAGAAGGTGATAGTGAGTGAGGCACAGGGTAAAGATGGGAAGAAAGTGATAGTGAGTGAGGCACAGGGAGAGATAGGAAGAAGGTGATAGTAAGTGAGGCACAGGGAGAGATAGGAAGAAGGTGATAGTGAGTGAGGCACAGGGAGAGATAGGAAGAAGGTGATAGTGAGTGAGGCACAGGGAGAGATAGGAAGAAGGTGATAGTGAGTGAGGCACAGGGAGAGATAGGAAGAAGGTGATAGTGAGTGAGGCACAGGGTAAAGATGGGAAGAAAGTGATAGTAAGTGAGGCACAGGGAGAGATAGGAAGAAGGTGATAGTGAGTGAGGCACAGGGAGAGATAGGAAGAAGGTGATAGTGAGTGAGGCACAGGGTAAAGATGGGAAGAAAGTGATAGTAAGTGAGGCACAGCATTAAAAGACAAACGCAGAAAATTGTAATCTAGCTGCTTGTGTCTTGTTTTTTGTCTTTTTTATTTTTACCTGTGGCTAGTAGTTTAGTTCTATCCATCTCCCTAACCTTTTCTAATGCACTCTCTGTGTGTGCTATAGCCCCTTGCTTTAAATCTTTTACTTAGACATGCAGCTTCCTTCTCAAAATCCCCCCCTTTTTGGAGCAGCCCCATTGGTATATTGTTTAGCCATTTTTGATCATGCCCCCTTTTGGCATGTAGATATCCATTGCTGTCTGTGTCTTTCTTAAAAAGCTTAGTTTGGATGTCTGTGTTTTCACTAAAAAACACAACATCCAAAAAATCCATTTCTGAATTGCTTCTTTTGCCAGTAAATGATAAATTAAACTCATTATAGAAAATGGGGATTAGGAAAGAACCTAAGTGGGGGTTTCCTATAGTAAGTTAATTAAAAGTTCAATACTTTATTAATTGAATTAAAAAGGAGAATAACACCTCCACCGTATGTACCGCTGTTAGCCAAACATATGATACAATTAAACTAATATGTGACATCAACCCCCTGTTTCCTGGCCGATATCTGCAGTCCTCGGCATCAGGTGACAGGGGTGACTAACATACAAGAGTAAAAAGTGCAAAACCAATGCACTAGTGACACAAACGCATTTCGGCTGTCTTGGCAGCCTTTATCAATGTGAAAGTACAGGCAAACCGAAGTCTGGGTGCCACCCCTTTATATACACATGAAATACACAATCCTAATCCAATCAGATCTTTTCGTTGTCTCAACGCCCCTTAACTGGCTAATCATGGCCGTATATACGTCATTTAATGGGTGTGTGATTCAGCCGTCCATTGATAGGATAATGGCTTGTTATGTGTTAAGTTTATATTTAGGTAGATGGAGTGAGTTGCAATCAACCCGTGCTTGTCAAAGCTATATAACCCCATTAACACAAGGTTATCCCATATTGCTTTGGATCCGTGCTGTGTATTCGTGATCCGTGATAATAGGGTGGTTATGTATTATGTTTATATTTATATTTAGGTAGATGGAGTGAGTTGCGATCCACCCATGCCTGTCAGAGCTACAAAGCCCCATTAAAACAGGGTCATCCCACATTGTTTTGGATCCATGCTTTGTATTAGTGATCTGTATAAATAGGATGATCCACTATGGTGACGTTGCCTGTGTGTAATACTAGTCATGTAATTCATGAGATTGTTATGACTCCACATACAGGCTTGCCCGTGATTGCATAAATCCATATGTCATATGTATTGGCCAGTAGTTAACCGATATTAATAGGTCCCTTATCAAGACAATAAGCTGGACGCTGTCTGTCAGGCTAGTCTTGGCCGTGACTATGTCATACAGTGGGCGTGTACTTTTGCCTTCCAATGGATAGCAACCAGGTTACGTAATCATGGGGCAGTTATTGTTTATATCCGATATGTAGCGCCTGTAATGTGATTTTATGGCAAGACAGGAGGCTTCATATTTTATGCATAATCTTTACTGACTTCCAAAACAGCAGTAAAGAACAATAACATAGAAACAAAAACAACCAATCAGCAACAAGCAGATAATATAATCCCACAGCAACAGTAAATATCTTTCTCTTTTCTTTGCTGCCTTCCAGTCAGCAGGTGATGTTTTTCTTTTCTCATGTTTTAATTTATATATTTATATTTTATATATTAGTCCCATATATGCTTATTTAGTTTAATTACTCATTTGTATTCCTTAGTTAGGGAATTCTTTATTTTCCATTACATTTATATATTTTATATATTTATCTCCTCACAGGCCTAGCTTAGTGTCTCCATGCAGATGCGCATCAGGCTGTGGAATTGTGGCTGCATGATGCACGCGCTGCGTTAGTTATTTTTTCCTCAGCAATGTAATGTATTTAAGCAAAGTTGTATTAAGAGTTTACTAAAGTACTTTTAAAAAGGAAACACTAAATTAAAGTGACAGTAACAAATTTTTATTGTAACAAATTCTTATTTGAGGTAAATGTAAGTTATAACCTTATGATAAACTAATAGGCTGTATTGGCACATTATTATTTATTAATCCTGAGGCATTTTTTTATTTAATTATCATCCTTAGTAGGCATATCTATATAGCCTTATTTGATTAATATATTTTATAAATTATTTTATAAATTATTTTTCTTTAATATTTAGCATGATATTTTATCATGCTTTCTAATATATTTTTTCCTTATTAATTACAGTCCTTATCTGCAATTGCAGGTTTTCAATAATGGAGTCCTCAGATAAGTCCTCTTTTACCACTTCTGCCCCTCCCCCTGAAATTCCCGTTAGACACAATTCTCCAAATGTGAATTCCTCCCTTTCCTCTGATTCAGAGGAAGAGTGCCCTCAAGACCGTAAAAGACGGTGGCATTCCCAATCTATTCCTCTCTCTAAAAAAGGGAAAGACCCGGCACGCAAAATGAAAGCCCTTCCCCCGGGCAAAACCAATAGGGGCGTTAGAACCTCTTCCCCGGAGGCAAATTGGGGTAAAATAATCCTTAACCCTGAGGATTTTAATCAGGGAAGTCTGGGCACAGACTCTGAAATTTTTGATTGGAGGGATCTGGATCAGAGGGATTTTTGTCCGGAGCTCAATTGGGATTCGGGAAGTCCCTCTGATGGAGATTCCCCTTTAGCCCATCAAGCCCATCCTCAAGGCCTTTCTGGAAGAACGCTTACAGATGAAGATGCGGATGGGGATTTTTTGATCCTACTGGGAATCCCATTTTTAATCCCAAACATATCAGTCATCCCCACTCTTCTGTGTGGTCTCTCCCTCCTCATCTGTTTAGGTTCCTTCAGAGACATCTTCGCCAACCTCTAGAATGTTGTAGACCTTCGCTTCCAGGCAGAGAATCTATCACCCCCGAGTTTGACCCTAAGCTGGTTACCTTTCGGACTAGGAAAGGTAAGGATCCAAGGAAAGGGCTTGCAATATCCCTTCACGAGGCTCAGGATAAACTCCTTGACATTTCTGGCCCTTTGGCTCAGATTCTTCTTCTTTCCGACAATGTCCATCTTTCTGGTTCTTCTTTGGATCCTTCCATGGTCAGGGATTTGGGCTTTTAGAGCCATTTATTTACTGGGTCATGCCAATGCGGCTGTCAGGAATATGTCAGGAACTGGTATGTGGAACTCAATTTGCAGATCTCTCAAGGAAATAGTTTTTTTGTATCACAAACTCTTAGAAGCACACTATGGTTCAAGCGTTCCCTCTGGTGAGAGCTAGTGAGTATTATTAATTCCTTATTAAGAGGGAAAGAGGAAAATGGTATTTGATAACCTGCAACAGCACTTAAATAATACTCTCCTTGATGGAAAAACAATATGACAGCCTGTACACAGATTAGCTGAGATTTGCAAGTCTCTGATTTAGTAATATAACAGCCGGTACACAGGTGATCTGAGATTCACAAGTCACAGATTTAATAATACAGTCTATGGGTTAATCAATTCTCAGCAGGACCTCTGAGTAATACTTTATAGCAACAGATTGACATAAAAGTTTAACTTGAAACAGCAGAGCTAAGGTTATTGTAGAGTTAAATGAAGGAAGAAGATTACTCACTCTGTGGTGTTTTGCTCAGCTGCTGGTTGATTCACTTTCAGAGCAACTAGTGATTTTCAAAGCCAAAGTGGGAGGAGTTTTACTCCGGTTTCAGTTCAGTCTCCACAGGAACAAACACAAGCAAATAATATGTACAGTTGATGCAGATCTTTGAGGAAGAGAAATCAAATGAGGATTTTGCTTATAAAGAGGTTTTACCTTTACAGTGAGATCCGGAGCTGTTAGGAAGGAATTAGCTTTGGTGCAGCAGCAGTTGTAACCGGTCTTATTGCCTGTAAGTAAAGTTGTTCCTTGATGCTGCAGCAGGAGGTTTCTTGTAAAAAGAGGATCTTTAACTCTTGGTGAGAGCTTGTAATTTCTTGGTTCCAAATATGGTGTATAGGAATACAAGTAGGTAGCTTAGGTAGGGTTATCAGCAAACAGCTAGACATACACAAAATACTGAGCACTGAATACTGGGAGTTCAGCCTACTTAAAGGGATTGTGGGCAGGGTCAGGTGATAAAGACTTAAAGAAACAGATCCCAATACCAGATCGTTACATGACCTACCCACCCACCCCCACCCCCACCCCCCCCCTCAAGCAAGCTGTTCCACAGCTTGAGGCTTCGGGCGATCTGGGTTTCGTCTATGAAACAGAGAAACAAGTCTCAGGGCATTGAGGTTAGAGGCCGGTTCCCAAGTATCCTTGTCAGAGGGGTATCCCTTCCAGTGGACCAAATATGGTAATATGTCACCGCTGAGATGAGAGTCAAGGAGAGAATTTACTTCATAGGTGTCTGGATCCCTAATGGGCAGTGGAGGTGGAAGAACTGAGCAGGAGGATTGGGGAGAAATGTAGGGCTTCAAAAGGGAGACTGGTCCAGAAGTGTGAAGTGAACTGGGTCCCCCTATTGGTGATAACGATGGGGGGTATACCATGTAATTTGATGATATTGTCAAGGAACAATTTAGCTGTTTCCGCAGAGGTTGGTAATTTGTGATACGGTATGAAGTGTGCCATCTTTGTAAATGTGTCAATTACAACAAGTATGGTGTTGAAGGTTAAGGAGGTGGAAATTTCTACAATGAAGTCCATACAAATTTGTTGCCAAGGTTTATCTGCTATAGTCAGAGGCATCAAGAAACCATATGGTGGTTGTCTTTCATTTTTTGCAGTAATACAGAGGTGTATAGTGATGATTTTTTATAATTAACTGATGGAGTTTTGTTGGAATAAAAATTTTTCCTTCATGATAATATATCCCATTGATTTTGGTTAAAAGAGAATGGGGAAGGTCTTGATCATCTTGGGAATATAATTGAATATCATCCATTATGTGAGCTGTTGAACCGACGAACCGTTCAGTTGGAATGATAGAGGTGGTTATATGTTGGGTAGTGGGTTTGCTTGGCTGTCTAGACAAAGCGTCAGCTTTTCCATTTTTATTAGCTGGTCTATACACAATCTGGAAGTCGAATCTAGAGAAATACAAGCTCCAGCGGACCTGTCTTGCTGACAATGATTTATTTGTTTGTAAATATTGCAAGTTTTTATGGTCTGTAAAAATTATGAATGGTTGCTTCGTGCCTTCTAGTAAGTGTCTCCAATGTTCCAAGGATCTTCTGATAGCCAAGAGTTCCTTTTCCCCTATTGGGTAATTGAGTTCTGCTGGGCTCATTATCTTAGAGAAGAAAAAAAACAGGTTGTAATGGTTCAGAGAAGGATTTCCTCTGGGAAAGTACAGCGCCAATAGCGTAGTCAGAAGAATCGACTTCCAAGATGTACTGATGGTTCATGTTAGGGAATCTTAGAATGGAAGCGGTTGTGAAACTTCCTTTTAGGAAGTTAAAAGCTGAAATGGCTTGGGGTGTCCAAACGAAAAGGATTGGTGGCAGAGGTTAATTGTGTGAGAGGTTTTGCTATAGCTGAGAAATTCTTTATAAACTTTCTGTAATAATTAGAGAAACCTAGGAATCGTTGAAGTTATTTTCTGTTCCTGGGAAGGGGCCGATCCTTGACCGTTTCAACTTTTTCTATTTGCATATGTATGCCTTCGGGCATTATGGTGTATCAGAGAAAAGGTATGTTATTGCAGTGGAACAAACATTTCTCTGGTTTTGCATATAACTTGTGGATCCTCAATCTGGATAAGACCCACCTGACATGTTTAACGTGTTCTTCATAAGTTTTGGAGTATATCAGAATGTTGTCCAGATAGACTACCATGCATACATCCAGTAAATCTCTAAATACATCATTGATGAAGTGCTGAAATGTAGCTGGGGCTTACATAAGCAGGTTTAACTTGAAACAGCAGAGCTAAGGTTATTGTAGAGTTAAATGAAGGAAGAAGATTACTCACTCTGTGGTGTTTTGCTCAGATGCTGGTTGATTCACTTCCAGAGCAACTAGTGATTTTCAAAGCCAAAGTGGGAGTAGTTTTACTCCGGTTTCAGATCAGTCTCCACAGGAACAAACACAAGCAAATAATATGTACAGTTGATGCAGATCTCTGAGGAAGAGAAATCAAATGAGGATTTTGCTTATAAAGAGGTTATACCTTTACAGTGAGATCCGGAGCTGTTAGGAAGGAATTAGCTTTGGTGCAGCAGCAGTTGTAACCGGTCTTATTGCCTGTAAGTAAAGTTGCTCCTTGATGCTGCAGCAGGAGGTTTCTTGTAAAACGAGGATCTTTAACTCTTGGTGAGAGCTTGTAATTTCTTGGTTCCAAATATGGTGTATAGGAATACAAGTAGGTAGCTTAGGTAGGGTTATCAGCAAACAGCTAGACATACACAAAATACTAAGCACTGAATACTGGGAGTTCAGCCTACTTAAAGGGATTGTGGGAAGGGTCAGGTGATAAAGACTTAAAGATACAGATCCCAATACCAGATCGTTACAGAGGATATATCCAGTGAAAGACGCAGAGCTGCGTTACTTCGCACTGACCCCAAATTGGCTGTTCTAGCTACAGAAGAGGCAGGCTCTCAAGCCAAAGGCTTATTATTCGGAGACCCCTTTCTCACTATTATGAGACATTATGTTTCGACTTTCACATCAATTGATAAAATTCAAGCATCCCTTAGAAAGGTTTTCCAACCCAGATGGGTTTTTGCCAGGGCCGGCAGATACAGAGGTCGCCTGCCCGGCCGCCAAAATTTTGGCTAACGCCAGTTCATGGAGCTCAATCAACCTCAGTACCCACCAGGATACTAACAACTCTGATGAAGCGCATGTGCCCATGCGCGAAACGCGTAAGATTGGAGTTCACCTTGTAACCAGAAAGCCTACCTTGCAATAAAACTTTTTCCTGACACCTGGACTCAGCTTTCCTTCTTCCTCATTTAGGATACTAACAACCTCAATATCCACTAGGATATCACAGAGCCATGTTCCCGTTCAGAGCCAGACCTGCGGGACCCAGACAATTGACCTCACAAATTTCTTTGGCCCTTCCTAACATCAACCAAGGTGAGTCCCCATCCTTCTTCCCACTTGTTGTTTGCGGGCAGACTCGCCCATATTTTCCAAAATTGGTTGTCTCTGTTTGCAGATCCCTGGGTTCTCCAAACCGTTAATGTTTTGTCATAGAATTCATTTGCCCTCCCTTCTAATCACAACTCCCCAATCCCTTACGTCTGTCTGTGGAAGGACAGAACCTTATCAAAGAAGAAGTCTTATCCCTCCTATCAAAAGAAGCTATATAACTTGTTTCACAGAATTCTCCTTTAGGCTTCCTGAGCAATCTCTTCCTGGTCTCAAAAAAGTCAGGAGGTTTTTGTCCTGTCATCAACTTGAGGGACCTCAACTTTTTTGTAGTATACCGCCACTTCAAAATGGAGGGCATCCATATGCTGAGAGACCTCCTCCGTCTGAACGATTGGATGGTTCGTTTGGACTTGAAGGACATTTATTTAACTGTGCCGGTGGCCCCTCTCTGTCAGAAGTATCTTCAGTTCAGATGAGCAGACCACCTTTGGCAGTTTACCTGTCTCCCTTTCAGACTCAGATCAGACCATTGGTGCTTTACAAAGCTTCTCAAACTGGTATTAGCCTGCCTCAGGGCTCGAGGATTTTGTCTAGTGGAATACTTGGATGATATTCTTCTAATGGCACAAGATAAAGACCTGTTGGTCTCTCAGCTTCAAGAAATGTCCTCTCTCCTTCCTGAGTTTTATAATCAACAAAGAGAAGTCGATCCTTTCCCCTCTATAACTTGCAGAGTTTCTGGGATTCTCCATAGATTCTACCCTTGGTCATCTTCTCCTTCCACAAATAAGATAGATCGTATCTAAGCAGAGATTCAATCAGCTCTAAGAGCGCCTTCCATCTCCATGCGCCAATTGGCGAGGATCATTGGTCTCCTTTCCTCTTCAATCCATATTTCCAGCTCCCCTTCACTACCGCGCCATGCAGCGGTTGAAGATTCAATATTTTTGAGAATTCCGTTCCTACCAACAACAGATTTTTCTGACGAACGAAGTTCGATCGGAGATGTCTTGGTGGCTGCAGCACATGGAGGCTTGGAATGGGAGAGCGATTTTCGGATCTTCCCCAGATTTCATTCTCTCTCGATGCAAGCCTTTTAGGCTGGGGTGCCTTTTGTGGTACATCCTCTACTGGTGGCCCTTGGATTGTGAAGGAATAAATAATAACATAAATTGCTTGGAATTATTAGCCAGCTCTTTTGCCGTTCGCAGTTTTTCAAAAAAATATGACCGATTGTTGCATTCTGTTACGTATGGACAATTTTTCAGCTGTACATTATATCAACCGACTAGGTGGGACTCGCTCGAAAGCTTTGTCAGACTTAATGTCCCATTTTTATCGGTTTTATTTGGAAAGCAGGATTTCTGTCCTGCCCAATTTATACCAGGCGTTTCCAACCTAACAGCGGACTGGTTTTCTCATCACTGGAGGGATTCCAGCGACTGGATGCTGAACCGTCAAGTTTTTCTAGAAATCAATTGCATCTTTGGACCCCTTTCAGTGGATCTTTTTGCATCTCGGACCAACCACCAGTTACCGAGATTTTTCAGCTGGCTCCCTGACACAGACAGCGAAGGAGTGGATGCTTTTCTGCAAGTTTGGCCTTCCCTCGGGGCTTGTGCCTTCCCTCAATTTGCTCTTCTGGCGAGGACCATTTTGAGTGTACAACGATTTCAGTGTCTTCTGACGTTGATCACTCCTTGGTGGCCAGCCCAACCTTGGTTTGCTCCCCTTTTGGAGATGTATTCGGCCCCCCTCGCCTTCTTTCCCACCTCCCCAATCTCCTTCTGGACGCCCAGGATCTCCCACATCCTCTCTTGATCCAAGGCCATCTGAACCTTCTGACTTGGCAGATTTAAGGGGATCCTGGTCCTCCGAAGGCCTTTTGTGAGAGGTTTCCCTCCTCTTGCGTGAATCTTGGGCCCCAGGTACTAGGAAATCTTATGCTTCAGCCTGGGCAGTCTGGGTTCATTGGTACATGGGACGTAATGTTGATCCCTTTTCTTCCTCTCCTCCTATGATTGTGAATTTTCTTACAGAATTTTTTTTGCAGGGTAAGGCCTATCGAACTATTAATCTTATCTTTTTCATTCAGCCATTTCTGCGGGTCATCGTCCCTTTGAAAATGTCCCTGCAGGCAAACACCCTTTAGTCTATCGTCTTCGTAAAGCAATTCGTCTTAAGAATCCTCCCCATTCTTGTTATTCGAGCCTTTGGGACGTCAATCTGGTTTTATCTTTTCTTAGAGATTGGCCCAATAACTGTTTGCTTTCCCTTAAGCAGCTATCTGCAAAATTGATTTCTTTTCGACGAGTCTCTGACATCAGGGCCTGGATGTTCATTCCATCTCTTTTTCTCCGGAAGGAATTTCCTTTTCCATTTCCCGCAGGACTAAGTCATCCTTGAAATCTTTGTTTTACCCTTATTTTCTGTCTGAACCCCAACGTTGCGTAGCCTTGTGCCTTAAAGCATATTTTTCCAAGACTGAGAGTCTTCGTGGATCCATGTCAGGTCCTCTTCTGATTTCTTTTGTTCCTCCTCATCATCTTGTCTCTTCCCCTACCTTGGCAAGATGGGTTCGATGGCTTATGACAGAGTCGGGAGTTTCCCCCTCTTTTGGGGCTCATTCTGTCAGAGGAGCTGTGGCTTCCAGTGCCTTTCTGGCCGGTTGCAATCTTCAAGATTTATTGTAAGTGGCAGATTGGTCTTCTGCCTCTACTTTTTCTCAATTCTATTTCAAACCAGTTACTCATGCATTCCAGTCTGTCCTTTCTGGACGTTAAAAATGCATAAAATATGAAGCCTCCTGTCTTGCCATAAAATTCAGATTATTATAGCCTTGGTGACTAAATAATCTAGATTTTATTAAAGACAGGAGGTGAATATTTTCCCTCCTCTACCCATCCCACAAAAAAAATAATGTATTTATTGTGAATTTATTTGTTCATGTTAACCTTGCAGTGTTACCGCTCTCTTTGTTTATTTTTTCAGTGTTAAAGGCCTCCTACTTTCCAATTTGTCTCTGACGGATCTGTGATGGATTTTTTTATGTCCGTCTCCTGTTTATATTGAGAACTTTCTTCTGTTCGGCAGCGAAAAGAGGAAGATATTTACTGTTGCTGTGGGATTATATTATCTGCTTGTTGCTGATTGGTTGTTTTTGTTTCTATGTTATTGTTCTTTGCTGCTGTTTTGGAAGTCAGTAAAGATTATGCATAAAATATTCGCCTCCTGTCTTTAATAAAATCTAGATTATTTAGTCACCAAGGCTATAATAATCCAAATTATATACTATCATATCGCCCTAATGTATTATCTTACCATACAAAACCACCTTTCTCTCAAACAATGATGTTATTGTAGATAACAAACACCTTTCTATCTTTACCCAAAATGTAAACAATATTCATAAATTATTTGGCGATCCATGGTTACTAAGGTCTGATATAGGATGTGTGTATTATCATTAGTGTGTATGGACAGCAAATATTAGTGGTGAATTGCTGTATTATGTAATATGTAATGAGGCCATGTAAGACCATGTTGAAAATTTCCTATATGGAGGACTTGTATTAATAGTTTATTATTTACTATCTAATATACCTCCAGTGAATATGACACGGATTAGAAAGTGTTAGGAAAGATTTTGACTAAATCAGGATGCTCTCCAATTTACATCTGTTATTGATTCCTACCCACTATTTATATTGACATTCTAATCGTTGTAAACTATTAGGTCACAAGTTATATTATGTCAATCACGGAAATTATGATGAAATAGAACAGAGCTGTTCCTGTGTCTGGGTATTCTGTAGGTTAATACCTAATATGGTTAACCCGATTGATTTACTTATGCTATCAGGGTTACTATATCTTAAGCAATGATATATTACTGTATATACATTTTCCAAACTTCAATCCTCGTCATCGGATTATAATAAAGTAGAAATACTCAGTAAATTTAAATTGTCTTAAGAAAAGGGTAATCATATTAGTATAGCCAAGTAAAGTCTGATCAAAGTTGGCTGGTCTACATATTAGTTACTCATTACTTGCTTTAATTCACCAGATATCGGCCAGGAAACAGGGGGGTGATGTAACATAATAGTATAATTGTATCACATGTTTGGCTAACAGCGGAACATACTGTGGAGTTGATATTCTCCTTCTTTAATTCAATTAATAAAGTATTGAACTTTTAATTAACTTACTATAGGAAAGAGTGCTAATATTAAACCCCCACTTAGGTTCTTTCCTAATCCCCATTTTCTATACAAAATTTTGGGGGGTAGCACCGGATTGTGTTTAACAGCACTATTCCATTATTTCCTAATTACTACTTAGACTAGTGCCAGTAATATAGCCATCTAACAAATTAAACTCATTGACATTAAGTTGCCCAATAAATTTATCCAAGTCCACTTCAGCCCCGTCCCATATGAAAATAGTATCATCTATGTACCTCCCCCAAATTACAATATTTTTGAGGTAAATATTGTTGCTCCAAAAGACTTCTTCCTCCCACAAACCCATATAAAGGTTGGCATAACTGGGGGCAAATTTTGTCCCCATCGCCGTACCGTTTGTCTGGAGGAAGAAGTCACCTTCGAACAAAAAGAAGTAATTTTCAAGAGTAAATCTAATTGACTCCAAAATAAATTTTTGATGGCAAGGTGGTAAATCTGTAGCTTTTTTTTAACCAGAATTTAATGGCTTCTATACCCTTCTCATGTGGGATGTTGGTATAGAGGGCACTCACATCAAGGGTAAACCACATAAAACCTTATTTCCATTTGATATTACTCAATTTTTCTTTGGTATCTGGATTGTCTCCAAGATATGACCTAAGCTCTGGTACTAATGGCTGAAGGAAAGTGTCTATATACTCTGAAAGTTTAGAAGTTAGAGAATCAATCCCAGAGACTATTGGTCTCCCAGATGGGTTAGCTATGTCCTTGTGGACCTTCGGGAGGTTAAAAAATTGCAGTAGTGGGTGTATAATTTTTTAGGTACTCCCATTCTTTCTCATTAATAATCTTAAAATGTCTAGCATCATCCAAAAGATGTTTATACTCTGCCAAAAACTGCTTTGTAGGATTTCCAACAAATTTTCTATATGTATTGACATCATATAACATTCTGAGATAAATTCCTCTGTCCTGGATAACCATTCCACCCCCTTTATCTGCCTCACGGATTACGATATTTCTATCTTTTTCCAGATTTCTTATAAAATCCTTATCCTTTTTTCCTCAAATTATATATATATATATATATATATATATATATATATATATATTTATATATATATATAGGTGTAGATATATATTTTACATGAACAGTATCCGATATATATAGAAATATATATTTCATAATAAAAAGTACATTATTTTCTATGTGAAGACCATAGGAATGTAAAATATGCATTTTGCGCATCATATTTCTCACTTTAGATCTTAACACGGTCAGGTTCACTCACATCAAAAATTTGTATTCTTGAGGCAAGTTATTGAAATATTACATATAATATTACATATATAGATTGCAGAATATACTTCTAGTTAATTTAGCAAATTAATAAATATTATTTTATATGTTTTCAGCTACTTGACTGCAAGAGCTTCAATGCACTTATATACAGTATATATGTTTATATATGTATACATATGTATTTATGTGTTTATATGTGTATATAAATACATATACACATATAAATACATATGTACAAACACACACACATATATATATATATATATATATATATATATACTGTATATATAATATATATATAATACATACATATACATATTTACATTTGTGTATGTATGTACAGTATCTCTATGTTAAAGCCCTTTGCAGCTCTCATATCTTTGAGCCCTTATAACTTTTTATTGCAAATTTTTTTTCTGAAAGTTTTTAGTTAAGAGCAACATTTAACCAGAGCTCTGAAATCGCTCCATCCTGACGCATGTTAAAAACAATTGCACTCGAGCAAACGCTTTTACTTTTAACATGTAATACGCACACTACTTATGTTGCACACAAAGAGCCGCAATAAATCCCTTTTTGCTTGTGCTCAACAGTTAGCACGCCACTCGTAATCTAGCCCTTTGTCAGTGCAGTGGAGGGAGAGGAAAGAGAGCTTTTTGTGAGGGACCAGGTAGGTGGGAGGGTGAGGAGGGATAGAAAGAAAGAAAAATAACTGCGTACTGGCAGACTCGCTACCAAGTACCTAAGATGGTGGAAGATGATGGTGACCAGTAGGAGTGGAAGGGAAGAGAGCTGTTAGGTGTTAGGTGGGAGGGTAATCGCTGCACTACAATATATTTTACCCTTAAAGGGACATGAACATTTTTCTTTCATAATTCAGAAAGAGAATTTAATTTTATAAAAGTTTCCAATTTACTTGAATTGTCAAATCTGCTTCATTATCTTCTTATTCTTTGTTGGTAGGTAGGTAGGTAGGTAGGTAGGTAGGTAGGTAGATAGGTAGCGTGCTCATGTCTGGAGCACTACATGACAGGAAATAGTGCTGCCATCTAGTGCTCTTGTTAATGTATAACACTGTGGCAAAACTGCTGCCATATAGTGCTGTAGACACGTGCACACTCCTTACATTTCTGCTTTTCAACAAAGGATATCAAGAAAAGAAAGAAAATTTGATAATAGAAGTTAATTGAAAAGATGTTTCAAATTGTATGTTCTATATGAATCATGAAAGACAATTTGGGTTTAATGTCCCTTTAACAACTAGCTGATTAACCCCTTCACTGCCGGGAATTTAAGAGGTGTGGTGCACAGCTTCAATTAGCAGCCTACTAATTACCAAACATCAATGGGAAAGCCATGCAAGCCTGCCATTTCTGAGCAATGAAGACCCTAGAGAAACGTTTACAACCATTTGTCTTATGATTGCAATAGTTGTGTGTAAATAATTTTAGTTTGAAACCTAAAGTTTGAGAAAAAGTTAACTATTTTTTTTTTTATGATGACATTTGGCGGTTAAAAGGTGGTATGAAATATACCAAAATGGGCCTTGCTCAATACCTTGGGTTGTCTAGTTTAAATATATATAGTTTTGGGGTCAATTTTGAGAATGAAGGCAGTTCTGCTATAGCATCATTTTAAATATAGCAGCAGATTAAGACCTTAGAATAATAAAAAAAAAAACTAAAGCATATATACATTTGGTCTTAGTTGAATCAGAGGATACCAATGAACACATTTTAATATTTTTTTTTTGCAGTTAGAATACTACACCTTAGTGTGCATAAACTATCCGCTCTTTTCTCATTTAGCTATGTACCTTTAATGTAGTGTTTGATGCGGGAGAAGGCGTTAGGCAAGACTTCTCCTCAGTTTGGATTGGCTGAGGGTGCTCTGCTGCTTACTGCGTATGAGATAAGCACACTCCCACAGTGCATCATCACTAGCAATACATGAGATCAGCTTGGTTGAAAATTTATAGCGTCAGTCAAAAACAGAGCAACTGATTAAAAGAACAGCACCTGGGACCTACACTCCCTTAAGAGAATGAGAGCATTATTATTAGAGAACGAGGAAAGACTTTTCCTTCACTGGGGATATTCTGGTGACTTTATTGTTGGGAAGCTTTATACCCCTTGTTTTCTTATTGAAAGAGACTCACATAGTTCCCTAGTATTTCTCCATTTTGTTTATTTATGCATCTGTTATTTTCTCTCTGGTATGTATATTTTCAGAATATAGTAAAGTGATTTGATGTGAATTATCAATACTATATCAGTGTTCTGATTCACTTTATAAAGGAGCATCACCCTTAGTGAATAAATAAAAGGTTATCTATGACAAGAGGGCTTTTGTGAGGTCTTTATTTTTCTTCTTTTAGTTTTCATTTATTAGTATTTTAGACCTTAGCACTGGTACTATTTGGTACCTGTTGCTAAGCCTTTATCATCCTGAGCAAAGCTTCTATTATTATTACTAGAATACTATAGTTTTGTGGAATGTGATAATCTTTTTATATATATATTTATTTATTTTTCTGACACTAAATAGCTAGTTGAAACTGTCATCCACTAAAAACTCTTTTATGCCCAAAAAATAATATAGTTTTTATAGGTAGATAAAAAATTTTTTTAAAAAAGACTCTCCTTGGGGTCAATTTATCAAAGTGTCAATCTCAGTGAATTTGCCGGCGTCAATATGCTTGCCAGACATTATTTATCCTTATTTATCCAAAAAGCCGTCAAAAACACATGCGTCAAGTACGGTGCGAAGAACATCAGACTGTTATTAACTAACAGTCATCGATGTTGCGGTTATTCTGGGTTTTTCCCAACATTATTTATACCATTTCATTACTGTCCATGAACAAGCACATTTCTGTAAAGCTAATCTTTTATTTTTCAAATGCTAATGTCCAAGAAATAGCTACATTCATACCTCAACAAACAATATCAAATAAAGTTATTTTTATATTTATTTGTTATACAAAAAAAATCTGTTATATGATACTTTCACATAAATTAATGGGTATTTGTATTTCTAGAAGTCATGATATGCTTTTATCTTATATTTTTTTATTATAAATGATTATATATATGTGTGTGTGTGTTATGTCAGAAATCTTTTGCAAACATACGGCTAGATTACGAGTTTTGCGTTAGGTTAAAAAAGCAGCATTAAGAGATCCTAACGCTGCTTTTTAACGCCTACTGGTATTACGAGTCTTGCAGGTACAGGTGTACCGCTCACTTTTTTTTGCCAGACTTCAAAATACCGCAAATCCACTTACGTCAATTGTGTATCCTCTTTTTTCAATGGGACTTGCATAGCACCAGTATTATGAGTCTGCCAAAAAGTGAGCGGTAAATCCTCTTCTGTCAAGACTGGTACTGCATTTTAAAGTCAGTAGTTAAGAGTTTTACACTACAACGCCTTAGCATAAAACTAAACTAAAGTACTAAAAAGTACACTAACACCCATAAACTACCTATTAACCCCTAAACCGAGGCCCTCTCACATCTAAAAAAAAATTATTAACATCGCCGCCACTATATTAAATATATTAGCCCCTAAACCGCCGCACTCCCGCCTCGCAAACATTATTTAAATATTATTAACCCCTAATCTGCCGTCCCTAACATCACCGATACCTACCTACATTTATTAACCCCTAATCTGCTGCCCCCAACGTCACCGCCACTATATTAAAGTTATTAACCCCTAAACCTAAGTCTAACCCTAAACCTAACACCCCCTAACTTAAATATAATTAAAATAAATCTAAATAAAATTACTATAATTAACTAAATTATTCCTATTTAAAACTAAATACTTACCTGTAAAATAAACCCTAAGATAGCTACAATATAACTAATATTTACATTGTAGCTATCTTAGGGTTTATTTTTATTTTACAGGCAAGTTTGTATTTATTATAACTAGGTACAATAGTTATTAAATAGTTATTAACTATTTAATAACTACCTAGTTAATATAAATACAAAAGTACCTGTAAAATAAAACCTAACCTAAGTTACAATTACACCTAACACTACACTATAATTAAATTATTTCCCTAAATTAAATACAATTAAATACAATTAAATTAAATTATCTAACGTACAAAAAAACAAAACACTAAATTACAGAAAATAATAAACAAATTACAAGATTTTTAAACTAATTACATCTAATCTAATCCCCCTAACAAAATAAAAAAGCCTGGCCAAATTAAAAAAGCCCTACCCTACACTAAATTACAAATAGCCCTTAAAAGGGCCTTTTGCGGGGCATTGCCCCAAAGTAATCAGCTCTTTTACCTGTAAAAAAAATTACAAATCCCCCCAACATTAAAACCCACCACCCACACAACCAACCTTACTCTAAAACCAACCCAATACCCCCTTAAAAAAACTTAACACTAACCCCGTGAAGATCACCTTACCGGGAGAAGTCTTCATCGAACCGGGCTGAAGTCCTCAACGAAGCCGGGAGAAGTCTTTATCCAAGCCGGGCGAAGTGGTCCCCCAGACGGGCAGAAGTCTTCATCCACACGGCATCTTCTATCTTCATCCATCCGGCGCGGAGCAGGTCCATCTTCAAGACATCCGACGTGGAGCATCCTCTTCATCCGATGGCTAAGACTGAATGAAGGTTCCTTTAAATGACGTCATCCAAGATGGCGTCCCTTCAATTCCGATTGGCTGATAGAATTCTATTAGCCAATCAGAATTAAGGTAGAAAAAATCCTATTGGCTGATGCAATCAGCCAATAGGATTGAGCTTGCATTCTATTGGCTGATTGAAACAGCCAATAGAATGCGAGCTCAATCCTATTGGCTGATTGCATCAGCCAATAGGATTTTTTCTACCTTAATTCCAATTGGCTAATAGAATTCTATCAGCCAATCGGAATTGAAGGGACGCCATCTTGGGTGACGTCATTTAAAGGAACCTTCATTCAGTCTTAGCCGTCGGATGAAGAGGATGCTCTGCGTCAGATATCTTGAAGATGGACCCGTTCCGCGCCGGATGGATGAAGATAGAAGATGCCGTCTGGATGAAGACTTCTGCCCGTCTGGAGGACCACTTTGCCCGGCTTGGATGAAGACTTCTCCAAACTTCGTTGAGGACTTCAGCCCGGTTTAATGAAGACTTCTCCCGGTAAGGTGATCTTCAACGGGTTAGTGTTAGTTTTTTTTATGGGGGTATTGGGTGGGTTTTAGAGTAGGGTTGGTTGTGTGGGTGGTGGGTTTTAATGTTGGGGGGATTTGTAATTTTTTTTACAGGTAAAAGAGCTGATTACTTTGGGGCAATGCCCCGCAAAAGGCCCTTTTAAGGGCTATTTGTAATTTAGTGTAGGGTAGGGCTTTTTTTTATTTTGGGGGGCTTTTTTATTTTGTTAGGGGGATTAGATTAGGTGTAATTAGTTTAAAAATCTTTTAATTTGTTTATTATTTTCTGTAATTTAGTGTTTTGTTTTTTTTTGTACTTTAGATAATTTAATTGTATTTAATTATGGAAATAATTTAATTATAGTGTAATTAAATAGTCTAAATCAGCAGATTAGGGGTTAATTAAAAAAATTAGTGTTTGTGATGCGGGAGGGCCTCGGTTTTGGGGTTAATAGGTAGTTTATGGGTGTTAGTGTACTTTTTAGCACTTTAGTTAAGAGTTTTATGCTACGGTGTTGTAGTGTAAAACTCTTAACTACTGACTTTAAAATGCGGTACCAGTCTTGACAGGAGAGGGTTTACCGCTCACTTTTTGGCAGACTCGTAATACCGGCGCTATGCAAGTCCCATTGAAAAAAGAGGATACGCAATTGACGTAAGTGGATTTGCGGTATTTTCAAGTCTGGCAAAAAAAGTGAGCAGTACACCTGTACCTGCAAGACTCGTAATACCAGCGGGCGTTAAAATGCAGCATACCTAACGCAAAACTTGCAATCTAGCTGTATGTTTGCAAAATATTTCTGACATAACACACACACACATATATATAATCATTTATAATAAAAAAAAACATGAGATAAAAGCATATCATGACTTCTAGAAATACAAATACCCATTAATTTATGTGAAAGTATCATATAACAGATTTTTTTGTATAACAAATAAATATAAAAATAACTTTATTTGATATTGTTTGTTGAGGTATGAATGTAGCTATTTCTTGGACATTAACAAAAATAAAAGATTAGCTTTAGAGAAATGTGCTTGTTCATGGACAGTAATGAAATGGTATAAATAAAGTTGGGAAAACCCCCGAATAACCACAACATCGATGACTGTTAGTTAATAGCAGTCTGATGTTCTTCACACCGTATTTGACGCGTGTGTTTTTTGACGGCTTTTTTGATAAATAAGGGTATCGTATTCAGATCTGCGTCAGCGATGTCTGGCGAGCATATTGACGCCGGCGAATGCACTGAGATTGACGCTTTGATAAATTGACCCCAAGGAGAGTCTTTTTTAAAAAATATTTTATCTACCTATAAAAACTATATTATTTATTAGGTGTAATTAGTTTAAAAATCTTGTAATTTGTTTATTATTTTCTGTAATTTAGTGTTTGGTTTTTTTTGTACTTTAGATAATTTAATTTTTATTGTATTTAATTTAGGGAAATAATTTAATTATAGTGTAGTGTTAGGTGTAATCGTTACTTAGGTTTTATTTTACAGGTACTTTTGTATTTATTTTAACTAGGTAGTTATTAAATAGTTAATAACTATTTAATTACTATTGTACCTAGTTAAAATAAATACAAACTTGCCTGCAAAATAAAAATAAACCATAAGATAGCTACAATGTAACTATTAGTTATATTGTAGCTAGCTTAGGGTTTATTTTACAGGTAAGTATTTAGTTTTAAATAGGAATAATTTAGGCCTAGATTTGGAGTTTGGCGTTAGCCGTGAAAACCAGCGTTAGAGGCTCCTAACGCTGGTTTCTTACGGACTCCGGTATTTAGAGTTCAGTTACCGACACTCAAAAATCACCCAACGCACAAATCTCTACCGACAGCTCAAACCCAGTAGTTAACATATACCGACAAAATAAACATCCACTAATCACAAAACAAATATTACACAAACTACACTTACATTCATACAAACACTACACTATATTTATTTTTCAGATTTAATAATTTTTCATCAAAATACAAAGGATCAAAGTTGCGAGATCTCGGGTGTTAGAAAAAAAACAACACAAATCCATTTTCCCATTGACTTACATTGACACACGGGAAAAGACCCTCATATACCTACATCTAACTAATAAGATTATCACAAATATACACTCATCGATGCATACAAACAATATACACCACATGACATACCAAAAAAAGTTATTTATTACAAAATGAACATGATTTAGTTACTTTTTCACGCAAGCTCATGACGTCACTCACTTTACGAGGAAAACCAGTCTTTGAAAAAAAAATTTTAGAGCCTCCATTGACTTCTATGGGGAAGACGTGCTCGTGCACGCGAAACACAGATTTCCCTAACGCACTCAAATAGCGTAGACCGAAAAACTCCAAATACCAGCGCTAGAAAATACATGATTTTCTGCGTTAGACCCAGCTATGATAAATAGATCAAGAAATGACTATTTCCCTATGGTGGACTTATGGATTGTACTTATTGAATATTCACAACAGCATTAAATTGTTTCATACTTTTACATTACATCAACTACAAATCAACATCACTAGTAACAAACTTTTTTTTTCAAAATATTACATTTAAACGGACACAAAACTAATTTAAACTTTTCAGGATTCACAAACAGTACACAATGGGAAACAATTCTCATTTACCTTTATTATTGCATTTCATTTATTCAACTCATATGCTTGCAGCAACAGCATATCTACATAGGCTTAACACATGATCAGTCATGGATGCACATACATTACTTTTACCATTCACTCATACATGTGCATTCAAATGATGGGGGAAAAATACATTACATTCTCTATAGGAATCACAAAACAGAACATATGGATTTTACTGTACTTTTAACATCATGATTCCATCACAATAAACCATTAGGAATTACGTACAAGAAGAACATCATTACACCAGATTACAGATGTCACTTTATGGGAAGGAACAACAATGCCAGACCGCTATATAGAAGTCAGCATATGTGGGACACAATCACAATATATACGTAGATGTACATAACACGCATCACCCATCACGCAACCACAAAGCACACATTTAGATTTTATTCCGCACACAATAACAATGTAGCACAATACAACAACACAATGAGGATTTCTGAACTACATAGGCAGGTTAATAATATGATGACGTCATTAGAAGATTCAACCATACACATCACAGATTCACGACTGTACCGCCCCTTTCTGAACTTTAACACTCAATACTACAATACAACATATACGTAAATAACAGTTTGGAACAGCATTATTAGGGAGATTTGAATGGGACAATTAATAAATATTGTCAGATCGCAAATCACTTATATATAAAATACTACAGATGACAGCTTATTCAGTATTAGTGCCATTTGAATTGGACGCATACAATATTGATAGCTTGGCAATCACTTATATCTACAATAATACAGATGACAGCCGGAAGTTATTCAGCATTAGTGCGATTTGAATGGGACGCATACAATATTGACATCTCGGCAATCACTTATATATACAATACTACAGATGGCAGACGGGAAGTTCTGAATTATTATTGCGATTTGAAAGGGACGAATACAATATTGACTGCTCGGCAATCACTTATATATATAATACTACAGATGGCAGACGGGAAGTTCTGAATTATTATTGCGATTTTAAAGGGACGCATACAATATTGACAGCTCGGCAATCACTTATATATACAATACTACAGATGGCAGATGGGAAGTTCTGAATTATTATTGCAATTTTAAATGGACGCATACAATATTGACAGCTCGGCAATCACTTATATATACAATACTACAGATGGCAGACGGGAAGTTCTGAATTATTATTGCGATTTGAAAGGGACGCATACAATATTGACAGCTCGGCAATCACTTATATATACAATACTACAGATGACAGCCGGAAGTTCTTCAGTATTAGCGCCATTTTAAATGGACGAGTACAATATTGACACCTCGGCAATCACTTATATATACAATACTACAGATGGCAGATGTTACTTTATCGTTTACAAACAATGTTGCAGCAACATTGATCGATCACATTCGATGCACATTATACACAACTATGCACTTTCATTCATGTTAGCCTGGACGTGTGCTTGTTACTATAAGATCGGGTTTAAGAAATATTGATTACGCATATGATCAAACATTACAAACATGCACTGTATGTGTGATATTTGACACTTTCACATTGAGATTCATTGTTGGAAAACAACATTTCAGCAAACAACAAAAAAACGCCCACTGTGAAAGCATTCGTGCCGCTAACATACAAACAAGTGAATACAATCAGCAATCATTACAAACTCAATACCATTGGACTAATTGTACTATAAATCCCCCAAACAACATGGCCAATGCATCACTTGTGATCCACATCAGATCAAGTGCATACCTTGTTAAGCTGTTTTGAAAGATGGATGATGATGACATGGTAGACGCTGCTGGTGCTGCTATTGGCGAACTAGCTGTTGGTCGAATCAGGCAGCCTCGGAGGCTCAGACTGAGATGAAGGGGTCGTCTGGTTCGAGGTCCTTCTGTCTACAGGGTGAGACCCACCTTGGAAAACATGAGCGACTTTGAGGTTTATGATAAGTATCGGCTCAATCGCGAACAGCTCATTGGCCTTTACGATCTTCTTAAACCTCATTTGGAGCCACGTATAAGAATAAGGACTGCTGTTCCCGCCATGAGTAAGATGCTAAGTTGTCTATACATCCTGGCCTCCGGGAGTTTTCAATCCGGAGAACTGTACATGCATGGCCTGGCTCAAGGTACATTCTCTGTGGTGTTTGATAACTTTCTGGACGCCATGGTACGTATCAGTAAGCAATACATAGGATTCCCACAGAATGATGGTGATTGGAGGCGCATGAAGCGGGAATTCTTTGATATTGCTCAATTGCCCAATGTCTTGGGAGCCATAGATTGTACCCACATTATGCTGCGTGCTCCAATTGATGACTTGCCCTTCAGAAATCGCAAACATTTTCATAGCCTCAACGTGCAGTATGTTTGTGACGCACAGATGAGGATTATGCATGTGTGTGCGAATTTTGGAGGGGCTAGTCATGATGCCCGCATCTTCTCTCTGTCGTCCCTGTGGAGACCGTTTGAGGAAAGACAAATGCCCCCTGGTTATCTCGTTGGTGAGTATTTGTGCACAACATGGTTAATTAGTTTGACATTAATTAGTTTGACAATTGCCACTGTAGTTTTAAAATGTTAGCGTAATGTTCAGCTATAGGATGCAATTTAACCATTAATTTTATTTTTCCGCTAATGTCTACTTTTAGTTCAATGCAGATATGTAGCATGTCTTACCTTAAATGCTCAGATAGAGAATGCAATGTAACCATTTAGTTTGCATTTTACACAAGGTTTGGTTTAGGAGAAATACGCATATGTAGCATGTCTTAGCTGAAATGGGAAGATATTAGCTAATGCAATGTAACCATGTCATTGTCTCTTTCCGCTAATTTCTACTTTTAGTTCAATGCAGATATGTAGCATGTCTTACCTTAAATGCTCAGATAGAGAATGCAATGTAACCATTTAGTTTGCATTTTACACAAGGTTTGGTTTAGGAGAAATACGCATATGTAGCATGTCTTGGCTGAAATGGGAAGATAGAGAATAAGATTGAACTAGATTATTATTTTCAAAAATAAACATTTGTTAGTGGATTATCGTGTACAAAAACTTTTATTGGAATCAAAATAATATTTTGAGGATTCAGTTTGAATTATGTTCTGTTCATAATTTATAGGTGATTCTGGGTACATGAGCCGGCCTTGGCTTATTACCCCCTTGCGTAGCCCGACTGATGTGTCTGAGGAGTGCTACAATAGGGCTCATAAGAGAACCAGGGCCTTGGTTGAACACCTGAACCTCATCCTGAAGATGAGGTTCAGGTGCCTTGACCGGTCGGGAGGAGCCCTCCAGTACAACCCAAAGAAGGTGGCTAAGATCGTTGTAGCCTGCAGTGTCCTGCATAATATTGCACAGCGGGCTGGGATGCTGCAGGGCATCCAGGCGCAACGAAACCTCCTCAGAGATGAGGAGGATGATCCTGTTCTAGAGGGGCCATTCCGGGACGAGGGGCTCAATGTCAGAGCAGACATCATCAACCGCCACTTTAGACGGTAAATAATAGAAGTTAGACTGGAGTATTGTCAATAGATGTGAACTCTAGGGAAATGACAAGTACAGAATTGTGCAAACATGTTAGGATTGTTCATCAAATGCTAAAAATGTGTTTCATTTATTAATATAGGTGATGCTCTGGGCATTGGGTCCTGTAGCGAGTCTTTGCCACCTGGTTTTTAAAGAGGACATCAGCTGGTAAGTATAAATGTATGGACTGTTGCTGCCATGAATTGTACACAAATACATCATATGGCATACATTTTCAAAACTAGTATTTAGTTTACACATTACTTAAAATGTACATACTCAGAAAGGGATCCTCTAGCATAACTATCCTCTAGCATGACTATGGTTCAATGTCACACATTAGAGGTTCGTTCTGCTCAATATGACTCATCTTCACACTTGATAGAACATAACACAAGATGCTACACACGCTTAGTAAGCTAGTGACAGAAATTTATTCTGAAATGGGGGGTGGTAGAGGGGTACAGAACTGATTCACACACTTGTAGTAATTTTTATTAAACTTTTTCTGCCATTAGGGAGCTTACTTAATCTAAAGACTGAAAGGGAAGAATTAGAAGCCTGACAGTGAATATTGCCCAGACTGACAGTGGAAAAAGCCAAGATTGAAATTGAAGTATACCAATGGGATCATGTCTGGCATTATCTTTCCAATCTGCTGACCTTAAAAAACATACAAAGACATGTTCACATGGTAAGTGCCAACTATTTGATAGAATAAGGCTGTGGAGGCATCCTATTGGAGACACTTAGATTATTTTCTAATTTTTAGATGGTATTTCACAGTCCTCTATTTTTGAAATGATGAATAAGGCACCTTCACAGGAAGAATGTTGAATATTAGTAGCTTACATACATTAGTCATATTTAGTTCATAATTAGATATTTAGGGATCACAATCAGACACTTAGATGATTTTACTTTTTTAGATGGTATTTCAGTCCTCTATTTTATGAACTGATGAATAAGACACCTATTGAAGATCAACTGTTTACCCCTGAATTGACTTTCAAAGACCATGCATTATCCAGGTTGGTGTACCAATGCATGCTAGTTAAGAATCACAGGAAGAATGTCGAATATTAGTAGCTTACATACATTAGTCATATTTAGTTCATAATTAGATATTTAGGGATCACAATCAGACACTTAGATGATTTTACTTTTTTAGATGGTATTTCAGTCCTCTATTTTATGAACTGATGAATAAGACACCTATTGAAGATCAACTGTTTACCCCTGAATTGACTTTCAAAGACCATGCATTATCCAGGTTGGTGTACCAATGCATGCTAGTTAAGAATCACAGGAAGAATGTTGAATATTAGTAGCTTACATACATTAGTCATATTTAGTTCATAATTAGATATTTAGGGATCACAATCAGAAAAAGGAATACATATTATAGTTGATATAGAGGTATTTGAATGGACATGAAATATTACATTTATGCTCAGCATACATATATATTATTGAAATGTGATATACATTATTATGTATAATTAGAAATTCAGATATTTAAATTTAATTTTTATTACACAATATAATGGTGTATGTATTATTTTTTTTGGAAATCAATTTAATAATTATCTGGTGTATGTTTATTTTATTTATTTTTAAATTTAATTAATAAATATCTTGATAAAATGTTGAACAAAGTTAGAGCATAGACACAAGATGATTGTAAATGTATTTTATGAATATTTGACAACGTGTGTATTAACTTTGTTAAAAAAAAAAAAATTATTTCAGATTGTCATCTGACTTCCAGGAATATTTTTTTATTTTTGTTTCAGAAACTTTTAATTTTTTAAATGGTAATAATAAACATTTTATTATTAAGTACACTCTTTTGAACAGATTATAATAAATATCCATATAATCTGTCAATAAAAAACAATTTGACTCCCATGACTGGTAGTTGTCTATTTGACAAGCACATGCATAAGATCAAATAATGCATTAATTTGAGAAAATCCACTGATTCAGAGAATATTAAATTAAACTATCTTTTTTAAATTAATTGGGGAGTGAGATTCATCGATGCTTTTCTTTTGAAATTCTTAGATGTTAAAATAATTTCGGATATGTAGTCAAAATTTGACATAAATTATTTTGTTTCACTTTTAAGAAGGGGAAGTGGTTCAATTACATTAAAGTGACAGTGTTGTTGAATGTAAAATTAATTTTATAAGATCTTGTATCTTCCTTAGGTATCTCAAAACATTATTTTCTTAAATTATTTAATTTTTACATTTATAAATGGTAGGTCATTTAACTTCATATTTTTCACAAGCTAGTTATTGGATGCCAGGTTAATAGATGTTATTTTCTAGTGGAGTCATTTAAAGGGACATTTAACTATAGTTATTAATATTATGTCGTTTTTAAAATCTTACCTCTTGGGTTAGACATCACATATCTATATATAATTTTCATTCCCCTTTAGTTTATTTTGACAATGTTAAATCAACATTCCAAATGTTTTGGTCCTTAAAGGGACATTCACAAAGTATATTGTGTATTGATTTTTTAAAAATTCATAAACGAATTTAAACATATTTAGAAAGTACTATAGAATTACATTCAGTCTTTAAATATACTTCGAAAAAGATACATCAATGCACATATCTTAGTCAATTACATAAGGCATCTATGTGCAACCAACAATCAGCATCAAAATAGCCTATGTAGATATGTATTTAATCCAAGAATATATATAATTACAATCTAATGATTGAATACCAAAACATATTAAGTTGTTCAAATATTATAATCTTATCCAAAATGCATACATAACTTATAGCTTAATGTCCCTCTAAGCTGAAGACTGCGAAATACATCCTTTACAATATATATTTCAGTCAGTGTGTAAAACAATCCAGAAGTTAATCTAAATATGCTTTACTCATATGTTATACTAATTTAGCAAAAGGAAGGTGCCTAGGTTTCTGATTTTTCAAGCATTATTGTGAAATGTTTCTTTAAAGGGACATGAACTCAAAACATACTTAAAGGGAGACAGTTAAAAAATGAATGATTTATACATTCTGAATGAGTATTCTATTTTAAGCAACTTAAAAAAATTGTCTCATATTATGAATGTTCCTCGTGATGTTGCTATCATTACTTTAAAAATAAGGCATTAAATAGATCATTTATTTGCTTCAGTACTCTGGACAGAACTTGTTTTTTTTGGTTAGATTAATTTATCCAACAATCATCAAGGACAACCCAGGTTTTTTGCAACAATTGTCCGTAATCTAAAATATCATTATTGATTTGCAAAGAAAGATAACAAGATAATTCTTAACATTTGAGAATCGGATTAAATTATAAAGTTGCTTAACATTTCATGCTCAATCTGAATCACGAACGCTAAATTTGTTTGGACAGTGTCCCTTTAAGAGATTTAAAGAGTGTATTTACTTCTCTTCTTATCTTGACATACTTTGCTTGAAAAGCTTATCGAGATAGGCTCAGTAGATGAAGATTGGTGGATGCACAGAGATGCCTTATGTGATTGGCTCAACCATGTGCATTTAAATTTCTTCTGTTGAGGATATCTAAATACTAAGATAAATTGATTTACATTTTAAAGTCTAAACAATTTTCTATCTCTACAGATCATTTGATACAATTGTTTGTTTGTAATGTCTATTTAAAAATAAAGACGCCATTGCACAATAACATATATGAGCAGTTCAGACAAATACAAGCTCAAGGTTTATTTACTAATAACAAACAAACCTGTAGTTTAACATTTATAAACAGATTATCCAAGTTACTGACATTATAACCTGAATTTGAACATTCAGAAATATTGCGTGGGAAACGGATCTTGAAACACCAGATTTGCATCTTTAAACATTAGAGTCTAATGTCACGCAATAGCACACAATCAATGTCCATTATGAAATACATTTAATAGAGCAATATCAATACTTCACAATAAGTCAACAAATTGATTTTATGAACAATAAAGACATACAATATTAAATGTGTATTTGTATTAAAGAAACAGACCGTTATTAAACCGAAAAATGTATACAACATTTAATAATGTGACAGTATTAGATTTTAAAGAGAATTTAAACATTAATATTTAACGGATCACGGATATTAAATCTGCGTCACACATATCCGCATGACAGGCCCATGAGTTACAAATAAGTCTACATGAAAAATGAAGTAACAGCACCACCAGGAGGTATGTGTAAGGAAGTTACTAAGATATGAAACATTAAGGAACGGCCAATCAGAGTTCATCACACAAACACAACTTGAGTCAGGATGGTCTCACAGACATTCTAACAATATTTCAAACTTTTATCCAATCAGATGTACAGATAACTTGTCCCATGGTGCATCTCATGTTTACTTCACCATATAAAAGTCAATTACACGTTGCCATCTTTGTCAGTTCTCTAATGCCTGCAGGCGTATATATATATATATATTATTATTATTATAATTATTAGATTATTATACAACCCAGCAGGCATTAAACCTCCCAGGTTCACCAAGCAGGAGAGCCCTGCACTGGTCCACGCCGTCAAGGACTTTTATCCCCAACTGTTTGGGAACAAGAGGAGCTCAACAGATGCGCCTGTTAAGAAGGCCCTCTGGGAGTCTATCACCAATGTGGTTCAATTGGTGTGTGACGTCCAGAGGAGCCAGGATCAAATCATGAGGAGATTCGGAGATATGAGGTTGCGCTTAACAAAAAAAGTCAACCTCATAAGGGACTGGGTACAAGCCCGTAAAAGAGGGGGCCAAAGAAAGGCCCCGCGGAAACTATACCTACTCCCTTATGAGGTGACTTTATGCGAGCTCCTCAATCTCCGGGTCCCCAAAAGATTTAGATCCTCGCCATCCTCGGCCTCCTCTTCTTCCCTCCCAGCTGCGGGATCTGAAAGTCCTGACGCGGGGGCCAGGGCAGCTGCTTCTCCGTCCGGTGGCCTGGGAGGAGCTGATGGAGAATCTGAACCAGGTAACTATCCAACTTCATATAATATCTTAATATTTGATTTATTTTTAAAAAATGTGTATATAGTCAGATACTAAACCTATACAGATCTCACAACATACACTACATATGATGTTTAGATATCTGATTTTAGATTAGTGACACATGAAATAGGAATGATGTTTCTTGCGCTCTACAGAATATGCGTCACAGAGCGAAAATGGAATTGCGCATACACGTTAACATGGGTTTGCTGTAAGTGGCATTGCTTTATACATGTTGGTCAAATGACCGATGCGTAATTCCGCTTGGAATCATTGCGCAATGATCGCGAAAATGGAATTGCACATACACGTTAACATGGGTTTGCTGTAAGTGGCATTGCTTTATACATGTTGGTCAAATGACGGATGCGTAATTCCGCTTGGAATCATTGCGCAATGATCGCGAAAATGGAATTGCGCATACACGTTAACATGGGTTTGCTGTAAGTGGCATTGCTTTACACATGTTGGTCAAAATGAAATGTGAATTATTATATATGTGAAGAATACAGTATTCTTATTTTCAATATTATACATAATAAAAAAAGAAAAAAGCAGAATCTAAATAAATTATAACATATGCCCATCAATTGATGAGAATGAAATAACACAAAAAAATAATTTAAGCTACAGTAAACAACACAACTGATTGAAAATAAGAGTACAGGATATATTTATCATGAATTTAATTAAGGAAACAATTAACTCATGGGACTACCAAATGATTAATTGTTTTTAATTGATTTGCTAATAATGTAAAGATTTTAAACATGGCATGATTTGTATTAATGATATCCAATCCTCATTTAATATATTACAGATCTGGATGTTGGTGCTGGATTCTCAAGCCAGGGCTTGTCACAGTATGGTATGTCTCATTTTAATTGACATTTGTCTTGGAAACATGGACAGAACATTACATACTAAATCCACATTGTTCAATATTTATATGTATCTGCAAAATGGATTTTAAAACTTTTTGCAAATAAGAATAAATAAAACCAAAAAATAGGATTACATTGCAAGACTACTCTGATTTTGTTTGGAATTTAAGATATCCCATCTATTCTGGATGTCTTAATTTTAATGTAAGATTCTTTGAATGTCCAATTTATATTCTTCCCTTGTGTATTGCTTAATCTTATTTGTATACATTTTTAAAAAATACACACACTTTTGCATATGTTTAGATTTTAAAAATATAGATTCCATTTTTGAAATTGATCACGTCATTTAAGGGACATGCCAACTAAATTTTACATAGAATGATTTTTAAACGTGATTTTATTGTTTTGTTTAAACATTTTATGAGCTACATTGGTTCAGTCTATTGTTTTAGTTCTTAAAAAAAAAAATGGATTTTGGTTTAGGTTAAACAATGCATTATTGGTATTATCCGGCTGTTTTTTTATGCATAAATTGGCATTTTTACAAAAGTTAAAATCATGTGTTCAGATAACAGTAGTACATAGTTTCAAAAAGTATACAATTACACATTTAGAGCTTCATGTCCCTTTAATAGATGAAAATTAAATAATTCTTAGGATATCCTTAAAAAACATATTAGATTGGAATTGCATGCTCAATCCCATTCATTACATCAACATATGGAGTAGAGAATTCATTAACACCAACATTGTCAAATCAATATATTTTGATATTAAAGGGACACTGAGCTAAAATTATTAATGTTGTCATTCAGATAGAGTATGCAATATTAATCAACATTTAAATATAATACTATAATCATATGTGAAATATTCTATTGCTAAATGTATTTTAAAATCAAGAATGTACGTTTATCTGCAGCTCAATTTTGGTTGACCAACCTGTGTTTTGATTGATGATTGGTGGATACCTTCAACAAACAATATTTATTGAATCCAATATTGCTTATCTGCCTTTAAGATTAAAATGTAGCAACATTCCAATTATAATAGGAGTCAATGTAAAATCATTTGGAACAGTTTGAACAGTGAAATCAATGATTGAAATAAATCATGTCAGTGTCCCTTTAATAAACAATAGATTCATTCGTCTTTACATTCTTTGGATTAGACAATATTGATATATAATTCACATATTCACTGTTGGAGTTACTTTATAGATATCAGCATACTCTAACAGCACCATGATTACATATTTGTACTAATCAATTTGGTTTTGTATTGTGATAAATATGTGTTGTGTCCTAAACAAGATTACTGTACATTGCACAAATGGCTCGATGTGCCACATGTCTTTGTTTATATTTGTCAACAGCTGTTATTCAAAATGTGGTTTGTGTGTATTCTTTTAAGAACATTGATCAATGGGTATATTTAGATATGCAATAGCATCGTATGAGATGAGTTTGATGTCTAATATAGTCAGAAATTAAACATATGTTCAATACATCATTTTTAACAGAATCCCCTTGATTCAATCAAGCATTTTTTTGGATAATGACTGCTCAATTCTTCACATTTTCAAGTTTTTTTTTTTAGTGCTATCCCAAATGTGTTCACTAATATATATCTATATAATTCATAGAGAGAGTTGGTGTGGGGAGCCCAGAGGAATCCAGCACTGAAACAGAGCTGCCTTTGCGGTCTTCTGGTAAGTCCATTGACTCATTTATATGTCATTGAAGGTGTATTGGTAATCAATATTATGAGCATGATTCTCATGAAGCATAACATTTGAAACAAACATATAATTTACTCCTCTGATTATATATTAATTTTCTTGGAATATTGAAAGATTAATAATTAAAACTTTCTTAGTCTACACCTTTGTTATTCAGAAGATGTATAGCATATGTTTGTTTCCATGTTCATTTTTGACAACAGTCATCAAGTGATACACACATGAGAAATCTTAAATGTTCTATGTACTATGCTTTTATGATTTTAAAATTAAGACAAACAATACATCGAAAATCTGAATCATTGAGAATAACAAATCTAATGTCATTTGTATGCTCCATCAAAATGATGTAAATCATAACTTTGGGTGTGTATATCTTTAATGCAACATTGATGTGTGTCTTTGAGCAACAGTAACATATGTTATAATATCTGATCTTAACGTGTACACAACATGTTATGTTTTACAGAGATTGATTTAACATGTGGGACGGAGGAGGAAGAGGCTGCCTTGAAGTCTGATGGTATGTGAAATATATCTATCATGTTTCCAACATGTTGCTTTATTGGAAATCATTTTATTGAAGACATTCAAAGTCTACAGCTTTTGCACTTTAAAAAGGAATATTATTTGTCTGTTCAAATACACTACTGCCCCCTTTCTATATAAGGCAGCATGAAAATATGCTTGGATGTTTTTTTGTATTTTTTTTATTTCTAATTCATGCCATCATTATGTCACATGCATATTCCAGGCCAAACCACAATAATAATGTTATAATTATACAGACAGTCATTGATATTCATCTGAGTGCCTATATGCATACCATATCCTCATTTCATAATTGTTTAGAAATTCAAACACACTTCTAAGTATATTGAAAACATAATCAATTTTAAATGCGTTGACTTGATTTCATGATGTATGAGATAATATGAGAAATATATTTGTATTATTTATTTCAGATGGATCCTGCACCTCTGGTCATCTGTTTTCCGCCCCTGCCCAGTCCCCTGGCCAGTCACAGACCCCTGCCCAGGCCCAGACCCCTGCCCAGGCCCAGACCCCTGCCCAGGCCCAGAACCCTGCCCAGGCCCAGACTCCTGCCCAGGCCCAGACCCCTGCCCAGGCCCAGACCCCTGCCGGCCCTTCCCATTTTTCCTATCCTGTCCCTCCCAAAAAATGGCCCTTCGTCCCCCTTCACCGCTCTCCCCGTATTTTGGCCCGTACAGCTACCCCAGCTGCCCAGCCCCCAACTCACCACTCCCCAGCTGTACGGGCTACCCCAGAGCAGCAGCCCATCCCTCCCCAACCCAATCCCATCCCTCCCCAACCCAATCCCATCCCTCCCCCCTGTCTCAACCTTCATTGTCCTGGATGTCGGATTGTCCTTCCCAGGCACAGCTGTAAGTATCATTCAAAATCCACATTATAAGATACTTAAAGGTACACTGAAGGCAAATTGTTTCTATTGTGATTCAAATAGAGCATGCAATGTTAATCAAATTTATAATTTACTACTCTTATGAATTATTCTTCATTCTCTTGCTATCTTTATTGAAACAAAGAAATGCCTAGAATTAATTTTAAATTGAAAATAATTGTGGACATCATTTCTTTATTGTTGGATGAATGTATCCATCAACCAGCAGGGACAACCAAAGTTGATAAACAAATATGGCCTGCCCTATAAACCTACATTCTTGCATTCAAAATCTAGCTAGAGAATTCTAACATTTAAAGAATATGTGTAATTTTTTTATATTTGTAATGTCATGCTCTATCTGAATCAGTCAATTAAATATTTAGGTTCAGTGTCCCTTTAATTTGATATCACTACATATACCAATCACCACTACTTGGATCCAACAATTTATGTACAAATGTTGATACATTATCTCTTGTCTAACCCAGTGGGAATGTAATTTCTTCAGGTTGCTATGTTTACACATCTTGTCCTCAACGCCAAAATGTTTAAGGATAGGTGTGCCTACCACAGTATAATTAAAATATTTAAATTGCTAATGTAAGTACAATGTAAATCCTTTAACAAGATTTTATACACTCAAGCTGTATAAGTGGATCATCAAAAACCAATTAAAGGGGACAACATGTTTGAGTAAACTGTCCCTTTAATGATTTCGGTCTGTCTGAATAACATATTTAATGTGTAAAGAATCAATTTCAACAAATTGATGTAAAGAATGATTTGTATTTATCATGACAATGTATCTTTGCTTATTTTTTCTTCTGTTGTGTAATTATCCTTAATATTTTATTTATTCTTTATTTTAGGCTGTGACTCAACATGGCTCATGCTAGAAGGTATAGCACGTGTAGAGCAGGCCGTGTTGAGGAACGCAGCTGTCCTGAGAGGGATGAACGACACCATGCAGGCCCAGCTCCAGGTTCAGCATTTGACTCTGCGTCAGATCATGCAATTAAATTCAAGGCCTGAATCTGGAGCTGGACATGCACAGGACGATGAAGAGGATGACCAGTAAGTGGAGGATCTGGAGATGCTCCAAGGGCGCAGATAAGAATCCTCCGTCCACATGTTGATGTTTTTGTTATGGTTGCCATTTGGCCTTTTTTTCTGTTTATTGTTGTGCCTGTTGCACTCTTTTACCTTGTCATATGGCTCCAATGGGGTTATGGTGGCCCTTGGCAACTCTCTTCATGGACTGTGATGCACTCTGTTACCTTGTCATATGGCTCCAATGGGGCTATGCTGGCCCTTGGCAACTCTCTTCATGGACTGTGATGCACTCTGTTACCTTGTCATATATCTACAATGGGGCTATGGTGGCCCTTGGCAACTCTCTTCATGGACTGTGATGCACTCTGTTACCTTGTCATATATCTACAACGGGGCTATGGTGGCCCTTGGCAACTCTCTTCATGGACTGTGATGCACTCTGTTACCTTGTCATATGGCTCCAATGGGGCTATGGTGGCCCTTGGCAACTCTCTTCATGGACTGTGATGCACTCTGTTACCTTGTCATATGGCTCCAATGGGGCTATGCTGGCCCTTGGCAACTCTCTTCATGGACTGTGATGCACTCTGTTACCTTGTCATATATCTACAATGGGGCTATGGTGGCCCTTGGCAACTCTCTTCATGGACTGTGATGCACTCTGTTACCTTGTCATATATCTACAATGGGGCTATGGTGGCCCTTGGCAACTCTCTTCATGGACTGTGATGCACTCTGTTACCTTGTCATATATCTACAACGGGGCTATGGTGGCCCTTGGCAACTCTCTTCATGGACTGTGATGCACTCTGTTACCTTGTCATATGGCTCCAATGGGGCTATGGTGGCCCTTGGCAACTCTCTTCATGGACTGTGATGCACTCTGTTACCTTGTCATATGGCTCCAATGGGGCTATGCTGGCCCTTGGCAACTCTCTTCATGGACTGTGATGCACTCTGTTACCTTGTCATATATCTACAATGGGGCTATGGTGGCCCTTGGCAACTCTCTTCATGGACTGTGATGCACTCTGTTACCTTGTCATATTTCTACAATGGGGCTATGGTGGCCCTTGGAAACTCTCTTCATGGACTGTGATGCACTCTGTTACCTTGTCATATGGCTCCAATGGGGCTATGGTGGCCCTTGGCAACTCTCTTCATGGACTGTGATGCACTCTGTTACCTTGTCATATGGCTCCAATGGGGCTATGGTGGCCCTTGGCAACTCTCTTCATGGACTGTGATGCACTCTGTTACCTTGTCATATGGCTCCAATGGGGCTATGCTGGCCCTTGGCAACTCTCTTCATGGACTGTGATGCACTCTGTTACCTTGTCATATATCTACAATGGGGCTATGGTGGCCCTTGGCAACTCTCTTCATGGACTGTGATGCACTCTGTTACCTTGTCATATATCTACAATGGGGCTATGGTGGCCCTTGGCAACTCTCTTCATGGACTGTGATGCACTCTGTTACCTTGTCATATGGCTCCAATGGGGCTATGGTGGCCCTTGGCAACTCTCTTCATGGACTGTGATGCACTCTGTTACCTTGTCATATGGCTCCAATGGGGCTATGCTGGCCCTTGGCAACTCTCTTCATGGACTGTGATGCACTCTGTTACCTTGTCATATATCTACAATGGGGCTATGGTGGCCCTTGGCAACTCTCTTCATGGACTGTGATGCACTCTGTTACCTTGTCATATATCTACAATGGGGCTATGGTGGCCCTTGGCAACTCTCTTCATGGACTGTGATGCACTCTGTTACCTTGTCATATATCTACAATGGGGCTATGGTGGCCCTTGGCAACTCTCTTCATGGACTGTGATGCACTCTGTGACCTTGTCATATGGCTCCAATTTTCCTGATCTTTACCATATTATTTATAAACGTTGTTGTTTTCTGACATACTAATAAAAGACATGTCATTGCACGATTCTTTGTCCTCCTTATTCATGTCATTGATTGAAATCTCTATTTTATCTGGTTGATCCTTAAAGGGACCTACCAAAAATAATGTTGTTTCCTGAATCATATATGTAATACAATTGTAAATGACTTTAAGATTAACATCTCCAATGTAATTTTTATTTTTGTCTTTATTTTTTTTTCTAAAAGCTTTATCATTGCATGATTATGATTAGCATAGTAATTATTTTATATATGTATATATAGATTGTTATATATGTATATTTCAAATTTCACATCCATGTGTGTATTTATAAACTCTGCATGAATTGATGCACCTTTAACAAATGATCTGAGGATTGATACAATTATATAATCCCTGTAAAGTGTTCATTTTATTGAAATAGTATTGTCTCTTTGTATCCTCTTTTTATAAATAAAAATCATGTCCCTTTAAGTGATGGTGAGCACAATTGTTAATGAATGTATTTCCATTTCTAAAGCGTTTTTTGTCCTTTTTACATGAACAAGGACATATAATCTTAATAATAAACAATCTTATTGTAATGTTGACAGCACATGTATTTCAGTTTCTATTCTATTTTATTGTAAAAGTGTAACCAAATCAATCTCTGTGTGTAATGCGCATATTTTAGATGAGGAATATGTTTTTCCAAATATTGTTAAAAAATACTTCTCCTCCCATATATGGCTATAGGTAGTCTGACCATATTTCAACTTGAATAAATGACACGTTTGATCAATACATGTGTCATTATTGTTATTCCCAAACAATCTAAACATATCTTAAAACATCAATGGCATATGTATTTCTCATGTGTATATTTTAAATGTTAAAGATATACACCATAGCTATAGTTAAAGGGACAGTCAAGTCCGAAAAGATGATTCATGATTTTGTGACATTCCTAGATAGCAATCTAGACACATACTAGTTACAAAAATATAAATACGTTTCTTAGTGATATGCCAAGCTGTCAACTGAGTCCTTGTATTGGCTGTGGTTTTTCTGTGATCGCGGATGCGCCATGTTGCTTAAGACATCACCTGCCAGGCTGTCCAATGATTCCTTGTATTGACTGACGTTTGCACCTTTTATTGGATGGCGTTTTTACGCGATCAAGGATGCGCCTTTGTTTTTGTTTGCGTTCTTACGTGATCAAGAATGTGCCTTTTATTGGATTGCGTTCTTACGTGATCAAGGAAGCGCCATGTTAATTAAGACGTCACATGCAAAGGTAAAAAAACGTCTGATTGTATTACGTAGTCCCGCAATATTTGTTTGTGCACGTTAAACACGTTTGTGAATTAAGCCAAGTTTAAAAACATTGCGAATATGGATTGTTTGCATCATGTTACATTGTTGACCCATAGCTGATAAAGACCACCACATTCTCTTTTGCTGGATGTCTGGTTGAATAAACGAACGAAAGCAAAATGTTTTCATGCATAAGATATTTCGAGGCAAGTGCAAATCTCTATAGTCCATGTTGTTTAATATGTTGGTCAACAATATGTTCCTTTTTATAAAAAATGACTGTTGTGTTTAATGTTAAAGATATCTAATTCATAAATATGCGCTATTGTGTTAGAATAAAGTAATCAATATGCATTTATCTTTATCATATGCTAAATATATGATGCCGACTTCTTCTAAATGTAATTTCGTCGTATATTTTATTAAAGGTTCATTAGACTCTCACATTATAAATCAAAATTTTTTATTTTGTCTCTAGTTAGATAGTCCATTGTTTAACAAATACACGTTTCATTTTGCTTCTGTTCATAGAAAATGTAAGTAATTTTCAGACTCCTCGCCAAGGCTCTGAGTTTCATGTGAGTACCATCTCCAGCTTTCTCCTGTTTGTGTAAAGGTTCTTTTCATATGTTAATGATGGGGTATTGTCTTGTTTTACGGTTGTAATGGGGGTTCATCTATATTTTCAATAGAGCTAACCCGATTTTCTTTGAAAGTGTTTAAAGCTTTGTAATATTGATATCAGTATATGGGGTATTGTCTTGTTTTACGGTTGTAATGGGGGTTCATCTATATTTTCAATAGAGCTAACCCGATTTTCTTTGAAAGTGTTTAAAGCTTTGTAATATTGATATCAGTATATGTTAATCTTGTTGTTTCTAGTAGTGTCTATTACATACAGTTATGTTAAAAATATAGTATACTGTCCCTTTAATGCAAATGTTTATTTTTGTATCATGTATGAGTTCCACATTGGTTAATCTCCAAATATATTATTGTTAGCATATTTTCACCCCCCACTCCTAAAAGGACTTTAAACCATATTCATTGTTAAAACAAATGTCTTTATAAAAATAAATTAACACAATAATGTCTCTTTAAGAAAATAGACTTTATTTAACACGTCAATATAAATCTGATTTCAATATTTATTGTTTGAACAAGTACATGTAGATATACCAACAATCTGCAAATATATGTTAGCATATGTAATTTTGTTAAAGGGACAGTTTAGAAAACAAATAATGTTTTGCATTATTATAAAAGTCAATTTTGTAATATCAATGATATCAATGATATCAAAGGTTTCTGACCAATTAATCATTTGTCTGTGTTTATTGTAATTTGCTAGCTAAACCTATGAGGTTCATGTGCTCATTTCTTAGAGCTTGAAGAGTGCATGTAATCATTATGCTATTTGACCACTAGAGGGCATTTGGATAGCATTTGGATATCTAAAACCTTGTGCTCATACAGCATATTATTTACCATGTATTGATCATTGATGTCTAAAATGTTGTTATGTCAGAACAACAAATAAGTGGTCATTTTTCATAGTCATAGATACAAGGGTAAGCACATAAGTCACACGTATTTCTCCATGTTTTGTTGTTTCCAACTTGATAATGCGTAATACAGTGTTTTCTTTGTAATCAATAATTTTCTGACTGTCCCTTTAAGCTGTGTTATTGGCATTCAAACAGTAATATGCCATCATGGATAATTGTAATGGTAATTTTGTTTGCGATTCGGGAAACAGTTTGGACATCACATCACAGAAACCAATCAATATCATGAACAAGGATAGGTATGTGATGTGGTTTTCACACACTTATAACCCACACTCTGCAAACAATCTGCCTCCATGGACCCGGTCCCATAGAAGGAGATTATATACAGAGTATGGTCCACAAGTGTATGAAAACCACATCATTACATACCTATCCATTACACATTAAATAAAAATAACATTAAACATGAAAACAAATGCTTACTTCCTCTTCCTTCCCCTCTTCCCACGGGGCTGAGGCTCTGGGAGGGTCAACTGCCGACTCCGACGAGTTCTCATTGGATATGTTGTGGGAAGAGTGGAAGGAAGAGTACTGGGACTACCAAGGTGAGGAGGAGGAGATGGCTCGGCAGGAGGAGATGGCCCGGCAGGAGAAGATGGCCCGGCAGGAGAAGATGGCCTGGCAGGAGAAGATGGCCCGGCAGGAGAAGATGGCCCGGCAGGAGAAGATGGGCCGGCAGGAGAAGATGGCCCAGCAGCAGGAGGCCCAGCAGCAGGAGGCGGACCAGGAGGCAGACCAGCATGCGCCTCCCGGAAAAAATTAAACATCTCTTGGTGTAGATTAAAGGTTCTGTTTTGCCCTTCTTCTATTCTAGTAAGTATGTTTATTATTTGGTTTTGGCCTTCAATTATTTTGTTTTGTCCTTCAAGAATTCGAGTTCGGCCTTCTATATTTTGTATCCGGGAGTTACGCATCTGGTCTATGTAGTCTAGTAGAACCCGCACCTCCGCTAATTCCTCTTGTTGTGCTTGGCGGGGTGCCCGTGCACAGCGGGGTGCCCGTGCACAGCGGGGTGCGGGTCCTTGAGGGGCCTCTGGTTCCGCGGCCTCTTCCTCTGGTTCTGGGGCCTCTTCCTCTGCTTCCGTGGCCTCTTCGTCACGGGGGGCATCTTCCCTCCGAGGTGGAGATTGATCCCCACCACTCTCATCCCGGGGAACAGGAGGAGCCTGTATTTGCTGTGCTGCCTCCTCCCCAGACTCTGTATATTAGAAAAAGAAATAAATGTATATATTAGCATATTTCCAAATAAAGCTTTAAATGACTTAGCTTACAATACAATTACAAATGCAGCCTCATTAATCCACTTTGAAATCTAACAATCAATACTATTTGCGCATTTTCTAAACCGTGTTTGTGATATCTCTGGTCAATCTGAATGTTTTAGCGTTTGTTTTCAGTCTGTTTAAATGCACACCTAACCTATAGCCTAGATACTGATGTAACCGCAAAGTAATTGTGAATGCGTGTAAACCATGTAATAGCATTAATCTGATCCTTAAAGGGACATGAAACCAAATGTTTTATCTTTCATGATTTCGAAGCATACAATTATAATCAACTTTCTAATGTACTTTTCTTATCTAATTAGCTTCATTCTCTGGATATTCTATGCTGAAAAGCATATCTAAATATGCTTAGAAGATGCTGATTGTTAGCTGAATATAGCTGCCTCCTGTGATTGGTTCACCGTGTGCATGGCTATTTCTTCATTAAAGTATATCTAAAGAATGAATCAAATTAGGTAATAAGTAAATTTGAATGTTTTGTCAAATTGTATTCTCTACCTTAATCATGAAAGTAAAGGTTTGCGTATAGTGTCCCTTGAAATACATTCGTATGTGAATTTATTATTAAATGAGCTTACCGTCAGATGAGAATGGCAGGTTCCCGGTATCAATTCCTCCCGATACCGACTACATCCACCTTGGAGATGCTGGGACGCAACATTTCCTCCCATCGGCAGTACTCGATTTCCAGTGCTGGGCCGCCACCGGTTCCTGCGGAATGTCGGGCCTCCAGGCTTAACTTTTTCTTGAGATCCATCTTGCAGTCCCGGTATCGATGTTTTATAGAGTCCATATCTCTATTCCGTCCACCCACTGCATTGACTGCATTCCTTATCTCATGCCAGAGCTTCCTCTTCTCAGTCGGGGTGGTCTTCTGGTGCTGCAGCCTCCTATACCTGGCCATATAGGCCTCGACGAGGGCCTCCTTCTCCTCCATCGAAAACCTCGCCTCCCTAGTCGCCTTGGCCTTCCCCTGTGACGATGCCCTCTGTTTCCCGGACTGTGAAGCCCTACTCTGTCCGCCACTGGGCCCAGCCACTTGTTCATCTTGAACCAAGTGGCTGGGTCCACCCACCGCTTCCACCCCCGCTTCCTGCCCCCCTTCCTGCCCTGTTCCTCTCCCCCTCCCTCTCCTCCCCCCACTACCTCTCCCCTGCCTGCCCTCCATCTGTTCCCTAAACTAAACCCCAAATAATCAAACAAAAAGTGAGTGTGATGAAATGAAAGGGGGTCAAAATAAAGAACTAAAAAGACAAAATAAGTGCTGAAAGTGTGAGAGGGATCTAAAAAAACAAAGAGGGTAAGGAGCAGGGGCGTATTAAGGCATAGGCCAACGAGGTTTGCAGATTTTTAAGGGGCAACAGAATTTTGAGTCCCTAGGGCCACTCTACTGAACTCAGGGCCGGGTGGCTAAATCAACCAGGGCCCGGTTATTGCTATCCTATGGGATTGTATGTGGGTGCGCATGACATGGTGACAGTGGAGGCGGAGCTCATTTGCGCAGTCTGGCCTGGACTGAGAGGGAATGCGGTATTCTTCCTGGCTCCACCGCGTGATTGAGACTCACACAGACTACACAGTGCAGTGTGCACTACACCGTGACCACTGTGAAACAGCATATGCCTTTCTCCCTTCAATACATCTTCATTAGGCATTAAAATACTTAAACGGATTAGTCACTAAATACTTGTACATTTACTGTTTGTCTATCTGTCATACATGCAAAGAATAAGTATTTATTGCTGAATCTATACAACCATGTGACTTAAAACACAACTAAAAATATGTTTTATGCATTTAATACATTCAGTAACAATACAAGTATATACTTTATTATGATTGTATTATGTGACTTTATCCCCTAGGATACAATTCCTAAACCTATCATAACTACTGTTGTATTTTTTAAGTACTTTTAAAGGCCAGTTTGTATATTCATTACATATGTATCCAAGCAGATATTTTGCTTAAATAACTGTCAATCACCAAAGAAGATGTTTAAGGTTAAACAACTACCTACTGACAAACTATCATACAGTGAATTATATTTTTTTTATGATATAAACACTTTAATCATCTGACTTGAAAAATAATGTCTTAATATATATATATGTGTGTGTGTGTGTGTTACCAGAGTGAATGCAAGCCCTGGTGAACATCTACTTAAAAAGACATTATTTTTTAAATTTTTTACACGCTGCCCCAAAAATATTATGTCTAAAAAAAGGCCTTAAACCTGGGGTGGGGTGGGGGGTGGTGGGGGGCAGCAGAATTTTGAGTGCCTAGGGCAGCACAAAACCTAAATACGCCCCTGGTAAGGAGTATTTAAATAAACAAAAAGAAGAAGAAGACTAAAAGGAGGATATGTAAACTAAATGTAACTAGGGTATGGGTATGGGATGGGGATGGGGTATGGGATAAGAGTAAATGGGATGAAAGGGAATGGGACTACAGGGAATGGGGTATGGAGTGTAGTATGAGGGGGTATGGGGTATGGAGTGTATGTAGTGTTATTGATAAGTGTATGTATGTATTGAATGTGTTTGCGTGTAAATGTGTTAAGTGTACAGAAAAATCACTCGCTCGCTAACTCACACTACTACTAATTCTCACTAACTCACACTACTACTAATTCTCACTAACTCACACTACTACTAATTCTCACTAACTCACACTACTACTAATTCTCACTAACTCACACTACCACTAACTCTCAATAACTCCCACTAACTCTCAATAACTCACACTACCACTAACTCATGCTCCCACTAACTGACTCTATCACACTACCACTCACTAACAACTCCCACTAACTCACTCACGCTCCCACTAACTGACTCTCTCCCACTACCACTAACTCCCACTCCCACTAACAACTGACTCTCTCACACTAACACTAACTCACAATAATGCACAAACTCTCTAATCTTAAACCTCCAATCTCCAAAGACCCACCAGCAACACAGTCAAAGAAGCCATGCTTGTGTGGTGCTTATATACCCTGTGTAAATGTTTAATGATGTACCGATTTCCGTTGTAAATTGTGTTCAGGTGTGCTTTATTAGCAATTAATATTTGTGCAATGTCTATTAGGTGTGTGAATTTGCGCATGCTCATTTTGAGTTAGTATTTGTGGAATGTGTAGAATGCGATGATGTCATAGTGCTCGTTTTCTATAACATTGTCCAATAGTATTATGTTTAAATGGGAATTTGCGATGGTGTGGTATTAGTGAAGTGTTGTATATGTATGTTTGTCATAATATATAGTGATATTGAATGCGATTATTTTGCTAGTGTATGTATTATTTGTATTTTCCTTGTTGTTATTTTGCGTATTTCCGCATCTGAAAGTATATGCGTATTCCCTGTATTAAATGTTATTAAAATTCCCCCCGCTTGTGAATGTGTAATGCTTCTGTGCTTTGTTGAGTGATTGTTGTTGTGACATTTGCGGCGTGTTATTGTTGTGCATGATGTGGTATGCGTCATATGACCGAGCTGTGCGTATTTCTCGCGAGATCGAGTGTTAGGTGAAAAAAGCGTGTTTTTTTTATTTTCCATTGATCTCTATGGGAGACTGTCTAACGCGGGCAGGATTCCGCGTGTGAAATACACGCATTAGGAGTATCGTTAGAAGGTTTTGTTAGAACTCTAAATACCGGAGTCAAACAATGCCGTGCGTTAGACATAAACCACGCGTAGCGTTAGCAGCCCATCTCCCGCCAAACTCCAAATCTAGCCGTTAGTTAATTATAGTAATTTTATTTAGATTTATTTTAATTATATTTAAGTTAGGGGGTGTTAGGTTTAGGGTTAGACTTAGGTTTAGGGGTTAATTACTTTAATATAGTGGCGGCGACGTTGGGGGCGGCAGATTAGGGGTTAATCAATGTAGGTAGGTGGCGGCGATGTTAGGGCCGGCAGATTAGGGGTTAATAATATTTAACTAATGTTTGCGAGGCGGGAGTGTGGCGGTTTAGGGGTTAATATGTTTATTATAGTGGCGGCGACGTTGAGAGCAGCAGATTAGGGGTCAATAAATGTAGGTAGGTGGTGACGACATTGGGGGTGGCAGAGTAGGGGTTAATAAATATTATGTAGGTGTCCGCGATGTTGGGGGCAGCCGATTAGGGGTTCATAAGTATAATGTAGGTGGCTGCGGTGTCCGGAGCGGCAGATTAAGGGTTAATAATTATAATGTAGGTTTCGGTGATGTCGGGGGTGGCAGATTAGGGGTTAATAAGTGTAAGATTAGGGGTGTTTAGACTCAGGGTTCATGTTAAGGTGTTAGGTGTAGACATACATTTTATTTCCAAATAGGAATCAATGGGGCTGCGTTAGTGAGTTTTACGCTGCTTTTTGGCAGGTGTTAGACTTTTTTCAGCCGGCTCTCCCCGTTGATTCCTATGGGGAAATCGTGCACGAGCATGTTACACCAGCTCACCGCTAACGTAAGCAGCGCTGGTATTGGAGTGCGGTAACAGCTTAACATTTTAACTTATCAACACTTAACACCTCAGTGCTTGCTTTACATCACTACAAGCCCCCACCCCTTTTTAGTGCGGGCGTCCACCATCAATCTTTCTTTCTGCTACACCACCAAGAAGTACCAGCAATTATCCATCAGATGTAATGGAAATAGTGGCAACGGTGTTAGTTTAAGCAAATATCAACCCCTTCATAATATAGTATGCTGAAATAATGGTAGATATATAATCTATTCAGTATTCATTATATACCAGTTAGTATCACTGGTGAAGTGTAGGAGAAGGGGGGTGCTGACTGTCTGATAGATATATAGGTACAAAAAAAGAGAGAGAAGTTTGACAGTACCCAGCACTCACAAAACACTATATAGTAACAGTATGCATTGAAAACCAGATTGTGTCAAGAACTGGTTATTAAAACTTAACTTTTACTAATGATAGAATAAAAAAGGTGGTAAATAGTACCAAATGTATAACATAAATATGTGAGACATACATTTAAAACTTAGATGAAGAAACAGATCAGGACTGTGTGTGTGAGACTTCAAAAACAGAATTACTTCCCTGGGTAATAGTTCAAATACACCGTAACCCTCAGGGCTCAGAGAATACACGGATTGCTCTAAAACTAATATAAAAAGGGGATTGACCCCAACAACATTACCTAATCTGAGCAATACTGGTATCTAGAGCAGGAGAGAAAACAGTTTGTAAATGACTGATTAAGGAAGGCAATTGCCACATCAATATGAGCTTAGAAAGGTCCCAGGTAAACACAAATTAGCAAGTCTCATGCACACAGACAATGCCTATTAGGCATTGTCTGTGTGCATGAGACTTGCTAATTTGTGTTTACCTGGGACCTTTCTAAGCTCATATAGATGTGGCAATTGCCTTCCTTAATCAGTCATTAGTAAAAGTTACGTTTTAATAACCAGTTCTTGACACAATCCGGTTTTCAATGCATACTGTTACTATATAGTGTTTTGTGAGTGCTGGGTACTGTCAAACTTCTCTCTCTTTTTTGTACCTATCCATCAGATGTAAGCCTCAACAGACCATAGCAAGCACCCTGCCACTGCTGCGACAACCAATTTTTTCTTAGCTGATCCCTAGGGAGGGAGGATGGGAAACTCTTCTTACTGTGCTGCTCCTGTGACCTCACCTCCTGGCAGGGGTTTATAAACCCCCCTTCTAACCCCACCCCCTGTCCTTTCATTCACCTATTGCACTCCTATGAAAAGGGGTCAAATGTGCCCTCCTTCCATGCCTGACATCCAGGCTTTTTTTGACCCCACATTTATAAGTCATTCATTAAATCAAACCATCAATAAAGACCAAACCAACCGATTGGGAGAGAAAAGGCTTCCTTCACTTCCGCTGCTCTCCTTACCCAATAAACATACAAGTGTCCTAATAGCCAACACCTCACTGGATCTGCCAAATAAAAAGATACAACCAATCAGCTACCCCCCTTCATAACACCAGACCCGGCGTCACATACCCTCAAAATCTCTCAGACCTCCACCTTCCAATTCTCCTAATTACCGCCGTATCTAGCCCTAAATTTGCTGCCTCCGTAGCTGCCCAAATTCTGAATGAATGCGACCCAAACTCCGACCCTCTCTAACCCATTAAACCTAATGCTTTCCGCCTAATAGAGATGAACTGAAACCTAGATAACATCGTCCTGTCTGCATGCACCAGCAACGGGCCAGTGTTATGACTTATCACCCTAAAAAAACTCCCGAACAACACCCACAGGACAACAGCCGCCTTTGATCTCCCTTAACACTACCATCACCACTTTACCGCACTGGTCCGTTTCAGACCTTCTCACCCATACTTCTACTACTCCCTCTTTCAAAACCACGTCCTGCCTCCCCAAGCCACCATCATACCTTCTGTTTTTTCAATTCAATTTAGATACCCTAAAAGCTCCAAAAAAGGCCAACACAAAGGCCATTTTGAACAATATTTCTTCGCACCGTGAGAAACATATATCACCCAAATGATCCACCAATCCTTGGAGGATGGCAAATGTCACCGGCCTTCGCCCATCCACTTGCACCTTGCCTCTACATAATCCCCTGACTGCCATTCTGACTACAAATACTTTAGTCAAATACTCACAACCTATCACATGAAAAATAATGCCATATTCGCCATTCTTTTACGAATTTCAGAAGGTGAAAGCCTTGCCATTTCCCAATTTCCGATCCATTCCAACAGAAGATTTAAACAACCATCCCTATCCTCCTGTAGTTGCTCATTCCCAGCCATCTCCCATCACAGTTGCCACACTTGGGCGTACACCCTCCATGTGTTAGGGGCCAGAGCCCCCTTTAACAAATTTATTACCCCTGTGTCAGGGTGCCAGGAATCAGACTGAGACAAGAAGTGCAAACATAATCACACCTTTATTAATAGCAAAAAAATAATAAAATGTCCACAAGTCAAATAACAAGCCAGGAATCAAAACCAGAGCTGGTAGTCAGACGAGCTGAGTCAGAAGCCAAAGCGAGTAGTCAGAATCAGGAACAAGGAGAACAGCAGAGTCAGGAACAAGCCAGGGATCAGGAACCAGAAGGGACGTCAGACAGCCAGGTAATACACAGGAGCTCTCACAAACAGGAAGAGCCACTTCCAGGGGAAAAAGTTCCAAGAAAGTTAAATTCTTGGTCATCCCCGAATCCGTCCACGACTGGGGCCAAGCCGCAGCACACCACTTTCCATTCAAATAGACACTGAAGCCGTGGGCCCCTGAAGCATCTGTGTACAAATGCAACTTGTCGTCAGACTACCCCGTTTCCTGTATTATCAACCTTTCTATTGAAATCCTCTAGGAAAATTTTCCATACTTTCAAATCCTCTTTTACTTCTTCTGACAACCGAATGTGATGCCTTGGGATTGATATGCCTACTGTCGCAAACGAAAGTCTTCAACAAAAAAAACAGCCAATGGGAATAATCCTCCCAGCAAAATTCAGCTTGCCCAATAACAACTGGACCTCCCGGAGCGTGACCTTTTTACTCCCCAGAGTGTTGCTAATCACCACTTGCAGGTCCCGGAGTTTATCTTCTGGAAGTCTGCACTCCATCCTAGCTGAATCTAGCTGGATGCCCAGAAAACTCAAGGACGTTGATGGCCCTTCAGGCTTATCAGCCACCACTGGAATGCCAAACTCCTGGGCTACTTCCCCAAAAACCCTGACCAGAAGCTCACAAACCTCTGACTCCGTCGTGCCAGCGAAAAGGAAGTCATCCAAGTAGTGTACTACCGATGACTTCCCCGCTTTTTGTTTCACCACCCACTCCACAAATGAACTGAACATTTCAAAGTAAGAACATGAATAACAGTCCATCCGGAGGCAGAGGACCACAAAAAATAAATTCTCGAACAGACAACCCAAGAGGTGATGACATTTTGGATGGACAAGGCCCCTCTACCCGCGGCTCTCAACAAATGCCACAGCTCTATCAAAAGACGCATACTTAACTGAAACCAATTCCGGATTGATACCATCATTTACTGATAATCCTTTTGGGTGGGTCAGATGATGTATCATCCGGAAATTGCCCCGCCGCCTTCTTTGGAACCTCTCCCAATGGAGAAAACATTGTCCCCAAGTTCACTTCTTTCAACAATTTTTCCCTCACTACTTCCAGATATTTCCTAGCCGATTTAAAATTCCCTGCAAAAGCCCCCGCCTCTTGTTCCTGGAACGGAATCACAAAACCCATACTGAAACCTGTTAAAAGCGTTTCCGCATCACCTCCGTGCCCCCGCTTACTTGTGTATGCCTCTAGCCACGACACCGTCATTTCGACCCTCACTGGAGTCTGTGCCCACTGCACCCACTTCCAGTGTCCGGTCCCCTAAGATAGCTACAATGTAACTATTAGTTATATTGTAGCTAGCTTAGGGTTTATTTTACAGGTAAGTATTTAGTTTTAAATAGGAATAATTTAGTTAATTATAGTAATTTTATTTAGATTTATTTTAATTATATTTAAGTTAGGGGGTGTTAGGTTTAGGGTTAGACTTAGGTTTAGGGGTTAATAACTTTAATATAGTGGCGGTGACGTTGGGGACGGCAGATTAGGGGATAATCAATGTAGGTAGGTGGCGGCGATGTTAGGGCCGGCAGATTAGGGGTTAATAATATTTAACTAATGTTTGCGAGGCGGGAGTGCGGCGGTTTAGGGGCTAATATGTTTATTATACTGGCGGTGACGTTGGGAGCAGCAGATTAGGGGTTAATAAATGTAGGTAGGTGGTGACGACATTGGGGGCGGCAAAGTAGGGGTTAATAAATATTATGTAGGTGTCCGCGATGTTGGGGGCAGCCGATTAGGGGTTCATAAGTATAATGTAGGTGGCTGCGGTGTCCGGAGCGGCAGATTAAGGGTTAATAATTATAATGTAGGTGTCGGTGATGTCAGGGGTGGCAGATTAGGGGTTAATAAGTGTAAGATTAGGGGTGTTTAGACTCAGGGTTCATGTTAAGGTGTTAAGTGTAGACATAAATTTTATTTCCAAATAGGAATCAATGGGGCTGCGTTAGTGAGTTTTACGCTGCTTTTTGGCAGGTGTTAGACTTTTTTCAGCCGGCTCTCCCCGTTGATTCCTATGGGGAAATCGTGCACGAGCATGTTACACCAGCTCACCGCTAACGTAAGCAGCGCTGGTATTGGAGTGCGGTAACAGCTTAACATTTTAACTTATCAACACTTAAAACCTCAGTGCTTGCTTTACATCACTACAAGCCCCCACCCCTTTTTAGTGCGGGCGTCCACCATCAATCTTTCTTTCTGCTACACCACCAAGAAGTACCAGCAATTGTCCATCAGATGTAAGCGTCAACAGACCATAGCAAGCACCCCGCCACTGCTGCGACAACCAATTTTTCCTTAGCTGATCCCTAGGGAGGGAGGATGGGAAACTCTTCTTACTGTGCTGCTCCTGTGACCTCACTTCCTGGCAGGGGTTTATAAACCCCCCTTCTAACCCCACCCCCTGTCCTCTCGTTCACCTATTGCACTCCTATGAAAAGGGGTCAAATGTGCCCTCCTTCCATGCCTGACATCCAGGCTTTTTTTGACCCCACATTTCTAAGTCATTCATTAAATCAAACCATCAATAAAGACCAAACCAACCGATTGGGAGAGAAAAGGCTTCCTTCACTTCCACTGCTCTCCTTACCCAATAAACTTACAAGTCTCCTAATAGCCAACACCTCACTGGATCTGCCAAATAAAAAGATACAACCAATCAGCTACCCCCCTTCATAACACCAGACCCGGCCTCACATACCCTCAAAATCTCTCAGACCTCCACCTTCCAATTCTCCTAATTACCACTGTATCTAGCCCTAAATTTGCTGCCTCCGTAGCTTCCCAAATTCTGAACGAATGCGACCCAAACTCCGACCCTCTCAAACCCATTAAACCTAATGCTTTCCGCCTAATAGAGATGAACTGAAACCTAGATAACATCGTCCTGTCTGCATGCACCAGCAACGGGCCAGTGTTATGTCTTATCACCCTAAAAAAACTCCCGAACAACACCCACAGGACAACAGCCGCCTTTGATCTCCCTTAACACTACCATCACCACTTTACCGCACTGGTCCTTTTCAGACCTTCTCACCCATACTTCTACTACTCCCTCTTTCAAAACCACGTCCTGCCTCCCCAAGCCGCCATCATACCTTCTGTTTTTTCAATTCAATTTAGATACCCTAAAAGCTCCAAAAAAGGCCAACACAAAGGCCATTTTGAACAATATTTCTTTGCACCGTGAGAAACATATATCACCCAACTGATCCACCAATCCTTGGAGGATGGCAAATGTCACCGGCCTTCGCCCATCCACTTGCACCTTGCCTCTACATAAGACCCTGACTGCCATTCTGACTACAAATACTTTAGTCAAATACTCACAACCTATCACATGAAAAATAATGCCATATTCGCCATTCTTTTACGAATTTCAGAAGGCGAAAGCCTTGCCATTTCCCAATTTCCTATCCATTCCAACAGAAGATTTAAACAACCATCCCTATCCTCCTGTAGTTGCTCATTCCCAGCCATCTCCCATCACAGTTGCCACACTTGGGCGAACACCCTCCATGTGTTAGGGGCCAGAACCCCCTTTAACAAATTTATTACCCCTGTGTCAGGGTGCCAGGAATCAGACTGAGACAAGAAGTGCAAACATAATCACACCTTTATTAATAGCAAAAAAATAATAAAATGTCCACAAGTCAAATAACAAGCCAGGAATCAAAACCTAGTCAGACGAGCTGAGTCAGAAGCCAAAGCGAGTAGTCAGACGAGCCGAAATCAGGAACAAGGAGAACAGCAGAGTCAGGAACAAGCCAGGGATCAGGAACCAGAAGGGACGTCAGACAGCCAGGTAATACACAGGAGCTCTCACAAACAGGTCTGAGACAACGCAAGGGCAAAGCATACTGAACAGAGGCCCTTTAAATAATAAGTGATGACATCACAATTCTGAGACTGCATCCTGTCTCACACGAATGATGTACACCAGTCTGGCCATAAAAGGAAGTGCAGGAAATGAGCAGCATCACACGGTATGCACCAGAGTCAGCAAGAGAGGTGAGTAAAATGGCTGCCAGCAGCACATGGGAAACAAAACAGGGAAAAAACTCTGACACCCTGGCAGCCCAGCTGCCACAGCTCCCCTGGGCACTCGACTCCATCCAGGTCCGCCTCTGGGGTCACCTCTCTGAACCGATTCCACTGAAATTGGGACAAAGAATCAGCGATCAGATTTAAATGTCCTGGGACATGCACTGCCCTGAAAGAGATATTGCAACACAAGCACCCCAGCACAAACACCCTCAGCAACGTTATCAATGCCGAAGAATTAGGCGTCAAGCGGTTGATTGCCCACACCACACCCAGATTGTCTGAGTGAAAGCACACCCTCTTGTTGCTCAATTGCTCTGGCCAGATTCGAAGAGCCACTTCCAGGGGAAAAAGTTCCAAGAAAGTTAAATTCTTGGTCATCCCCGAATCCGTCCACGACTGGGGCCAAGCCGCAGCACACCACTTTCCATTCAAATAGACACTGAAGCCGTGGGCCCCTGAAGCATCTGTGTACAAACGCAACTTGTCGTCAGACTACCCTGTTTCCTGTATTATCAACCTTTCTATTGAAAATACTTTTTTTTCCATACTTTCAAATCCTCTTTTACTTCTTCTGACAACCGAATGTGATGCCCAGGGCCGCCATCAGGGGGTGACAGGGGTGACTACTGTCAGGGGCCCAATGAGCCAGGGGGGCCCCATGAGTCAAGAACTAAAAAAAAAAAAAAAAAATTTTTTTTTTTTTTTTAAATTTTGGCAGCCACCAGTGGGTACTACAGCAGAGTTCTAATTGAGCATGGGAAATGTTATTACAAGGAGTAAAGTATTAGCATTTGAGAGGATTTCTTAGTGTGCACTAAACCACTATGCGCAGTGTGAGACAGACTTGGCACTTTGTACAGTGTGTGCCTGAGTCAGACGGCAGATCACTTTCATTTGCGGAGGAGGTAGGACTTACTTAGAAAATGTTTTTTATTTCTTTGTGCAATTTTGGATTGTAACTTCAGTGTGGTAGTAGTTGTTTGGTGGGGCTAGAGGTCCATAAAAACACATTTTTTTTAGCAGCAGCGTATTTATGATTATTTGACAATGCTGTAGAAATTCTATATTTAAAACCATGCAGAAATGTTTCCTCCTCAATACACAAATGGTAGATGCCCTTTTGGCAGATATGCATTATATATATATATATATATATATATATATATATATATATATATATATATATATATATATATATATATATATAATATTACATTCCAGTTTACTGCCCCTTTATGCAAGGACTTTCCAGATGCAAGGAGACATTTTATCTAAGATTTTTACATCTGCATAAAATGTTATATTCTTAGACTAAGATTGCTCAGTGTTTGAAATGAGACAGGTTAACTTAAAACTGTTCAGTTTACACTACAGATGACTTAGTTTTGAAATACATACCAACAAGCCTAAATCCTGCATTTAACCAGATCTAATGGTATGAGTACCACAGCTTATGGTCCCACCAAGACCATATAGAGTACAGCATTTTCAAAATCCATAAGTACAGCTGACAGCTGGGAAAATTTGTACACTATATTTGAAGTGGTGCTCTTGGTTGGGGAAAATGGGGACAAAACAAACAAAAAAACATATGTCAACCTTTTAAAGGTACTTTTCTTCATCTATCCATCTACCCAGCTCATTAATGTACAATTTTGAATTCACAGAATTATTTTTGTTTGCACATTTACAAATATGATTCTTTAAAAAGTGATCTCTTAATTTCTAAAAAATTTTTTATCATGCATGTCACTGTTGATTTAGGTGATGCAAGGTGCATAAATGTTTCCTCCTGTGAGTGTTTCTGTGGGTGTCTGTGTTTATGTCTTTGTGCTTTGGTTTGTGTCTCTATGAGTGTGTATGTATTTTTTATCTGTGGGTCTCTCTGTGGGGGTGGGTGTGTATGTCTGAGCTTTTTCTGTGGTTGTCTCTGTGAGGGTGTGTGTATGTTTGTCTTTGTGCATTTTCTCTGGATGCCTCTGTGAGGGTGGGTGTGTATGTCTGTGTTTTCTGTGGATGTCTCTGTGAGGGTGTGTGTGGGTATGTATGTATGTCTGTGTTTTCTGTGGATGTCTCTGTGAGGGTGTGTGTTTTATGTGGGTGTCTCTGTGAGGGTGTGTGTATGTCTTTGTGTGTTTTCTGTGGATGTCTCAGTGAGAGTGTGTGTATGTATGTCTTTCTGTGTTTTTTATGTGGTTGTCTCTCTGTGTGTGTATGTCTTTCTGTGTTTTCTGTGGGTGTCTCTGTGTTTGGGTGTATGTCTTTGTGTGTTTTCTGAGGCTGTCTCTGTTGGTGTTTCCTTGGGTGTATGTGCAAGTTTGAGTGTGTGTGTCCATTGTCTGTTCCTTTTTAGGACATTTTGACCTTACTACTAATTATTCACATCTTTCTACAGACTTTGAGACTAACAAGACCTTTCCGGAAGTAACCAATCCACCATTTAACCTTTAAATTATTGTTTAGGCAGTTCAGGGCCCTTCCTTTCAGCCACTGCATGCTGTTGTCATAATTTAGTTGTCATCTTCCTTTACAAAAAGATAATCAGAACTCCATATTTTTTCTAAATCTCCTTTTTTTTTTTTTTTTACAAAACTATAGTTTACCTCATTACTTGTCAGGTCAATGTAAACAAGTGCTAAGTGTCTGTTTGGGTGTCTGTGTCTGAGTGTGTTTCTTTGCGTGTCTGCTAGAGTGTCTATATGTGAATCCTTATGTGTGAGTTTGTTTGTGTGTTTCAGTGTATGAGTGTGTCTGTGTGTGTGTATGTTACTACCTTTACAACATTTCCAAGTTTAAATAGACAATTAAGAATAAAGTGCATATACGTTTTAGTCACTTGGTCAAAAATTGCACATGTCAAAGGAGGGGGGGGGGGGGCCCTGATCAATGGATGAGTCAGGGGCCCCGAAATTCCTAGTGGCGGCCCTGGTGATGCCTTGGGATTGATACGCCTACTGTCGCAAATGACAGTCTTCAACAAAAAAAACAGCCAATGGGAATAATCCTCCCAGCAAAATTCAGCTTGCCCAATAACAACTGGACCTCCCGGAGCGTGACCTTTTTACTCCCCAGAGTGTTGCTAATCACCACTTGCAGGTCCCGGAGTTTATCTTCTGGAAGTCTGCACTCCATCCTAGCTGAATCTAGCTGGATGCCCAGAAAACTCAAGGACGTTGATGGCCCTTCAGGCTTATCAGCCACCACTGGAATGCCAAACTCCTGGGCTACTTCCCCAAAAACCCTGACCAGAAGCTCACAACCCTCTGACTCCGTCGTGCCAGCGAAAAGGAAGTCATCCAAGTAGTGTACTACCGATGACTTCCCTGCTTTTTGTTTCACCAGCCACTCCACAAATGAACTGAACATTTCAAAGTAAGAACATGAAATAGAACAGTCCATCGGGAGGCAGAGGACCACAAAAAATAAATTCTCGAACAGACAACCCAAGAGGTGATGACATTTTGGATGGACAAGGCCCCTCTACCCGCGGCTCTCAACAAATGCCACAGCTCTATAAAAAGACGCATACTTAACTGAAACCAATTCCGGATTGATACCATCATTTACTGATAATCCTTTTGGGTGGGACAGATGATGTATTATCCGGAAATTGCCCCGCCGCCTTCTTTGGAACCTCTCCCAATGGAGAAAACATTGTCCCCAGGTTCACTTCTTTCAACAATTTTTCCCTCACTACTTCCAGATATTTCCTAGCCGATTTAAAATTCCCTGCAAAAGCCCCTGCCTCTTGTTCCTGGAACGGAATCACAAAACCCGTACTGAAACCTGTTAAAAGCGTTTCCGCATCACCTCCATGCCCCCGCTTACTGGCGTATGCCTCTAGCCACGGCACCGTCATTTCGACCCTCACTGGAGTCTGTGCCCACTGCACCCACTTCCAGTGTCCGGCCCCCTTGTTTAGCTTTTTTGAAGCACTTTGCGATGAAGTGCACCCATCCACAGCCAGAAAACTTGTGCTTGTACTTGCATGAGGCCCCAAACCTACACTGTCCTTCGTTAAACTAGAAGCACAAACCTTTTCCGATAGCCGCCCCAGGTTCACTACCTGCTCCTCCGCTCCCACTTGCTTGCCCAAAACCTCAAAAGGAATAACCCCCCTTAAGGGGGTCATAATCTCTAACCATATCCGCATATCCCGGTCATCCCACCGCATCTCCGGTTGCACTGCCATTCTCTGTCTAAACCCCTCATCCTACCTCCACCACGTTATCCCCCCATATATTCTATATGTGCTAGATATTTCATCGAAATAGCAGAACAGGGAAGCTCCCTGGTCTGGGAATTTCTCGCTGAACACACTGGCCAAAATACAAAAGGCTCTGTACTAGATCCCAAAAGTCTTTGGCAACTTCCTCCAGGGCTTCTTCCTCTCCTCCTCCTCTTTTTTACCCTTCTCCTTCTCATCCTCCTTCACATCCAATACCTGCTCTAAAAGTGACAAGGAGAAAATCTCCACAAATTCCCTCTTACATATCTTTTTCCTCAGCTCGCTAGTCAGGTTAAACCCTAATGGACCCAACAAACACAGGCATTGCCTTCTAAGGGCCCCTTCCAGCACCCCAACCACTTCACCCCCTCCACTCACAAGCGATACCCCAGCGGCCCCTGCGCTACCTGCCGCCACTCCCCCTTGGGGACTCCCTACTGCTACCACGTCGCCCAAGCCACAGCTACCGAGCCCCCTGCCCCACCTGGCCTCTCCAAGGCTGTCAGAAGCCCTTTTAAGCTGGCCAGAATTGCTTCCCTCTCTCCATTCAACGAACCACTCATCCCAGGTGCCACTCCAGCCGCCACCTCACCTGCTGGATGTTGCACCGTCACCTGTCCTTCCACTCGACCTGGCAACGCCTCCCTCCTGTGGTCCCTGTTCCTGTCACCGGTCTCCTGTCCCCTGCTGGTCATGTCCCTGCTGGTGTCTATTCTCCTCCTGACATTGTCCCTCCTTGTTGGGGACCGTCCCATGCCGTACCTGCTCTTTTCATAGTCCCTCTCCACTCTTGCCCAGGTTGGGGAATTAGGTACCCCCGCACCGTGCAGTCATCTCAGTGGTGATCTCGATCTCCGGCGTCAACCAGAGGCTGTCGCCCTGCTTGGGGGGAGTCACACCTCCCCCCCCCCTGGATCCTTCACCTGTCACCTGTGAAGGAGACAAAGCATTGAAATCCCTCCACTGAGATCCCACCCTCCCACTCTCCCCCACCGCTTCTACGCTCTTATCCTAATCTCTTTGACCCGCCCCCCCTTCTCTCCATTGAGGAGACAACAATTGCAAGATCTGCACCAAGGAGGACAGATCTCCTACCTGGCCAGCCGTCCCTGGTCCCGCCGATGTCCCTTCCAATGGATCCTCCTCCCCAAAGTCGCCAATGGCTTCCAGTTCCAGAGGTGGCTTGGTAATCAGCTCCTGTTGTTCCGCTGTGTCAGACCTTCTGGCATCCAGAGCTTCATCTCCCCTCCTTTCCTCCACTGGAACCCCTGTAAAATTGTACAAGTTAAGTTGAGACACAAGTCCCCCCCACTTGTCCCTGTTCCCCCTCCGCCCCCGCCCCACTGATACCTACCCCAACCGGCACCCTGCCCCCTTACCTCCCCCTCTCCCCTTCCTCTACTTCCCTTCACTGCCTAATGCACCCACTATGCCCCTTCTCTCCTCGTTTCTCACTCTCCCCTTGGAAACCTTTCTACTCCTTCTCCCCAGGATATTCCCCCTTGTGTCCTAGCCCACTCTGCTACTATGGTTGCCCCCCCTGAACCCGCTACACACAACCCCCCCTTTCCTTTTACCCTGCTTCCCTCCTTGTCCAGCCATCTGGCAACCCATTCACTCCCCCCACTAGCGTTCTGCCGCCATTGTGCAGCTACCCCCTCCGCACCCGTTTATACCCTAAGCCTCAGGTGTTCCCACTAGGCCCCGCCAGCCTTGCCGCCCACTTACCAAGCTGCCCTGCTAACCATTGGCCACCTAAGAGCTGCCGCGGCCCCCTTGTCTCCCGTTCTGGCCTTATGCATGGCCCCCATTTCTGCCCCGCCTCCTTGCTCTCCCTTCCTGTGACTGCCCTGCTCTGGCCTTATTCATGGACCCCCTTTTGCCCTGCATCTCTGCTCTCCTTCATTATGGACCCCTTTTATTCGATAGCTCAGCTGGCCACTTACCATTATCTTTCGCTCACCTCCTGGCACTCACCGATCTCCTGTGTCCCCGTGCTGAGCCCAGCTCCTCCCGATGATGCACCTCCGTGATGTCATCAACCGGCACCGTACTAGGCCGCGACTCAGCCCCTGTTTCAGTGTGTCACCCTCTGCCTTAGTCCGCTCTCTCCGACTGCTCCCTCAGACCGCCCGGCCAGCCACTCACCCTCTGCAGGGTGAGTGGCCGGCAGTGTGGATGTCCAGACTCAGCCTCTCCGGTGGCCTCGACCTCCTAGCCGGCCGTCCTCTTCTCCTGTCCATCTCTCCTCCCGGTGCCGGAACTCCCACTGCTGCCTCACCAGCCGTGCCCAGCTTCACCTGGATCCAGACCTCTCCATTCCTCCTTGCTGAAGACAACAGCTCCACAAGCAACGCCTCCATTTGACAGGTAAGGAAACTCTTCCTACCGTGCTGCTCCTGGGACACTTGTGACCTAACTTCCTGGCAGGGGTTTATAAACTCCCCTTCTAACCCCACCCCCTGTCCTCTCATTCACCTATTGCACTCCTATGAAGTGGGGTCAAATGTGCCCTCCTTCCATGCCTGACATCCGGGCTTTTATTTTCTCTCTGTACTTGTGTAACCCTTCCTGATTGCAATCTAGTTTTAAAAACCACCACTTTACAGGTGTTATAAAATGGGCTGGCATATAGGATGGCATTTCTTACTGAAAAAGAAATTCAAGAGAAGGAAGAAATACACTGAAAATAGCATGACAGTAAAGAGGTGATTTTAATTTCAGCTGTATCTGAATCATGACAATTTAATGTTAGGTGGGTTATGCCTTTGAGCTATCAGTTTAAGATTATATTGAATCAAACATCAATTCGAATTTTAAAATCCTTGTCTAAAGTATTACACTGTGTGTCCTAATGTCAGCATCAATGTTTATCTTTAATTCTAAATTCACATATACATACTTTCAAAGTATAATACACAATGTAACAAATGGCACTTACAAGTTCTGATGAGTGATCAATGACACAAGTATCGAGCATTTTGATTTATAAGTGATAGTTTAAAATGTATATTTGAAGATAAACAGCTAGACTTCCGGTGGGCGGGCTAAGGAATAGGCAGCAAGAGTTGTGAGCTCCGGAATAATATAGCATTAAACTGGGCTTTTGACCCTAGATCCAGCCTAAAATCACTGCTTCTGCCTCCCACAATAGCCCGTGTGCATCTTAGCCTTGACACAGCAGGTGTCCGGCAGCTTGCCCTCAGCGCAGGCGAAAATCACCATGCACCCACTGAAAGCATACCGGCACATGTAAGTGCGCCTGCATACAACAAGATCCTACGGAGTGTAGATTAACCTTCAACACCCGGTCACGCTTAAGAGACATTTACTCACGGTTGGGTGACCGGTCCTGCATGGCGACAAGGGCATAATCTCTGGGACACGAGCGAACGCAGACTTACCCCCTGAGGCTCAGACACATGGCGCATTGAGGCGCTGGATCCATCGCTACAGTTCTTGCAGGGGGCTTAGGAAGAGCACACCCAGACTGCCTGGGGAAACCAAGCCGAGAACACGCACGGCCGACTGTTAGCTGCGTGGAGCTGACAGCCCTTAGTGGCGCGAAATCGTAGCAGCGATAAGAAGACGGCCGCCATCTTTCTTGGGGTGCTGAGAGAAGAAGAGCTGACCGGAGACTGGGATTCTGTCCAGTGATACTGCGGTAGCGGTTACTCGGCCCCAACGGGGCTGACCCTTACATCGGATTCCAGAGGGGACAAGGCCCACATCTGACGGCAGACCACAGGAACACTGCCCTGGCTGTGTGTGGGAAGACTACCATTGCCTTTTGTCACCTGCGCAGGTAAAAGGGATAACTCCTGCATAAGTGTTTGGGGAGAGGAGATAGAGGAGAGAGGACAGCCCGACAGCCTCTTATTCACTAGACTAATTCCCCAACTACAACACATAGTGCCTGTTACTTCCCTCCTTTGCCGGGGACTGTCTGGGGTGTCTGGGCCTGGGTGAACTGCTAAGAGCCTAGCTGGTGAGGGACTATATTGGGACACGTGGGCCTCAGTCAACCCCATTACTATAAGCATAAGCACTGTGACAGCCTTGAGAATTAACCTGCTGTTTTGTCCTCTATTGGTCTCACCTTTCAAGCAGACATTGTGGGACCACTATTTAGGAAATGCAACATTTGCCCTTGGACTCAAACAGATTCAAGTTAGGTGGATTAAATCAATAACATTGCCTTATTGTTTATTGTTTCTATCAGTTTGTTTTGCATTGCTCCAGTGATACATCTGTACAGATAAGTGTGATATTACTGTAATTGACTGTCTGGGTTTTATGGATAAATTCTTGGCGGGAGGTAAAATGTCTGGGAAAAATAAAGGCTCAGGAAAGACTAGGGGAGCTGCTGATCACTCACAGGAGATGACATCTACTGTGCAGGACTCCCCTGCAATATCCATGGACACACATGTGGTGGTGCAGCAGCTCTCTTCCATCTTTCTCCCTAAAATGGATTCTTTGCAAAAAGGTCTTGATCACTTAACAGGGGAAATGAAACAGTTTTCTGTTAGGTTCACTGAGATGGAAAACAGAGTGTCAGGGCTTGAAGATACATCAGTCACGCATAGCACCCAGATAGATGTCTTAATGAAACAAAATGTAATCCTGCACCAGCGACTAGAGGACTTGGAAAATAGGTCCCGTCGCAATAACTTGCGTATATTAGGGATACCTGAGAGCGTAAAGCCCAAAGACCTCATCCATTTTGTAGAAAACACCTTGCCTCTATTACTTAAACTGACTCCCATGGTGTTCAGGGGCAGTGTAGAGAGGGCACATAGGGTGGGCCCAGATAGGCAGCAGGAGAGAGGCAATACACAACCCAGACAAGTTATGGTTAAACTTTTACATTTCCAGCTCAAAGTTGAGATCTTGCGTGCCTATAGAAAGACCTCCCCAACTATGTATGAAGACTCGAGGATACTCATTTTTCAGGATTACTCCTCTGAGCTCATGAGAAGGCGTAAAGAGTTTTCTCCTCTATGCTCTAGGCTAAATGGGGAGGGCAGGAAGGTATACCTCTTGTACCCCGCTAAACTGAAACTCCTGACCCCCTCAGGCCCCAAGTTTTTTGACACCCCACAGGAGGTTACTGAATTTCTGGGTAGGGAGCAAGATAGATCAGCAGCAGGTTCGCCCAGATCCTCACGCTCAGACCCAGGCTGAGGAACAATAAATACTGCATGTCGCAGGTCTATTACTATTAAATAGCATAGATAACAGAAACCTTTAATGATAAGTTGGGATGAATCTTTTGTTCAAGCAAGGAGATAGTGTTGCAGTTGAAAATAATGTTACAGTTTTTTATGTTGATGTTAATATTCTATTTTATATAGGTTGGTTTCTAAGTGTTATAAGTGTACTGCATATGCTGAACTCTTGCAATATTGGGACAAAAACTCTGTGCTCCGGTACAGAGCAGCTGGTGAACATTAGTTTAGATACTCAGGCCAGAAATGATGAAGACAAACTTCCCCAATTATTGCCATATCAGGGACTAGCAATGAAACCGTTCAAGTTGTTGAAGTGTTTGTTATATATAATCATAACTCTATCAAGGTGCAACCCTCACAGGTCTGAGACAAAGGTTTGGCACGAAGATGCAAACCAGTTAAAGATATTTAGCTTAGATTTTCATGACAATTCAGATGTGGAAGATATTTCCCAACCTAGTGAGTACTTAATTTTAACTACATGTTTGTCATTGTTGCAACGTACTAGTTCATGTATAACTGTTAACAAATATTTCCTCTCTTTGGCAAAGGTCACACCAATTCAGGTTGATACACCCTCAGACCGTAGGGATCACTCTCTGAACTGTGATGGTAGGTGGGGGTGGGGTTTTGTGTGTTTTTTTTTTTTTTTCCTGTCCTTCCTTCTCTCCTTCTCTCTCACGCTCACCTTGTTGCAGAGGGTGGCGGCTGGGATTCATTATCTACACATAAATGGCGGTAAGACTGTTTTCATGGAATGTGGGGGGATTAACTCCCTAACTAAGAGGAGCATGATACTGACACATTTAAGACGTTTAGGGGCCGACATAGCACTACTACAGGAGACCCATCTCTCGCAGGTAGAACATGAAAAACTTAGGAGAGACTGGGTGGGATCGGTAGAGTATGTTTCGCATACTAGCTCAAGCAGATGGATTGCGATCCTGATTGGGAAGCGGGGGAAGGCTGAGGTACTAGCAACACACAAAGATAGTGAGGGGAGATACTTAATTGTGAAGGTTAGGACCAACCAAAAAGTAATGATAATCTGTAATATATATGCTCCAAACTGTAAATCCACAGCTTTTTGGACTACACTCATTCAAACACTGACACCGTACATGGGGATGGACATAATACTGGGGGGGGACTTTAACCTGGCTCCTAATCCCATCTGTGATAGGATGCAGGATACAGAGCGCTCTAGGACGGGGCCTAGGCCAAAGAGCAAGGGAACCTTTGAAAAAAAGGTGTTCACTAGACTCTCTGACTCTCTGCATTTGGTTGATATTTGGAGACTGTGGAACTCTGAAAGCAGAGATTACACGTGCATATCCAGGGCAACACCAACACTCTCGCGCATAGATCTTTTTCTGATATCTCCCAACCTCATCCCGAGCATTGCCAAGACCAAGATTCACAATGTAGTGGTCTCGGATCACGCCCCTGTTGAATTGGAGATTTCCGTGGGTCCCTTTGTCTCTAATAGAAACACGCTAAAATTTCCTGGCTATCTGTATACTTCAGATGCCTTTTTAAAACATTTGACTCATGCATGGAACGACTATTACACCGATAATCAAGTACATTCGAGTACTTGAGAGCTGTTCTGGAACACTGCCAAAGCAGTGCTCACTGGAGATATCATATCCTATGTGGCCACGCTACGAAGGAAAATGCAAGCTAAGCTGCAGAAATTACAAGAGACCCTGACAGAGTCTTACCAAGAGTACTGTGGTGACCCGAACCCCTTGTCACGGGATAAATATCTTACTAGTAAGGGAGAGCTGGATGTTTTTCTCCACCACCAGGCGGTCACACAAATTCTTAAATCCAGTGCTAGGTACTATAGAGGGGGGGATAGATCGGGCAAATTGCTCACCTCACTGACAAAACACCGCGAGGTATGCAAGCCAATTGCTGCCCTTAAATATCATAATATCACCCACAAGACCCCGGAATCTATTGTGAGAGCCTTGGCGGAGTATTACTCTACCCTGTATGCCACTCAGGGGTTGCCCCCTGGGGAGACTATCTCCGCATTCTGGGAGAACCTTGATCTACCACAGATCAGTGCAGAACAATTGGCGGTTTTGAATGCCTCCATCTCTCCAGAGGAGGTTACGAGGACGATCTCCTCCATGTCTAATGGTAAAGCGGCAGGTCCTGATGGGCTGCCGATTGAATTCTACAAATTGTTGAAGACACAGGTTACCTCCACCCTCACCAAATTATACAATATATATTACAAGGATTTGGTCCTCTCTCCCAAGACATTCACTATGGCACATGTGTCTCTGATTCCGAAGCCAGGGAAGGTCCGATATCTCTTCTCAATTCGGACTACAAGATACTCATGAAAATCCTGTCCGACAGACTAAAAGTAATATTGACCGACATCATCCACCCTGATCAGACTGGGTTCATGTGTAATAGAACCTCAGTGACTAATGTGAGACGGGTATTACATGCTATGGCACACTTTTCAAGTGAGTCAAAAGCCGCGGGAGCACAGAATGAGTCGGAGGCCTTCCTGCTGTCCTTGGATGCGGAGAAGGCCTTCGACAGGGTGGTCTGGAGTCATTTATTTGACGCCATGAGGCATTTTGGTTTCGAGGGTGCCTTCCTAGCCTATATCAGCAATATATACACAGCTCCCTGGATTCATGTTATGGCCAATGGCCTATTCTCACCACGTATCACCCTACAGAGGGGGACTCATCAGGGATGTCCCCTCTCCCCCCTTCTCTTCAACCTGGCCCTGGAGCCCTTAGCGATTAAGCTGCGTAAAATATATCCGGGTATTGTCGTAGGGAGCGTCAGACTACACCTGGCACTGTACGCGGACGATATGCTCCTATTTGTAGAACATCCGGCAAAACATATTCCCAAAATCTTGGCGACTATTGAGGCCTTTGGGTCCTTTTCGGGCTACAGGGTAAACAAAACCAAGTCGGAGATCTTGTGGCTCCGTAGACACCGTACTAAACCTTGTACATACCCATTCAGGGAGGCTGCTCCCACCTTGACTTATTTAGGGATCCGATTATCCACAGATGTGGACACTCTATATAGAGCTAATATCACGCGGGTGAGTAGAGAGGTTGAGCAGACTTTGGAGGGCTGGAGGAAACTCCCTGTGTCTCTCTCGGGGCGAGTCAGCCTGATAAAGATGGTGATTCTACCGCAAATCTTGTATCCATTACTGATGCTACCCCTATTAATATCAAAGAAGGACCTGGCTTTATACACGCGAGCTATCATAGGCTTCTTATGGAGGGGGGGCAGATCGTGGATAGCCCTTACTAAATTATATGCACCCCCCTCTCAGGGAGGATTGGGTTTGCCCAACCTGCGGCTATATAACTGGGCGGCATTGAGTCGATTGGTACTAGATTGGCAACTGAGCACGGAGCACTTCTGCACGAATGAACTAGAGAGTTCTGCACTGGGGGACTGTAGTCTAGCTTTTCTGCCTTTTGCTCACTTTAGTAATATTCCTGCAGAGGTCCAAGGAAATTTCCTATATAGGGACATATTGAAGGCGTGGCGGTTGACGCTCCGTCATCTAGGACGCATTTGTGTGTCCTCCAGGATGATACCACTAAGGTACAACAGTGACTTCAGTGAGTCGACACTTCCCCCTTCATTGCGTGGGAAGGTCCGGGCTTACGCTTGGTGGGAGATGCTCTAGATCACACTACGAAGGGAGTCAAAACATTTACTGACTTACAACACCAGTATGGACTACCGAGGAGGCATTTTTATGCTTACCTACAAATGAGACATTATATAGAGCAATTGATCAAAACAGACCCACACTTTTGGGAGCCACATGCACTTAACCATTCTATGGTATTGTTTAAGTTAGGTAAATTCACACTTTCAGGACTATACAAAACACTACTTGGTAAGATCGAGTCCAAAAAATTGGAGACACTGGTGAATAGATGGAGCAATGACTTGAGCAGGGAGGGCTTGCCGGAAACAATTCTACAAAGCTTAGAGAATGTGAGAAGGGCGACTCTATCTATGACATTCAGAGAATCCCAGGTCAGAATGTTACACAGAGACTACCTAACTCCCCGAAGGACATCTAAATGGAATCCTACGGTAGTAAATGAGTGTAGTAAATGCAGACTGAATGACCCTGACTTTCTCCAGTATTTTCTTCTGTGTCCTCGAATTGGACAGTTTTGGGGACGCGTTGCCTACTGGATTACCAACACTTTGGCGACCAGGGTTAAAATTGGAATAGAACAAGTATGCTTTTTGAATTGGGGAGAGCAGAGTCCTAAAATGGGCCCCTTACTAACGACGGTAATACTAGTCGCAAGGAAAGTTATACTGAAGGTTTGGACTGAAAAAACAGCACCCTCCTTTGTGACGTTTAGACGTAGTCTCTTTAGGCAGCTTCTCATAGAAAAGCTAGATACTAAGATGGACACTACCAAACGCCTAAAGCACTTTTTAAGTAAGTGGCGGGTATATATAGCTACACTGAGTATTGAACATCAGAGGCGGATCTTGACACCCTTTGCCCATACTGAGCTCATGCTGACGGCCTCCCTGAGGGGTGAATGGGGGTTTCTATACCAACAAATAAGTGGTGGGGGGGGGGGAGATGGGTTAGGGACATACCAATGTTTTTGTTTTTTTTTTCCATCACTAAGGCCAGAGAGGTGTGACCAAAACGGTGTAATTGGATATCATACTATTGTTAACAACAGATTTATAATAAAAAGATTATGTTTGTTTAAGCTTATAAAGTTAAATGAGGATAAGGTATATTGTAGTTACCAATGAAGCTTAACCACTAAAGACCACAGAAAATTTGTAAGCAAGGGAGGCATACTTTTACTAACCACTGAAGTATGATGCAATGAAATCTATTGCCCTCACCAATGATACACTGCTAAGCGTGAACTTTACCTGTACATTTTATTGCAAACCTTTCTGAATGGTACACTTGAAATTGCAATGTTTGTAATATGTATATCATCTCCTATATCCTCAATAAAAAGTTAATTCAAAAAAAAAATGTATATTTGAATCAGATTAGCTGATCCTAAATCATGTGATTATGCATATTCCAATCAAAAGTGGTTGAAAAATTCACTAGTGTGTGGGTTGTTTAAGAGTTTGCGTTTTAATTGGTGTGAAAAGTGTTGCGTCAAATTTGTGGCAAAGTGGAGAGTGGGACTTGTATTACATGGCTTAAACATGGTTCACATAGATTTTTCACAAAAAATAAAAAGGAAGTTAGTTATATTATGTTGTGTATTTATTTCATTTTTATCTCTATATCTATTAGTGCAACACGTTTGGGGCAACTTTCAACAAATTTGTAGAAATAATATTGTCCCCTTGCTTTGTAATGAGAGACAAATTTGTAGCATAATCCATAAGTAGTAATGTCTTTAATTTTTATCCCTATATCTACTAGTGCACCAAATGTGGAGCAATAATATTGTTTGATTTAGAAAGGGTATACAATTTTAATAGAGTTTCTCATTTATTTTTATTATGTAATATGCTTCATTCTCTTGCAGCACCGCACAAAAGCTTTCTGTGTTTTCAGACTCCCATTGAGTTCTATGGCATCCGCGACCTCAAGGGTGGCTGATTGTAAACTAGGTACGCTGTGTCAGAATACAAGCGAGCGTAAATGTAAAATGTTTGATAAATTGTGAAAAGTGGCAAATCGAGTCGAATGTGAATTCGAAACATCTGTAATGACGCAAGTATTGATCTGCTTCGGATTGAGATCGCGGAATCGTATTTTATGTCACAAATTTCAACATTTGTCGACACTTTGATAACTATGGCGGATCAATCTTGCAACAAATACGATGCAGAATTCAAGTGTTTTATCAGTTGATGCTTTTATAAATTGATCCCTTTATGTCTAAAGAGAGTGATAGCAAAAATATTAAAAAAACTATTTCTGGTACTTTAGGCAAACTTTTCTCTGAAATCTATGGTAGCGAAGAGGCTAAAGGGACACAAAAAACAAACTTTTTCTTTCATTATTCAGATAGAGCAAACAGTTTTAAACAACTCTCCAATTTACTGCTATTATCAAATTTTCTTATGTTGTTTTGATATATTTTGTTGAAAAGCAAAGATATAAGTTAAGGAATGTTCTTCTTTATTATTATATAGGTATCATTTGCTAAAATGGCTGCAAAGCACTATTGGGAGCTAGCTGAGCACATTGGGTGAGACAATGACAAGAGGCATATAGGTGCAGCCACCAATCAGCAGCTAGCTCCCAGTAGTGCATTATGGCACCTGAGCCTACCTAAGTATGCATTTTTTTTTATTTTTTTTTTTACTATTTTTTTTATATATTAAATATTTTTATTGAGGCAATTAACAGATACAGCAGTCACAACATGAAGGATAACATCTCCAAAACAATAGTACAAGTCCAAAGACGTATACAATAATATATCAGTAAGTGGGGTGTTACCAAGGCAGAATGTTACCCTCCATCCATGCCTCTAATTTTAATGATTAAGGTGCTAGCGTCTTCCATGGAATAGAGATCCTCTCGTAGGATCTGATGACTGGGCCTATCTGAAGACATGTCTCAGAACTACAGATAGCCCTCATCGCTGGTTAGGAGCTGTAAGGGATACAACTTAGACTAATCTTAATTGGACATCGTATACATATTTTAGGCTTGTTTATAAAACTAATAGCAAGCTCATAAAAATATACAATTACTCAAGACTGTGTAAAAGAGAAGAAGGAAAACAAACTTCAGGGACTGCTTCACAGAAAAATCTAGGTACTAATATATGTAGGAATACAACTGTTCACATCTATATAGATGGCATAACATCAAAATGACAAATAAGGGAATAGTACAGTAGCTATATAAAGGAGAGAGTAATTCCACATGCAATTAGCCATATATAACAGGGTAATAATTCAAATCTACCAGTGTCTCCCATCGTTAACTTTTGTGCTTTAAACACCATACCCGTAGGCCTAACACATACAGTAAATGTTAATGCAAGCTAACAGTTGTACTTAAATTATAGGGGTAAGCAGTCAGGAAAAATTGAAACACAGAAGGATAAACATAGGAATTCTTTCATTAATAAAATCCGGAGAGCCTAAGTGACACTCATATAGAGACAAACTAGACCTAGGCTCTACGAACAGGGCAGAGGCTACCTAACTCTGCCAAAAAGGGGGGTACACAGGATAAGCTATTAATCCCTAGCCCCATAGTTGGGAGGGGAGGGGGGGGCAAGTCATCAGCATTTAGGGAGCAGTTCTCCAAGCTGTGTGTGGGTAGGAGCCCCAGAGCCCAACACAATAAGGACTCTGAGGGTGCCAAGCTTAGTATATGCCTGTTCTCATAATAAAACGAAACAGTTTGTATGGGGCTACCCCTCCTCACCCTGTCTATGAACGCGGAAAAAGTGTTTGACAGGGGGGCGGAGCCAACAGCCGGGGAAGTCAGACGTGCATCTGCTGAGCTCCTAGGCCTATAATGGGGAAAAATATATATTTTCTTAGCAAAGATTGAGCTAACTATATCTACAGGCAACTACTAATAAGTCCTCAAGCAAGGGATATGATACTGGACTCAGATTATGTCTATAATTCGGTGATTCACAACTTTTGATTGGGGAAGCTATTTGGGCCTGTTCTCCACGCTATTGACTCTAGTCGTAACCTGAGGCTTCCTGCAAAATGGAGGATAGTCATGAGCTTTTGTACTCCATGCTACAAGACCTAGATAGGCAGATGACATGCTGCTTTTTTGATATATCTGACACACTACGATCAGTGCTGAGGGGACCACCCAGAAGCGTCCTAACTGACAAGAGACCTGAAGACGCACTGACAGTGATACTGCCTGAGTGTCCGACTGTGAAGCCTCATTCATCTCCTCAGTTGTGCATCCACACCAAGGATATGATGGACCCGCTCCTATATGACCACACTACAGTGGTAGCGAAAATCCCTTCTGCCGCGGATGGGTCCTTGCCTGAACAGCACAGCGCAGCTCAGCTAGAGACGCCCCAGATGCAGACAAAAGGAACGCACCGGACAAGTCTCCTGGCAGCCACAGCCCGCACTCTCACTAACAAGATGGAGACTGTTTTTGCCAGCAGCTCTCCCTTGAACCGGATGACCCTGTCAGTTGGGGCATTAGACCAAAAGATACAGATGCAGATGCGCCCTAAGCAGCAGCCCCTATCGCTACACTATGGGAGCCACGCATACTCTACCAGACAGGGATGCGCTGGTATTCGTTCCGGAATCGGATAAGCTGTGCTATTGAAAGATCCTGATCTGGTCGAGTGAGCTGACCCACGGTCGAATGATTAACCCTTGTGGGAGTTATGATTGGGGCCTGGTATCACCAATCCTCGGACTGCTCGGCTGATCATGCCTATACTTGGCTAGGCTACACTAATAGATCATCTCTGGACTTACTGTGTGTCTTCCTCTCTGGAGTGTGCTACTGATACCGTAGCCCCGGGACACTACTGCGATATGCCATTAGCTCTCAGGATCATAGTTTACTGGACAGAGAGGGCTGTAGGATGAAAACTCATTGACTGGTAGCTAAGCACATGTAAATATTAACCCATTTCTTTGCTGGACTGCAATTCCCAACTACTACTGGGAAGGACTAGCTAATTACTCTCAGCTAATATTATGCTCCATCATTGTATTGTGTCTTACTGCATAATCTGCTCCATTATCCTATGCAGCAGACTCAATTAGATATTCTATCTTACCTTTTGTGTGGGTGGTTTGTACTGCAAGCTATACATAGCTCAATACATATAGCTAGCCTTCCCTGCGTGCTTCTCTCCTAGCAGATTTGTGTCCTCTGGGCTTACTAGAACTAAGTTACCCTGCCTGCGGCTGATTACCTTAAAATGGGAGATTTATTAAAGCATAAATATATGCATGTATCTCACTATGAAACGCACTCATCCTTTCCAGACCCTTACTTTCATTAAAGTAATCTCAATCCATAATACCACTTATCTGGTATATTTGTACTATATAATTATACCTAAGTAAAGTATAGTTAGCTATGTTTATCCACATTACGGTCATTCCGCATATCAAGAGATATATGTATTTTCATTTTATGACCTATTTGTTCCTCAGGCCGTGGCCCCAGAGAGACCTTTGATTTACTAGTTCCCTATTTAGCCTTTATAGTGCTATATCCAAGTTGCTCTTTCTATCACTGGGTATTTTAGTCTTTCTGGTTTAATACTTATATTGCACAGCTCCCCTTATTAGTTACATATATGGGCACACTACGGTCTAATGTTGTTTACTTTCCACATAGTATGTTCTTCTGATCTTACTTTACCAACTGAGGCATCAGAATGCACGGCAACTACTGAAGATCACAACCGTATCTAGATAGTACATGGCCTCTTACAGACCCGTCTAGCAAGGAAAGGCATATAATTTTTCTTACAAATGTGTGTTGATATAATGATATGTACTTATGTCTTTCACCTGCGTGTTTGCATTCTATATTCTCTATAGATATTATTGGTAATATATTGATTTATAATAGAATCTCTAACTGTTAAGCCTTCGTGAGGCAGACATATAGGGTTTACTACTAACATGAGTTAGTTACTGCTCATGTATTGTACTATTAACACATGCTACTTGAACCAGTAAGCAGTTACATACCTCTTTGTCCCTTAGGATTGATGTAGGGGTTAAACTAGATTCATAACCTGTCCATTTACGCATCCTTGACCCCAAATACCTATGTCTCCTTAAGTTAGCTAAGACACACAAATCTTATTCTAAGTTTAAGTCTCTCCCAGATTCCCTTCCTAAGCTTACACTTTTCTCTAAAAATGTTATTTCTTTATGTGCCAACTCTGCCACGCTGAGAGAATTTATATGATGTTTACTTACTTAGTGGCTCTCTTAAAACTGAGCTATGCCTATCTTCCTGAGACACTTATAACTAACCCAAAATATATTTGAGCCTCCTTACTCAGGGCCAAAATCCTACCAAGGTTATCCCAGTTTATGCTATAGCTCTATTATGTGCACTTACTAACGTCTTAAAAGGAGGGATTATAAGGCTAACACTGTTGCTATTTTGTACATGCCTTCCTAAAATGTTTGTTAATTATTAATTAAGTTATGTATTCGTTAAATCTATATGCATAGTTAGCCTAGCTTTATGCAGTGCTTATAATCTAGTTTACTGAGACTATTACTACACACCCATATAGCAGTGGTGTCACAAACGTTAGTATCTCTAGCAGTCATTTGCCTGAACCTTAATCCTAACATGGGTTATTTGTACATACAACGGTTTTTTATCTTAGTTTTTCTTCCCAATTTTATAGAATAACCCTCAACTAGTGTTTTCTAAATATATATTCTCAAAAGAAGTAAGCTCACTGGCAAGGATAATTGCCCCTACCAAGTACCCTAAAATACTTTTATATATCTTTAGCTCCGCCCTCCACCCTTTCCCCCCTATATATAGCGGTGCTTACCCGCTGAATTTTCCCCCCTCCCCTTCTCTATATATACGCACTTACGCGATGTTTGAAGCTCCTAAAGAGCTGGACATCTGGCCATCAGATATTCTGTGTCTTCTATACATTTGGCCCATGGGGCCTTAACTTACATTTCTAACTGGTCAGTCATTCATGACATATTATTGAAAAACTGAGGTTTCATTAGCCCTCCACCAATATGTTATAATGTTACCGAAATACTTCTGTCAATTTTGTATGTGTTTCGTTCTTTTTTCGGAATGGTGTATTATGTTTTATGTTTGTTATGCAAAAACCTCAATAAAAAATTATTAAAAAAAAAAAAAGTATTTGACAGGGTGGGGTGGGAATATATGTTCTGCGTCCTGGAGCGTTTTGGGATCCCTAGAGTATTTTGTACAGCTTTTGCTGCTCTCTACGCCTCTCCGACGGCCGTGGTCAAAGGTTTAGGCTTCTGTTCCCCTAAAATTGCCATCGGGAACGGGAGCAGACAGGGATGTCCCCTGTCCCCACTTCTTTTCGCATTGGTGATGGAACCGCTCGCGGAGGCAATTAGGGAAAATCCCAGGGTCCAGGGTCTTCAGATTCATGACACCCTTCAGAAGTTAGCGCTTTTCACTGACGATCTCACCCTCTTCCTAACAAACCCAGTAGAATCGCTCCCCCCCCCCCCTCTTAGAGACTATTGACACCTTTAGCAGAATATAGAATTATAAGATTAATGTGTCTAAAACAGAGGCCTACATGATCCACATCGAACAGTCAGAACAGAGGTGTCTTAAGCGACTTTACTCGTTCAAGTAGTCGGTGGACGGGATCCAGCATCTAGGTGTCTACCTGTCACATGTCAAAGACACAGTGATACAGGAAAATTATGTTGCCTTACTAAGGGGGGTTGATGCCAGATTGAAATCTAAGAAATATGAGGAAATATCGTGGATGGGCAGAATTGCTGCTCTAAAGATGATGATCCTCCCTAAGTTAACTTACATCATGCAGTGTATCCCCATTCCAGTGCCGGAGAAGATCCTACGCGGCTTCCAAACATCATTTAATTCCTATGTCTGGGACAATAAGCGGCCGAGAGTTGCGGCAGCCACGCTCCAGGTCCCGATTGACCGAGGTGGGTTGGGTCTACCCAATGTCCAGCTATACCACCAAGCGGCGATGATTTCGCATGTCTCAGTGTGGGGACCAGCCCTACCCCCCACAAGATGGAGGGAGCTAGAGCAGGCATCCCTCCCAGCTTACATTGACCTTTCAGATTTGTTGTGGGTTCCCCGCACTTAGCTTCGCGAATACCTATCTCTAACCATCTCATTAAAAACTGTCAATCAGCCTGGTTCCAATTGAGGCACAACCAGTTGATAGCCCCGCACCCTTCCCCTATTCACCTGGTCATGTCACTCCTGCAAGGGCTACCTAACACCCGTCTTACCCCCTGGAGGACCTTGGAGGTCACTTCTTTAAGTGACTTCTACTTTAACGAGAATCTTCTCCCATCCCAAGATATGATAGCTAGGTTTGACATCCCCCGTCACCTAGAGTTTGATTTTATAAGACTTAGATTCCTTATGAAAGCATGGGGATTCCTGATCGACAAGATCAGGACACCCACTATCTGGGAGATCAGATGGAAAGCGAACCTGCAACTATACAAGCCTCTTACTGCCCACTACAAATCCCTCTTGGGGCCTCCCACCCTTGTAAAAATGAGACATATAACCTCCTGGGAAGCGGAATTGAGACTTACCTACACGACTCTAGACTGGACTAAGGCGATACAGATGACTAAATCTGCGCTTCATTGTGTCACTATGTACGAACTTTACTTTAAGATCATTACCAGATGGCACTTAGTGCCGACCAAGCTTCGGACTCTATACCCTGGACACTCACACCTATGTTGGAGAGAGTGTGGAGAGATAGGCACTCCACTTCATATGTGGTGGTCATGTGACAGACTCCGGCCACTTTGGTCTAAAATTTGTGCGACCTGTACGGCCCTAGAACTCCCGACCCCAGATACCCTGGGCCTAGCCCTCCTGCATATTGGGGTAAAAAAGTTACTGAAGCATAAGAGATACTTATTTGTCTATCTGTTGACGTCGGTCAAAATGTTAATAGCCAGGAACTGGAAGAAACAACAGCCTCCAAGATGGCAGGCTGTGGTTGACTACCTACAGTACATTAAATCTATGGAAGACTATGTCTTTCGGACGAAAAACCAGTCAGATGCCTTTAGCCTAATCTGGGGACCTTGGGAGACTTACCTGAAACTGACTCCATAATTGCCCTTTCTCCTGAACGCTGGTGACCTACCTCCGACTATAACCCTTCCCTGTCCCAGAGGATGCACCTCACTGTGACTGTCCCAAGGTGCATCCCACTGTCACACACCTTATGGCAGGAGCCTCACTACTCTCGTGAACGATTCCCTCGGGCGTCTGTGGGTCATGGTCCCACACAGCAGGTGAGTTCACTGTACCACCAGAGTCATCACTCCCGGGCTCGATCCGCTCTCTCTTGGGCAGGACAGGAACAAAGGGAGAATCTTCTGCCGCCAACTGTATCGTGTCAAGCTATGCGCAGCAAACTGCCACTCCTGCCTCATCAAGTTTATTCAGCTTGTTTTTTAACCTGCTTCTACCGCTGCAATTAGGCAGTCGAATCTGTTGAGTATTAGTTGCTCATAATCCAGAAGCAGGGCTTGAATCTCAATAAAAGTGCAAACCTCCATTACAGAAGCAGTATAGTCCATGCGAGAAGTTGCTCCAATCTTTTTTGATTATAATCACAGCTGACGTGGAGATCCCAGTAGTATCTCAGTTCAGACTGCCGTATGTAATTCTTTTTTTGTATGAGTTGAAGTAATTTTCCTCAGAAAAACTTAAATAAATAAAATGTGAAGCCAGGAGCTCCACCAACACACGTCTTACTGCATCGGCTCTTGGCTCCGCCCCCCCTAAGTATGCATTTTAACAAAGGATACCAAGAGAACAACAAAATTGATAACAGAAGTAATTAAAAAGTGGTTTATCATTGTAGGCTCTATCTGAATTATGAAGCTTTCATTTTTACTTTACTGCCCCTTTAAAAAAAAGGGAGAAGATGCAATAAAGCTAAAATGTAAATCAGGTTCACTTCATGAGAGTAAAAGGAAATTAAAACAATGAGATTCATAGGCCTAGATTCAATAAAACCCATTCATAAAACTAATATTTAAAGCGATTGTAAAGTTTAAGGAATTAGTTCCCAGTATCTAAAAATACTCTTAAAAAAGGGGCACTTTAATTCATTGAATTTTACACACGCTTTTTTAAAAAAAAATACTTAGCATTATTTTACGGTACACAAACTGCCAATTCTCCGCCCGCATCTCCTTCTGCATTTAGCATATAAAATCTGGCTTCCTTCAATTGTTGCATACCCCATGAGCTGGATTCCAAAGGGGGTAAGCAACGATTGGAGGAAGTCGGATTCTTCATCAATCTGTTCAATACAGTTGGAGCTGTGGAAGAAGGATTGGCGGTCAGTTTACCGCAATGGTAAGTATTTTAAAAAAGAAGCGTGTTTGTAAAGTTTAATGAATTAAAGTGCCCCTGTTTTTAAGAGTATTTTTAGATACCGGGCACTAATTCCCTAAACTTTACAATCACTTTAACTGAAGACCACTTTTCACAATTACGCAAATCTAAAATTGTGTAAGTCATAAATATTTGGACCCATCCCTTATCATATAGTCAATGGAGCTGCATGTTTCTCACAGTCGTTCACTTCTCGTTGCATAAAACAAGTTCTACTGTCAAGGATGGTGGCATGACAAAAGTTTCTACAAAATATTACTAAACAAACAAATACACCTTTTATAATACAGACCACTCTAACACATGCACAAAAGGAACAAAAAAAAGGAGACAGCATTGATATAGCAAGACATGATCCGAGACTTGATACTTAACAGGGTTAACCGTATCCTTTTAAATTCTGCCTGCTGAGCTGAGGTTTGGGTGCACCACGGAATGCCTAGTCTCAGCCCATGGTTGGCATATTTGAGATTGCAGAGACTACCTTGATTCTATCCAAAGATGCTACTTAACCATAACAAACAGACATGTTGGTCATAACTGTTGTGGTTGCAATTACAGTTTTTCTGCATTGCTAGTGGTTCTTATTTGATGTGTGAGATATCAGGTATTAGAGCATATAACACATTTATATATATGAATGGCAGGAACGCCCACTGGCAGTATGCTACAAAGATGGTTGAAGGGTGACTCAATGAAATTTTAACATGATCCCACATAAACAATGAGACCCTTAAAGTGAATGTCAATTTTGATGCTAACGTGCTTGGTTTTTAAAAATTCGATTAAAAACAGGGGCACTTTAATTCATAAAAATTTACATTTCACTCCTGTTGAGTAAAAAAAAACTTACCTTTTAATCTTCACAGCAGCTCCAGCTTCCTCCGGTCATCGCAAGCCATTTCTGACGTCAGAAATTATGGATAGGTCAGCCTCCAATCACAGCTTCCCCCCTGGGGGAATCAGTGTCTGATTCAACGCTATGATTGGAGGAAGTCGGATTCATAATTTTAGACCCAGGAAGAGGCTTTGCGACGGGTGGAGGAAGCTGGAGCTACTGTGAGGATTAAAAGGTAAGTTTTTTTTCCCAACAGGAGTGAAATGTAAATTTTGATGAATTAAAGTGCCCCTGTTTTTAATCGAATTTTTAAAAACCGGGCACTTTAGCATCAAAATTGACATTCACTTTAAGCAGCCAAATGAGCGTCCATAAATCTAGCCCAGTGAGAATACAGTGCAAACATAACATTGGTCTTACGTTCCCCAATTAATTCTTTATTTGAGAAAAGTTAATTCAGTTGTTGTTATTCTATACGGCTGATTTACTAAAGCATTAGCAAGAACTTCAAGTCCTAATGAACTAGCAACGTGAGCTTAAAATGAGGATTTTAGAGACTTTCTCAGCTGACAGATGTCACCAGCCATAAGCTCAGGGTGTAGAGATTTTTTTTTTTGGTTCTGCTTATAGGGATTGCTTTTCCATACCATCCAATTAACTTGAAGTTTCAAAATGACCACTGAACAATCCATTGGTAGCAAGTGGAACATTTTATGGTGGTTGATTAGCATGAGATTGTGTAGACCAGTGAATATGGGTATTAACCAGTCTTTCATATATTGGGTATCGGACACGTGAAGTCATCCTAATATCTTTCAGTAGGAGATTTTCAAGATCTTGTTCTTTACATGATTCACCTCTTTTAACATGCATAGCACATTCACTGTCATAGATCACTGGGCTGTACAAGAATACGGGAAAACTAGGGGTGTTGGCCAGGATCTTATGGGGAAATCAGAGAAAAAAAACATTATTTTCTGTATTTCACTACTTACTATAACACTTTTCCATTTGTTCCATTTAACATCTCAGAAATATTTAAATGATGTTTCACTTATGATTTACTTAAAGGATATGAAGCCCCAATTTTTTGTTTCATGATTCCCTTACGTCTCTTATCAAACGTTATCTGTTCTTTGTATATCTTTTGTTGAAAAGCAGATACGTAAACTCAGGAACGTGCATTTGTCTGGCGCACTATATGGCAGCAGTTTTATGAGAATGTTATCCACTTGCAAGAGCATTAGATGGCCGCACTATTTAATGCCGTGTATTACTCCAGACACCTACCTAGGTATCTTTTTAACAAAGAATAGCTTATGGGAACAAAGCAAATTTGATAATATAAGTAAATTGGAAACATTTTTAAAACTGTAAATTTGGGGGGTTTAATCACTTAAATATTGATATTGAAGGCTATGATGAAGTGGTGCTTTAACAAGATAAGTTTCACATTGCAAAGGCGAAGGAGGAAGTGTAGCAATAATGTTGATTAAATTATTGTAATGACAAAAGGTATGCAAATATCAGCATGAGAAATGTTCACTGATAACTTAATTAGAAATTCAAAGCTATGGCATTTGTCTTAGACTTATTAAGTGTTTATGAATTGAGAAATATAAATAACACTTCCAATTCTAATGGATTAGCACAAAATCAAAGGAAGGGGCATTCCCAGGCAAGAGCTATTTTCATATTTGATTAAACTAGTCAGCTATATGTACGTATCATTATTGATATAGCACAGCCATTGCTCAAGTTCTCTTATAATAGAGACATTATGGTAGGAAAACATTACTCAATAGTTACAGTGTACCTGACAGAAGAGTCTACGATCTGCTTGTATCATGGTCAAAAACAGCCAGATCTATGTGCACTGGTGCTAAGTTTGCAGCATCTCTTGTTTGTATTTCACAACCATGAGCTTTTACCTATATATTTCATAATATGCTTAATATTAACCATACATGGGAAACTTTATTTTTATTACATTTTCTATAAAGAATGTATTTTTTTCTACTCTTTCTATTACTGCAAACCTATTGAACCAGTCTCCCTCTGACAATAGTATCTGGTTAATATGGTCTTAGATGGCACACAGCTCTCTTGTGATGCAGTTTCAAACCAGCCAACACTGACTAATAATATTTTGTATACTCAGTGACATCACAAAAACAGTCACATGACTTACAAATATATATTGCAACAAATTAGGCACCCACAGCATTATTTCATTATCAGATGACATTAGAAAAAGACTTAATGAGCTTAACTGTATTATATTCTAATCGATTACTTATAATTTTACAACCTACATCTTTTTAAAATAGCATAATAAATAAATAAATAAAATAATCAACTAATCTCTGTTATATGTACTAAATTTAAAGCACTGGTTGCTTGACCATTGGCATTAAAAACCCAAGAAAAACAGAATAACTTAACAGAATAAATAAATGTAGTCAAAAAAACAAAGAAAGAAAGAAAAAAACATATTTAAAGGGACACTGAACCCAATTTTTTTCTTTTGTGATTCAGATAGAGCATGCAATTTCTAGCAACTTTCTAATTTACTCCTATTATCACATTTTCTTCATTCTCTTGGTATCTTTATTTGAAATGCAAAAATGTAAGTTTAGAATCCGGCCCATTTTTGGTGAACAACCTAGGTTGTCCTTGCTGATTGGTGGATAAATTCATCCACCAATCAAAAAGTGCTGTCCAGAGTACTGAACCAAGAAAAAAGCTTAGATGCCTTCTTTTTTCAAATAAAGATAGCAAGAGAACAAAGAAAAAATAATAATAGGAGTAAATTAGAAAGTTGCTTAAAATTGCATGCTCTATCTGAACCACGAAAGAAAAATTGAGTTCAGTGTCCCTTTAAATAGTATTTTTGCAATATACTGTATATACAGGTATGTATTCAATGTCTGCTGCTAAAGTTGTACAAATTGAGATTGAACTTGTTTGTGTTGTCATTTATTGATACGAGAACACATGGCTCACTATTTTTCCTATGCTCCCTAGCCAATTGCAGTACTTGTGCAGAGACCTTTAGCCATTGGCCAGACATCATTTGCTGTAATATGACCCCCCATAGTCAAGTTGACTCTGCACCTTACCCAATAAAACACACCACACACTTATTGTTGGGATTGAAAGGCCGCAGCTCCTTTATTAACAATAAATAAACATAAATAACATCAACTTTTATAAACAACCCAGTGCTTGCCCCCACTTATTCATCTTACAAGCCCCGCCCAAATCAGGGGAGGGGCTGCCACCATTAACCAACCCCCTGTTGCTGAAACAGGAAGTCCCAACCATCTCTTAACAGGCGTAAGCCTCTACCTACCAGGGCAAGCACCCCGCCAATGCTGCGACAACCTACTCAGCCAGATTCCAGGGAGGGAGGGCGGGAAATTAATCCCCCACCGTGCTGCTCCTGATCAAAATGTGTGTTGCCACTTCCTGTCTTATGTTTATAAACCCCTTCTTCAGCCCAGCCCCCTGTCCTTTCTTTAACCCCCTGTCTTCTTCCTAGTGGGGTCACATAACCCTTCTTCCATCCTCTCATACAGGGTTCCTACTTGACCCCCCATAGTCAAGTTGACTCTGCACCTTACCCAATAAAACACACCACACACTTATTGTTGGGATTGAAAGGCCGCAGCTCCTTTATTAACAATAAATAAACATAAATAACATCAACTTTTATAAACAACCCAGTGCTTGCCCCCACTTATTCATCTTACAAGCCCCACCCAAATCAGGGGAGGGGCTACCACCATTAACCAACCCCCTGTTGCTGAAACAGGAAGTCCCAACCATCTCTTAACAGGCGTAAGCCTCTACCTACCAGGGCAAGCACCCCGCCACCTCTCACCCTCCGGGTGAGAACCGCCACCCAGAGCCAAGGCCTTCTCGATCCCCTCTTTCAAAGTAAAGTTAAATAGGTGAAGCCCCACCTCATTAAGGTGGACCCCGTCTTTCAAATAAAAGCACCTCCCCGATTCCCCTTCAAACTCCACATGTCTCAAGCCTATACCCCCAACACGCCTCACATACCCGCTCATCATCCTATTGATCTTCCGTCTGGAAGCCTCCAATCTCCCCAGATCCCATGCTGCCCTCCACACCAACCGACTCTCAATCTCAGACCATACAATGATCACCCCAGGAATGAGCTGTCGCAACCGGTCAATACCCCTCTTCATGTCCTCCACCAACTCTTTCTGGGACATGAATCCCAAATCATTTCCCCCGACATGTATGACCAAAACCTGCGGGTTAGAAAACAATCTAGAAAACTCCACCACCTTCCTCACTAGCTGATCCCACTTCATACCCCGGATCCCGAACCACTTTATCTCCACCTGCTCCCTAGCAAGTCCCAACTGTAAGCCATCGTCCTTCACCGCGGCAGCCTTCCTGGCCCAATAAATGTATGAGTGCCCGATCACCCAGCACTTCACCGGACCTGTCAAGACAAAGAAAGCCGTATCAGCTCCCACCCTGCCCTCAGGCCCTTAGCCCTGGCCTCACATACCCCCGAAACCTATCCAATCTCCACCTCCCAATCCTCTTAATCACAGCCACATCCAAACCCAACCCTGCCACCTCAGTCGCCGCCCCAATCCTAAATGAATGGGATCCAAATTCCATGGCCCCCATTCCCATCCTCCCCAAGGCCTTCCTGAAAACCGCAATAAACTGGTATTTTGACAATATAGACCCATCAGCATGGACAAACAATGGCCCCTCCCCCTTGGGGCGGAGACTGAGGAAAACACGGGTTGCAGAAACAGGGCAACATTCGCCCCCAATCTCCCTTAATCTCACCACGCATCCTTTCCCCAACTGATCCGTTTTCGACCGTCTCAACCACACTTCTACCGCCCCTTCACTCACGATCACCTTTCCACCATGAAGACCCCCTTTGCCTCTCCTGTTCCGCCCCACCAATTCCGACACCCTGAAGGCCCCGAAAAACGCTAGGATAAAAGCCGCCTTGAACAGCGCTACCTCAAATTCAGAGACACACAACCCTCTTAAACAACCCACTACCTTTTCCAACACAGCGAACGTCACCGGCCTCCTGCCGTCACTCCTCCTTCTCCCCCTGCACAAACCTCTCACCGCCATCCGTACCATAAACACCTTTGTGAGGTCTCCACCCCCCACCAACTGGAACCAAAATGCTAAGGCTGCCACCCTTTTCTTTATTTCTGAAGGCGACAGCCTCTCCTCCCCCCACCTTTTTATCCAGGCCAACAGCACCCTTAATTGGCTGTCCTCATCCTCCAGTAAATGCCTCCCCCCATGCAACTCACACCATTGCTTCCACACCCGGGCGTATGCCTTCCATGTGGCGCCTGCCAATGACCCTCGTATCAAGTCAATTACCCCATGCCCAAGCTCCATAGATCCCTTGGGCAAGGCACGCCTTCCTCGTCTGCCTCCGGTGCTGCTGCCCGGAACCGCTCCCACTGCAAACGGGACAAAGCGTCAGCAATCACATTCAGCTTACCCGGCACATGCACAGCTCTGAAAGCTATGTTATTCCTCAAACACTCCAACACAAACGCTCTCAGCAACTTGACCACCGGGGGGAACTCGCTGTCAACCTGTTAATGGCCATCACCACCCCCAGGTTATCCGAATGGAAGGTGACCCTTTTATCCCTCAAGATATGGGGCCATACCCGCAACGCGACTACTACCGGGAAAAACTCCAGGAACGTGAGGTTCTTGGTCAAACCACTCTCCCTCCAGCTGCCCGGCCACCTGTCAGCACACCATTTTCCTTGAAGGTAAGCCCCGAACCCCTGGGCCCCCGAAGCATCCGTGAATAGACCCAAGTCGTTATCCGACCAACCTACCTCCTGGATAATCAATCTGCCATTGAATTCGTCCAGAAAAGTGACCCACACTCTCAAGTCCTCCTTCATTTCCCTCGTCACTCTGACGTGGTGCCTTGGATCTGACAACCGGCGGCAGAATGCCCTGCCAATGGGGATGATCCGGCATGCGAAGTTTAACTTCCCCAGCAGCGACTGGAGCTGCCTCAACGTCATCTTCCTGGCGGCCAGCGCTTCCCCCAGCACGCCCCTCAAGTCTGTCAATTTATCCTCTGGGAGCCTGCATTCCATCCGAATCGTGTCCAATTGTATCCCCAGAAAGCTCAAAGATGACACCGGCCCCTCCGATTTTTCAGCCGCAACCGGGATACCAAAATCCCTAGTTACCTCCCCGAACACCTTCACTAGGAGTTTGCAATCCCCTGAACCCGCTGCACCCACGAACAAGAAATCGTCCAGGTAATGGACCACCGAGGATTTTTTTGCCTTCTGCCTGACCACCCATTCAACAAAGTATTTTTCAAAGTATGCACAGGAGATTGAACAACCCATTGGCAGGCACATGTCCACGAAAAAAGCTCCCTCAAACGAACACCCCAGCAAGTGATGGCACTTAGGGTGCACTGGCAGCAGCCTGAACGCTGATTCCACATCCGCCTTGGCCAGCAATGCCCCCTTTCCAGCCTTTCTCACCAACGCCACTGCCCTGTCAAAGGAAGCATAATTCACTGACACCAACTCTGGGTCAATCCCATCGTTGACTGACAGCCCCTTTGGGTGCGACAGATGATGTATCATCCGGAATTGGCCTGCCCCTTTCTTCGGGACCACCCCCAGCGGAGAAATTCGGAGACCCTTCAAGGGCGGTTCTTTGAAAGGTCCCGCCATCCGACCCAACGCTACCTCCTTGCGCAACTTCTCCCTCACTACCCCCGGGAATTCCCGTGCCGATTTCAAGTTACCCCCAAAACCCCCCGGTGCCTGCTCTTTATGTGGAATAAAAAACCCCGAACTAAACCCCGTTAGCAGCAAGTCGGCATCCGCCGCACATCCCCGCCTATTGGCGTACCCCTTTAGCCATGGCACCATCCTTCTTACCTTCACCGGGGTCCGCGCCCGTATTACCCACCTCTCCAGGCTTTCCTCCCTGCCGCGCTTTCTTAAAGCACTTGGCAAAAGAGTGGATTCCCCCACAGCCCGAACACTCATGCTTGTATTTGCATGATGCCCCGAAACGGCATTGACCCTCGTTGAACTGAAAGCACAGTCCCTTCCGGATAACCGACGATGTGCTCCCAGTACCCCCTCCGGCTCCAACTCCCTGCCCTGCGGACCGAAAGGACTGCCCCCCCCCTCAGGGGCGTCATCATCTCCAACCAGATCCCCATATCCCTATCATCCCACCGCATCTCGGGCCTCACCGCCATCCGCTGCCGGAACCGCTCGTCGTACTGCCACCATGCCAATCCGCCATATGTACTGCACGTATTCGCGATCTCATCATAATAACAGAATAGGGACGAACCTTGTTCTGGGAACTTTTTCCCCATCACACTCGCTAGAATACGGAATGCCCTGGACCAATTTCCGAAGGTCTTGGGCAGCTTCCTCCATCGCTTCTTCCTCTCCTCCTCCTCCTTTTTTCCTTTCTCCTTGTCATCTTCTTTCACCTCCAATACCTGGTCCAACGGAAGAAGCGACAGAATCTCTAGGTATTCCCTCTTCCAAATCTTCTCCCGCAACTCACTGGTCAGATGGATCCCCAACGGTCCCACTGAACACAGACACGGCCTCCTCAATGCATCCTCCGGCACCTTCAAAGTTTCTCCCCCACCTGCGGCCCCGCTCACTGCCGGCAGCGTGCTTCCTCCTGCCTGCGATCCTCCCGTTTGGGCCCCACCACCTGGCTGCACCCATGCCGCCGCTGGCGCCCCCACCCCTGATGGTTTCTCCAGGTTCGCTATTAGGCCCTTCAAGCCCGCCAATAACACCTCTCTCTCGCCAGTCAAGCTATCATTCACTCTTGGAAGCAGCACAGTCGACTCACCTGCCGACCGCGCCACTGTAGCCGGTCCTTCTCCCCGCCTGTCCGTTCCTCCTCCTGTGCCAGGCCTGCTAACCCCACTCCGGCTGGATTCTCTCGGTCTCCTCACTGCCCGCTTCCAGAAGGCGTCTCACCGTCCCTCTCCTGGCAGGGGACCTCCCCCTGCCGTGCCTGCTCCTTTCTCTGGACCGGTCCACCCTGGCCCATGTTGGTGATCTCCTCTCTGTCCCTCCAGGTCCCCTGCTCCGAGGTGACCGAGATCTCCTGCGCTCCCTGGGTGATTCCCGCCTCCTCAAGGGGGTATGCTCCCTCCCCGTATCACGTCCTGGTCTAGACGCCTGTGAGGAAGAGGCACCAGTCACATCATCCCCCCTCTCCCTCCTCACATTCCCCTCCCTGCCCCCCCCTTCCCCTCCCTGTTGCGGGGACAACATCCTCAAAAGCTGCGCCAGGGCAAACATCCCCCCTACCTGGCCAGCTGTTCCCGCTCCTGCCGATGTTCCTTCCAGAGGGTCCTCTTCCTCATCGAAGTCACCACTGGCCTCTAACTCCAGTGGTGGCTCCGTCCACAGCTCCAGTTCCTCCAAAGCCTCTGTTTCCCTGCTGGCTTCCTCTGCCTCATCCACCCTTGCCGTAGAGGAACAGTCCACTGTCCTCCTCGTCACCGCCCGGCTGCTCCGCCGTCCGCCTCTTCCCTGCCTAGGCCCCGGCTGCGACTGCTGGGCCGTGACGTCATCCTGAGCCGCCGGTCCCATCTGCAGGCCCTCCATAGCCGTCTCCTCCGGTCCTGCTTGCTGCCGCTCCGCCTCCTGAATGGCCCCTGCAGACCTGCCTCTCCTTCGGCTACCTTGTGGCCCCGGCTGCGACCGCCGGGCCGTGACGTCATCAGCCGCCTCCTCTCTAGGCCTCAAGCCCGACCTGGGCCTGGCCGTTGACGCTCCTCCTGCTCCCGGCTGTTGCACATCTTCCGGACTGCCAGAGGGCCTGCTGCTCCCCCTCCTTCTTCCACCAATGCCCCCATCTGGGCTCAGACGTTCTGGAGGCCTGGATCTCCGCACAGGCCGCACGCTCCTCCTAGTAGCTGTCCCTCTGTGACAGGGACCTCCACCGCATCTCTTGTGCCTGCTCTCCCTGCAGTCTCCAGCCTCTCCCTGATCCAGCCAGCTCCTTTCTGCTTCGCAAAGCTCCATCAGCTCAGCTAACAAGGCCTCCATTCAGGTAAGCAAAATTAATCCCCCACCGTGCTGCTCCTGATCAAAATGTGTGTTGCCACTTCCTGTCTTATGTTTATAAACCCCTTCTTCAGCCCAGCCCCTTGTCCTTTCTTTAACCCCCTGTCTTCTTCCTAGTGGGGTCACATAACCCTTCCTTCCATCCTCTCATACAGGGTTCCTACTATACCAGCTGTGGACAGTATATTATGTACACCAATGGCAAGTCTTCCTGCAGAGACTAGTTTGCTGCTGAGGCGACCATCTGCAGGAATAATAATCTATTACAGAGCAAGTTTATAGCAATGTTATAGATAGTTGCAAATGGCAGCAGAATTTGCAGCTTTATATACCATCATATTAAACATACTTTTTCTATTCCATTCTGGTAGTTTGTCCTAAATATTGAATTTTGCAATTCCATTGAAGGCGATATACGACATTTATGATTAAACATTTCATTACTTGCAAGACCACCAATGTCGTATATCGCCTTCACTGCAATTGCAAAATTCAATAAAAAACACGTATTCTGGAACATCTCAACAAAATAGATAAAAAAAACATGAAGATCATGGGATACCCTTACACTGTAACACATGCAAAAAATTTGATATAAAAAATTTTCTATGGATGGGAACAGAAAAAGTATCTACACATTGCAGGGGAGAAACATTAGAAGATGAATTGGATAAGAGAGAATTCTGGTGGATATTTATCATTTATTTTTTACTTACATTTCATGTTTAGTTTATCCATTTTTGGAACTAATCACATATGAATATACGTTAAACACATATTGCTTAGCATCTCAAACACACAGTACACCAGAGTATTTATGTATCACTGAATAAAACCACTAAAGTGTTTGAAAGTTATTTCACATTCTGCTCTTATCTAATCTGCTTTTCAAAATACAAATTGCGTTATGTTAATATTATTATGTAAATACAAATTTGTGCAATACAAATGCAAATGTAAATATGTTAAATACAACTGTTTCTTTAAGAACATTTATATGGTTGTTATTATGCAATGGACGTTTATGTAATACATGTACAAACTTGTTAAACATATTTATTCATTAAGAACATTGATTGTTTATTTATTCTTTCGCATATAAACTGTCGTAAAAAATATCATTATGCCATATAAATGTAACCTTTGTGCCTTTAAGAACATTTACTGTTCACTTGTTTTTTTCACTTTAAGAACATTTACTGTTCACTTGTTTTTTTCACTTTAAGAACATTTACTGCTCATTTGTTGTTTTTTTCACTTTATAGAACACTCGTAAGCACGACTGGGTATCCCTAATGTAAGTGGTTGAGGCGACTCACATGATGATGAAATATCTCCTTAAGCAATACATTCTACGTTAACGTCATCCTGGACGCTCTCTTCTTTTGACATGGTCCGTAATATAATGTAACAGAAGCGGACCTGAAATTGAACTATCCGCAAAATACCACCTGATTGAGGACTATTCATCATGATCTTTTCCATTGGTTTACGCCATCTCGGATGTTCTTCTCGCCTGATAGATCCGTAACATCTTGTGACAAAAGCGGACCTGAAACTGAACTATTTGTACAATACTACTCGATTGAGGACATTTACTGCTCATTTGTTGTTTTTTTCACTTTATAGAACACTCATAAGCACGGCTGGGTATCCCTAATGTAAGTGGTTGAGGCAACTCACATAATGATGAAATATCTCCTTAAGCAATACATTCTACGTTAACGTCATCCTGGATGCTCTCTTCTTTTGACATGGTCCGTAATATCATGTAACAGAAGCGGACCTGAAATGGAACTATCCGCACAATACCACCTGATTGAGGACTATTCATCATGATCTTTTCCATTGGTTTACGCCATCTCGGATGTTCTTCTCGCCTGATAGATCCGTAACATCATGTGACAAAAGCGGACCTGAAACTGAACTATTTGTACAATACTACTCGATTGAGGACATTTACTGCTCATTTGTTGTTTTTTTCACTTTATAGAACACTCATAAGCACGGCTGGGTATCCATAATGTAAGTGGTTGAGGCGACTCACATAATGATGAAATATCTCCTTAAGCAATACATTCTACGTTAACGTCATCCTGGTTGCTCTCTTCTTTTGACATGGTCCGTAATATCATGTAACAGAAGCGGACCTGAAATGGAACTATCCGCACAATACCACCTGATTGAGGACTATTCATCATGATCTTTTCCATTGGTTTACGCCATCTCGGATGTTCTTCTCGCCTGATAGATCCGTAACATCATGTGACAAAAGCGGGCCTGAAACTGAACTATTTGTACAATACTACTCGATTGAGGACATTTACTGCTCATTTGTTGTTTTTTTCACTTTATAGAACACTCATAAGCACGGCTGGGTATCCATAATGTAAGTGGTTGAGGCGACTCACATAATGATGAAATATCTCCTTAAGCAATACATTCTACGTTAACGTCATCCTGGATGCTCTCTTCTTTTGACATGGTCCGTAATATCATGTAACAGAAGCGGACCTGAAATGGAACTATCCGCACAATACCACCTGATTGAGGACTATTCATCATGATCTTTTCCATTGGTTTGCGCCATCTCGGATGTTCTTCTCGCCTGATAGATCCGTAACATCATGTGACAAAAGCGGGCCTGAAACTGAACTATTTGTACAATACTACTCGATTGAGGACTATTCATTGTTAACTCCCTCATTGGCTATCATATAGCAATTCATATTTTCATTGGTTGATACATATATTCACACCTAACCATTTGATATTACACAGAAATTTTAACTTATTTAGTGGCAAAATTGGAAATCCAACTTTGTAATTGTCTACACATTTGGTTAGGGATGAATACGAGTCATATCAGACGATTGCAACTTAACTATTTGTGAGTCCAATTTCCGGTTTAACACAGGAAGTTGGAACATAGATCACCTGTATTTAAACAGGCCATAATTGTCATAGCTTGCAAATCTTTCAACTGTTTTTATCTGTTTTATATTTGCTCTTGAAAAAGATGTTTGCATACGTTGAAACGCGCTGAGATAATAAATAATTTTTATCTACATTGGAATATAATTTTGTTCCTTTGCTGTGACATTGCCGGAAGTCCAATTTTGATGGAGTAAATTACTACTTATTTAATTATAACAGATTCTACATATTTTTCACTGGAGTTTTTTAGCTTGCTCTCAGTTTGTTGGGCCACTATTTTTGCAAGACATCTGTGGATCACTGCTGCTAGCAATCTGTGTGGCATACTCCAGACAGGCGGACATCATGCAACTTATGGAGTGAGTATATTGCACTCTTATTAATTGGCTTTTACATACACACCAAGCCCTTTTCTCTTTGTCATCATAAGGATTATTATACATTCAGCCAGAGTTTAATACCAAAAATCTGTGCCATCTACCACTGAAATTCTACTTTAACCACAGGAGAGACTGAAAGAAGGCAGCGGTCTAACTACAAGGAGAGTATTAGTTCTCAGTCCATTTGTAACAGATTGCTGTTTTTTACCATCTTACAATATCTGTACATTGTTTCCTTTGTATTGTTTTATACAAAATAACACTGCACTACGTCTATAATAAACCCCTTTAGCCTATTAGACATTGGTGCTACGTCACAGGGCACTTTTCCTAGCGTGCCCTGTTGATGTTGTACCTATGTCTAACCTTCTGGCTCATGCTGATGCTGTGGTGAGACTGCAGCCAGGGGCAGAAGGTATCTGCATTCATATGGCAAGGGAGGACCATATGAAGGCAGATTGCCAATTCAGACAGTGACTCTCTGTGTCACTGTCCATATTAGCTTGCGGTGATGCTATGGTGGGGTGGGAGGGAAGGAGGAAGCAGGTGGGATATGCATCACAAGAAAGGGGAGGGAGGTGAGGGAGATGGGATGCCCTTCTAACAGAAAAAAATGTTTGGTGAGGGAGGCAGAGGGATTGGTTCCCTAAGCAGTCAAATCAGCGTCCATAAATTTAGCCCAGTGAGAATACAGTGCAAACATAACATTGGTCTTACGTTCCCCAATTAATTCATTATTTGAGAAAAGTTAATTCAGTTGTTGTTATTCTATACAGCTGATTTGCTAAAGCATTATCAAGAACTTCAAGTCCTAATGAACTAGCAACGTGAGCTTAAAATGAGGATTTTAGAGACTTTACCAGCTGACAGATGTCACCAGCCATAAGCTCAGGGTGTAGAGATTTTTTTTGGTTCTGCTTATAGGGATTGCTTTTCCATACCATCCAAATAACTTGAAGTTTCAAAATGACCACTGAGCAATCCATTGGTAGCAAGTGGAACATTTTATGGTGGTTGATTAGCATGAGATTGTGTAGACCAGTGAATATGGGTATTAACCAGTCTTTCATATTGGACACGTGGGGCGCGATCCGATATAGATCGCAGTTTGCGGCGCAAGTGAGGGAACCCATGTCGCCCGCAGTTTCAGCTCGCAACTCGAGCCATCCAATATGCGGCGCCGTCACTTGCTAAAGTGGCGCAAGTCTCACAAACCAGCGATGTCCAGAAATCTGCGTAAGTACAGATTTTTGGAGTCGCCAGTGACTTGCGCCACGTTAGAAACTGCCGGCGCCTATAAAACCTGACTAAAGTCTAAATCACCCGCACTGTCTAACACGCCTCCTAAACATAGCCCGACACGTCTAACACGCCTCCCTAACATAGCCCGACACGTCTAACCCTCTATCCGCTATTCCCCCTCACTATCCTAACAATAAAAAAGCTATTAACCCCTAAACCGCCGCTCCCGTACCCCGCCGCAACCTAATAAAGTCATTAACCCCTAAACCGTCGCTCCCGTACCCCGCCGCCAGCTATATTATATCTATAACCCCCTAAAGTGAGCCCCTAACACCGCCGCCATCTCTATTAAAATGATTAACCCCTAATTTAATCTACCTACCCCGCCGCCAGCTATATTATCTATATTAACCCTAAGTATATTATAGTTAATATAGGTATTACATTATATATATTAACTATATTAACCCTAATTATATTAGGGTTAATATAGTTAATATAGTTACTATAGTATTTATATTAACTATATTAACTCTATCTAACCCTAACACCCCTAACTAAATTTATATTAAATTAATCTAATTCATTTATAAACTAAAATATTCCTATTTAAATCTAAATACTTACCTATAAAATAAACCCTAAGATAGCTACAATATAATTAATAATTACATTGTAGCTATGTTAGGGTTAATATTTATTTTACAGGTAAATTGTTAATTATTTTAACTAGGTATAATAGCTATTAAATAGTTATTAACTATTTAATATCTACCTAGTTAAAATAATTACCCAATTACCTGTAAAATAAATCCTAACCTAAGTTACAAATACATCCAATCAGCCAATCAGATTGAGCTTGCATTCTATTGGCTGTTCCGATCAGCCAATAGAATGCGAGCTCAATCTGATTGGCTGATTGGATCAGCCAATCGGATTGAACTTGAATCTGATTGGCTGATTCAATCAGCCAATCAGATTTTTCTAACTTAATTCCGATTGGCTGATAGAATCCTATCAGCCAATCGGAATTCGGCGGACGCCATCTTGGATGACGTCATTTAAAGGTACCTCATTCGTCGTTCAGTCGTCGTCCGGTATGGATGCTCCGCGGTGGCGGAGCGAAGAAAGAAGATTGAAGATGCCGCCGGAAGATTGAAGACTTTGCTGCCGCTTGGAGGAAGACGTCGCCGGAGGAAGAATTCTTCTTTGCCGCTTGGAGGAAGACATCGCCCGGATCGGATCAGGAGTTCGGCCCGGTGTGGTGAAGACAAGGTAGGGAGATCTTCAGGGGGGTAGTGTTAGGCTTTTTTAAGGGGGGTTTGGGTGGTTTTAGAATAGGGGTATGTGGGTGGTGGGTTGTAATGGGGGGGGGTATTGTATTTGTATGCAAAAGAGCTGAATTCTTTGGGGCATGCCCCACAAAAGGCCCTTTTAAGGGCTGGTAAGGTAAAGAGCTTTGAAATTTTTTTAATTTAGAATAGGGCAGGGAATTTTTTTTATTTTGGGGGTTTATTATTTTATTAGGGGGCTTAGAATAGGTGTAATTAGCTTAAAAATCTTGTAATCTTTTTTTTATTTTTTGTAATTTAGTGTTTGTTTTTGTAATTTAGTTTAGTTAATTTAATTGTATTTTTAGATAGATGTTTGTAGTTTATTTAATTTATTGATAGTGTAGGTGTATTTGTAACTTAGGTTAGGATTTATTTTACAGGTAATTGGGTATTTATTTTAACTAGGTAGATATTAAATAGTTAATAACTATTTAATAGCTATTATACCTAGTTAAAATAATTAACAATTTACCTGTAAAATAAATATTAACCCTAACATAGCTACAATGTAATTATTAATTATATTGTAGCTATCTTAGGGTTTATTTTATAGGTAAGTATTTAGATTTAAATAGGAATATTTTAGTTTATAAATGAATTAGATTAATTTAATATAAATTTAGTTAGGGGTGTTAGGGTTAGATAGAGTTAATATAGTTAATATAAATACTATAGTAACTATATTAACTATATTAACCCTAATATAATTAGGGTTAATATAGTTAATATATATAATGTAATACCTATATTAACTATAATATACTTAGGGTTAATATAGATAATATAGCTGGCGGCGGGGTAGGTAGATTAAATTAGGGGTTAATCATTTTAATAGAGATGGCGGCGGTGTAAGGGGCTTACATTAGGGGTTAATAATATTAATATAGCTGGCGGCGGTATAGGGGGATTAGATTAGGGGTTAATAATTTTTATATAGGTGGCGGCAGTGTAAGGGGTCAGATTAGGGGATAGATAAGGTAGATGACAGCGGTGTAAGGGGTTCTAATTAGGGGATAGATAAGGTAGATGGTGGCGGTTTTAGGGGCTCACAGTAGGGGGTTAGTTTATGTAGATGGCGGTGGGGTCCGGGAGCGGAGGTTTAGGGGTTAATAACTTTATTAGGGATTTCGGGGGGGGTCGCGGTTGACAGGGAGATAGACATTGCGCATGCGTTAGGTGTTAGGTTTATTTTTGAAGATCACGGTTGACAGGGAGATAGACATTGCGCATGCGTTAGGTGTTAGGTTTATTTTAGCAGCCAGTTTAGGGAGTTACGGGGCTCCAATAGTCAGCGTAAGGCTTCTTACGGCTGCTTTTTGTGGCGAGGTGAAAATGGAGTAAGTTTTCTCCATTTTCGCCACGTAAGTCCTTACGCTGCATATTGGATACCAAACTGCGCTGGTTTGGTATACCTGCCTATGGCCCAAAAAACTACGGGCGACGGCAGAAATATACGCGCGTAACTTCTAGGTTATGCCGTATATGTGATACCAAACCCGCGCAAATATTGGCGTCGCCGGCTTTTGCGGGCGACGATTTTTATCGGATGGACCCTGTGAAGTCATCCTAATATCTTTCAGTAGGAGATTTTCAAGATCTTGTTCTTTACACAATACACCTCTTTTAACATGCATAGCACATTCACTGTCATAGATCACTGGGCTGTACAAGAATATGGGAAAACTAGGGGTGTTGGCCAGGATCTTATGGGGAAATCAGAGAAAAAAAACATTATTTTCTGTATTTCACTACTTACTATAACACTTTTCCATTTGTTCCTTTTAACATCTCATAAATATTTAAATGATGTTTCACTTATGATTTACTTAAAGGATATAAAGCCCCAATTTTTTGTTTCATGATTCACTTATGTCTCTTATCAAATGTTCTCTGTTCTTTGTATATCTTTTGTTGAAAAGCAGATATGTAAACTCAGGAACGTGCATTTGTCTGGCGCACTATATGGCAGCAGTTTTATGAGAATGTTATCCACTTGCAAGAGCATTAGATGGCCGCACTATTTAATGCAGTGTATTACTCCAGACACCTACCTAGGTATCTTTTTAACAAAGAATAGCTTATAAGAACAAAGCAAATTTGATAATATAAGTAAATTGGAAACATTTTTAAAACTGTAAATTTGGGGGGTTTAATCACTTAAATATTGATATTGAAGGCTATGATGAAGTGGTGCTTTAACAAGATAAGTTTCACATTGCAAAGGCGAAGGAGGAAGTGTAGCAATAATGTTGATTAAATTATTGTAATGACAAAAGGTATGCAAATATCAGCATGAGAAATGTTCACTGATAACTTAATTAGAAATTCAAAGCTATGGCATTTGTCTTAGACTTATTAAGTGTTTATGAATTGAGAAATATACCTAACACTTCCAATTCTAATGGATTAGCACAAAATCAAAGGAAGGGGCATTCCCAGGCAAGAGCTATTTTCATATTTGATTAAACTAGTCAGCTATATGTACGTATCATTATTGATATAGCACAGCCATTGCGCAAGTTCTCTTATAATAGAGACATTATGGTATGAAAACATTACTCAATAGTTACAGTGTACCTGACAGAAGAGTCTACGATCTGCTTGTATCATGGTCAAAAACAGCCAGATCTATGTGCACTGGTGCTAAGTTTGCAGCATCTCTTGTTTGTATTTCACAACCATGAGCTTTTACCTATATATTTCATAATATGCTTAATATTAACCATACATGGGAAACTTTACTTTTATTACATTTTCTATAAAGAATGTATTTTTTTCTACTCTTTCTATTACTGCAAACCTATTGAACCAGTCTCCCTCTGACAATAGTATCTGGTTAATATGGTCTTAGATGGCACACAGCTCTCTTGTGACGCTACAGTTTCAAACCAGCCAACACTGACTAATAATATTTTGTATACTCAGTGACATCACAAAAACAGTCACATGACTTACAAATATATATTGCAACAAATTAGGCACCCACAGCATTATTTCATTATCAGATGACATTAGAAAAAGAATTAATGAGCTTAACTGTATTATATTCTAATCGATTACTTATAATTTTACAACCTACATCTTTTTAAAATAGCATAATAAATAAATAAATAAATAAAATAATCAACTAATCTCTGTTATATGTACTAAATTTAAAGCACTGGTTGCTTGACCATTGGCATTAAAAACCCAAGAAAAACAGAATAACTTAACAGAATAAATAAATGTAGTCAAAAAAACAAACAAAGAAAGAAAAAACACATTTTTTCTTTCGTGATTCAGATAGAGCATGCAATTTCTAGCAACTTTCTAATTTACTCCTATTATCAAATTTTCTTCATTCTCTTGGTATCTTTATTTGAAATGCAAGAATGTAAGTTTAGATGCCGGCCCATTTTTGGTGAACAACCTAGGTTGTCCTTGCTGATTGGTGGATAAATTCATCCACCAATCAAAAAGTGCTGTCCAGAGTACTGAACCAAGAAAAAAGCTTAGATGCCTTCTTTTTTCAAATAAAGAGAGCAAGAGAACGAAGAAAAATTGATAATAGGAGTAAATTAGAAAGTTGCTTAAAATTGCATGCTCTATCTGAACCACGAAAGAAAAAAATTGAGTTCAGTGTCCCTTTAACCCCTTAGTGACCAGACCACTTTTCAGTTTGTTGACCATCTGGGACCAAGGCTATTTTTGCATTTCTGCGATGTTTGTGTTTAACTGGAATTTTCCTCTTACTCATTTACTGTACCCACACATATTATATACTGTTTTTCTCACCATTAAATGGACTTTCTAAAGATATGATTATTTTCATCATATCTTATAATTTACTATAAAAAAAAAATATAAAATATGAGGAAAAAATGAAAAAAATGCACTTTTTCTAACTTTGAGCCCCAAAATCTCTTAACACATCTACAACCACCATAAAATACCAATGCTAAACAGTTTCTAAATTTTGTCCTGAGTTTATAAATACCCAATGTTTACATGTTCTTTGCTTTTTTTGCAAGTTATAGGGCAATAAGTACAAGTAGCACTTTGCTATTTCAAAACCATGTTTTTTCAAAATTGGCGATAGTTACATTGTAACACCAATATCTGTCAGGAATCCCTGAATAACCCTTCAAATGTATATATTTTTTAAAAGAAGACAACCTAAGGTATTAAACTTGGGGTATTTTTACTTTTTTCATGCAACCATTTTACCACCAATCTATGCCAAAGTTTGGGGGAAAAAGAAAAATAATTAGATTTTTTGACAAAATAGCAATTTAAGAATACATTTACTGATAATATTAAGGGTTACTGCCAAATAACACCCTAATATGTCTTCAGCAGCATCTCCTGGGTACAGTGATACCACCCATGTATAGGTGTGTCGGGTTCTCTGGGGGCTAAAAGCCCTTATTTTTAGGGAGCTCATTCCAGTTTTTCAACTTGGAATTTTCACATCGGTCATCATGCACCCATGTCCTATTTGGGACATTTCTGAAGCTGGCCAATGGAATTTACCCCCATCAAACCATATATTTTTGAAATGTAGACACCCTAGGGTATTTCAAATGCTGGTATTTTAACACTTTCAATGCACTAATTCAACCACCAGTCTTTGTCAAACTTTTGGGTAGTCATTTTTTTGTGTTATTTTTCACACACATTGTACTTTAGGCATGGAGTCTCAGTTCCTGTTATGTGTTACTGCCAAAAAACACCTCAATATGTGTTCAACAACATCTCCTGAGTACATTGATACCACCCATGTATAGGTGTGTCGGGTTCTCTGGGGGCTAAAAGCCCTTATTTTTAGGAAGTGCATTGCAGTTTTTCAACTTGGAATTTTCACATCGGTCATCATGCACCAATGTCCTATTTGGGACATTTCTGAAGCCGGCCAATGAAATTTACCCCCATAAAACCATATATTTTTGAGAAGTAGACCCCCTAGGGTATTTGAAATGCTGGTATTTTCACACTTTCCATGAACTTATTTAACCACCAGTCTTTGTCAAACTTTTGGGTAGTCATTTTTTTGTGTTATTTTTCACACACATTGTACTTTAATAATGGATTCTCAGTTCCTGTTATGTGTTAGTGCCAAAAAACACCTCAATATGTGTTCAGCAACATCTCTTGAATACAGTGATACCACCCATGTATAGGTGTGTTGGGTTCTCTGGGGGCTAGAAGGCCTTATTTTTAGGAAGCGCATTCCAGTTTTTCAACTTGGAATTTTCACATCGGTCATCATGCACCCATGTCCTATTTGGGACATTTCTGAAGCCGGCCAATGAAATTTACCCCCATCAAACCATATATTTTTGAGAAGTAGACCCCCTAGGGTATTTGAAATGCTGGTATTTTCACACTTTCCATGAACTTATTTAACCACCATTCTTTGTCAAACTTTTGGGTAGTCATTTTTTTGTGTTATTTTTCACACACATTGTACTTTAGGCATGGATTTTCAGTTCCTGTTATGTGTTACTGCCAAAAAACACCTCATGACAGTGGCGGTTCTAGACAAATTTTACTGGGGGGGCCAAGCTGGGGCCAGTGATTAATCAGAGGGGCACATTAAAAAAAAAACTAATCAAATTATATTGTGCTGCCTGGGTCTGAGAACAAAATTACCCCCCTCTTCCCAAACACACTTCTACCTGTTTAACTCCAACCATAACACTACATCAAATTATTATAAATGCAAAATAGAACATGGATATATAAACATGCCTAATAACACAGACCTCCAAACACATACTAACATAGAAATCTATCTGTGATATTCCCAAGGCATGCAGTGAGCTGACAATCCCAGGGTTTACTGTAAACAGGCACTGAGAAATCACACTGTAAGTGGCACACTCAAGGATTTGACACTCAGACAGGCTGGGTTGATTAAACAAGTAACCAACTGTCTAGCTACTATGCCAACATGGCATTAGAAAGAAATAAGCACTTGGTGAAATGTTTTTTATTAACTATTTTTGAGGTGATTGGAAAACAAATGTTAATTTGTTTAAAAAATGTAAGACTTGGCTAATTTGTGATTTTATAGCAACACATCAAAAATGGCAAGGTGTTTACTGTCCATTTAGGTGTATGGAGATTAGAATAAAGGACACAAAAACTACTGATAAGAGTAGACAGCAGGGGCAGAACTACCATTGGTGCAGCAGGTGTAGTGGCACGAGGGCCCAAGTGCTGAGAGGCCCCTAAGCAGCCAGTCTATACATAGGTGTGTGCTGAACCATTACAATCATAAGGCAGGAGAGTCTTTTATTAGTGCAGGTTGCAGATCTATCTATCAATCCTCCAAATAATTCTAAAGAGCAGCATGTATATTATTAATATTGCTTACTACTGTTAACTTTGGGGGGCCCCAACATTTTTTTGCAGTAGGGACCTCTGTTGAATAGGTCCTCTATTGGTAGGCAGATCAATGGATACAATAGAAAACTTAAAGTCATTTGGCATACACACAAAGGCATACACCAACTATACATACACACACACACAAACTATACACATACACACACAGGCATACACCAACTACACATACACACACACAAACTATACACATACACACACACACACAAACTATACACACACACACAGGCATACACCAACTATACATGCACACACACACAAACTATACACATACACACATGCATACACCAACTACACATACACACACACAAACTATACACATACACACACAAACTATACACACACACAGGCATACACCAACTATACATACACACACACACACACAAACTATACACATACACACACAGGCATACACCAACTACACATACACACACACACAAACTATACACATACACACACAGGCATACACCAACTAAACATACATACACACACATACAAACTATACACATACACACACACACAAACTATACACATACACACACAAACTATACACATACACACACAGGCATACACCAACTATACATACACACACACACACACATACACTATACACACACACACACACAGGCATACACCAACTACACATACACACACACACACACACACAAACTATACACATACACACACAGGCATACACCAACTATACATACACACACACACAAACTATACACATACACACACAGGCATACACCAACTACACATACACACACACAAACTATACACATACACACACACAAACTATACACATACACACACAGGCATACACCAACTATGCATACACAAACTATACACACACACACACACACACAGGCATACACCAACTATACATACACACACACAAACTATACACATTCACACACACAAACTATACACATACACACACACAGGCATACACCAACTATACATACACACACACACACACACAAACTATACACACACAGGCATACACCAACTACACATACAGACACACACACAAACTATATACATACACACACACACAAACTATACACATACACACACAGGCATACACCAACTATACATACACAAACTATACACACACACACACACACAGGCATACACCAACTATATACACACACACAAACTATACACATACACACACAGGCATACACCAACTACACATACACACACACAAACTATACACATACACACACACACACACACACACAAACTATACACACACACACAGGCATACACCAACTATACATGCACACACACACACACAAACTATACACATACACACACATGCATACACCAACTACACATACACACACACAAACTATACACATACACACACACAAACTATACACACACACAGGCATACACCAACTATACATACACACACACACACACACACAAACTATACACATACACACACAGGCATACACCAACTACACATACACACACACAAACTATACACATACACACACAGGCATACACCAACTACACATACACACACACACAAACTATACACATATACACACACAGGCATACACCAACTATACATACACACACACACACATACACTATACACACATACACACACACACAGGCATACACCAACTACACATACACACACACACACACAAACTATACACATACACAAACAGGCATACACCAACTATACATACACACACACACAAACTATACACATACACACACAGGCATACACCAACTACACATACACACACACAAACTATACACATACACACACACAAACTATACACATACACACACAGGCATACACCAACTATGCATACACAAACTATACACACACACACACACACACACAGGCATACACCAACTATACATACACACACACAAACTATACACATTCACACACACAGGCATACACCAACTATACATACACACACACACACACACACATACACACACACAGGCATACACCAACTATACATACACACACACACACACATACACACAAACTATACACACACAGGCATACACCAACTACACATACAGACACACACACAAACTATATACATACACACACACACACACACACAAACTATACACATACACACACACACACACAAACTATACACATACACACACAGGCATACACCAACTATGCATACACAAACTATACACACACACACACACACACACGCATACACCAACTATACATACACACACACAAACTATACACATACACACACAAACTATACACATACACACACAAACTATACACATACACACACAGGCATACACCAACTATACATACACACACACACAAACTATACACACACAGGCATACACCAACTACACATACACACACACACAAACTATATACATACACACACACACACACACAAACTATACACATACACACACAGGCATACACCAACTACACATACAGACACACACACAAACTATATACATACACACACACACAAACTATACACATACACACACAGGCATACACCAACTATACATACACAAACTATACACACACACACACACACAGGCATACACCAACTATACACACACACACAAACTATACACATACACACACAGGCATACACCAACTACACATACACACACACAAACTATACACATACACACACACACACACACACACACACACACAAACTATACACACACACACAGGCATACACCAACTATACATGCACACACACACACACACAAACTATACACATACACACACATGCATACACCAACTACACATACACACACACAAACTATACACATACACACACACAAACTATACACACACACAGGCATACACCAACTATACATACACACACACAAACTATACACATACACACACAGGCATACACCAACTACACATACACACACACACAAACTATACACATACACACACAGGCATACACCAACTACACATACACACACACACAAACTATACACATATACACACACAGGCATACACCAACTATACATACACACACACACACACATACACTATACACACATACACACACACACAGGCATACACCAACTACACATACACACACACACACACAAACTATACACATACACAAACAGGCATACACCAACTATACATACACACACACACAAACTATACACATACACACACAGGCATACACCAACTACACATACACACACACAAACTATACACGTACACACACACAAACTATACACATACACACACAGGCATACACCAACTATGCATACACAAACTATACACACACACACACACACACAGGCATACACCAACTATACATACACACACACAAACTATACACATTCACACACACAGGCATACACCAACTATACATACACACACACACACACACACACACATACACACACACAGGCATACACCAACTATACATACACACACACACACACACACACATACACACAAACTATACACACACAGGCATACACCAACTACACATACAGACACACACACAATCTATATACATACACACACACACACACACACAAACTATACACATACACACACAGGCATACACCAACTATGCATACACAAACTATACACACACACACACACACACACGCATACACCAACTATACATACACACACACAAACTATACACATACACACACAAACTATACACATACACACACAGGCATACACCAACTATACATACACACACACACAAACTATACACACACAGGCATACACCAACTACACATACACACACACACAAACTATATACATACACACACACACACAAACAAACTATACACATACACACACAGGCATACACCAACTATACATACACAAACTACACACACACACACACACACACACACAGGCATACACCAACTATACATACACACACACAAACTATATACATACACACACAGACATACACCAACTATACATACATACACACACAAACTATACACATACACACACACACAAACTATACACACACACAGGCATACACCAACTATACATATACACACACACACACAAACTATACACATACACACACACACAGGCATACACCAACTACACATACACACACACAAACTATACACATACACACACAGGCATACACCAACTATACATACACACACACACACACACACAAACTATACACATACACACACAGGCATACACCAACTACACATATACACAAACTATACACATACACACACACACAAACTATACACATACACACACAGGCATACACCAACTATACATACACAAACTATACACACACACACAGGCATACACCAACTATACATACACACACACAAACTATACACATGCACACACAGGCATACACACACAGGCATACACCAACATACATACACACAAACTATACACATACACACACAGGCATACACCAACATACATACACACACACACACACAAACTATACACATACACACACAGGCACACACCAACTATACATACACAAACTATACACATACACACACAGGCATACACCAACTATACATACACACACAGGTATACACCAACTATACATACACAGGCATACACCAACTATAGATACACACACACAAACTATACACATACACACACAGGCATACACCAACTATACATACACACACATAAACTATACACATACACACACAGGCATACACCAACTATACATACACACAAACTATACACATACACACACAGGCATACACCAACTATACATACACACACAGGCATATACCAACTATACATACACACAAACTATACACATACACACACAAACTATACACATACACACACAGGCATACAACAACTATACATACACAAACTATACATACATACACACACAGGCATACACAAACTATACATACGCACAGGCATACTCAAACTATACACATACACACAGGCATACGCAAACTATACACATACACACAGGCATACAAAAACTATACATACACACACAATCATACACATAAACTATACAGACACATAAACTCAGACACACACTTTACTAAATATTACATTACAATTTAGTAATCATATATATCAACAGCATGATAAAAAACAGTTTGACATATATTCTTGCATTAAAGTTTGTCACAGCTTCCTAATCCATTCCACCCTTCTGTCTTCTCCCCAAAAACTAACTGCACAGACTCTCAATAACAGTGACAGGAGTAACAGAGTTTAATTCTTACACTGTGTTGATGGAACTGACAAGAAGGTTCAGGACCTGACAAATTATTTTACTTTCCACCGAGTAGAAGAGAACTCAACAGGAACATGCCGCATGGGTTGACCTCTCTGTAAATGAATCACTGTTGCACCAGCAAGTCATCAAGCCACTCCCTCACAGTGACGTTTCCTTCACAGTTTTAGTGAATGATGACTCTGATCTCAGACACACACCCCCTTAATAACCTTATCTTAGCTGCTCTGCTTTAGCTACAGCTCACCGGAGAAAACAGATCTTTATGGGGGATGGGGCGGTTTTGCTGTTGCTGCAGCCTGCAGGACATAACATAAAGAAATAGTCTCAGTCAGTGGGAGAAAACACAGTGACTCAGTGGGAGAAAACAGTGACACTTCCAAAGTTCCCATTAGTGTAAGTTAACTTTCTGGTGTCGTGTTGGTTAAGTTTTACTCCCACTGTGAGTAAAACTTAACCGACACCAGAAACTTACACACTAATGGGAACTTTGGAAGTCACTGTGTTTTGCAAATAGTAAAGTGTAGATGTCTGCCCTCTCCTGCCTGCCTGTTCTAGCTGTTAAGTGTTAATAACGTAGCGATCTATGTTTTTGTTTTCCTGCTTGGCTTGCTATACTTTCTTTGACACAGACAGTGCTACTGAGTTAGGCTCCCCACCGCAGTCAGTCAGCTCAGGGGGGGCCAGGGACATTTTTACAGGGGCACCGGCCCCTGCAGGCCCCTGTGTAGAACCGCCCCTGCCTCATGATGACTTTGATGCAACCGTTTTAGCCCAAAAAATTGGAGAAAGTATATGGTGTTAATTTTTCAATTTTCATTGTTACAGACACATTGCTTTTTTACTATGATTTAGGAGAGACTGTTGTAAGTTATTGCAAAAGAATACTTCAGGTTGTTTTCTGCAAGGCAACCTGAGTACACCTATGCCCCCCATGCATAGGTTTGCCAGGATTTTGGGAAGGTTATGTTACATGATTTTAGTTATTAAAAATGAGAGTATTTCTTCTGATAGGCCTATCTTTAGTTTGGGGCCTATCGCATACCCCACTTTTATTTATTGCCATGAAAGTGTATATTTTTGAAATGTTGACACCCCAAGGTATTGTATATGGTGTGCTTTGATGCCTTTGAAGCAACCGTTTTAGCCCAAAAAATTGGAGAAAGTGTATGGTGGTAATTTTTCAATTTTCATTTTTACAGACACATTGCTTTTTGACTATGATTTAGGAGAGACTGTTGTAAGTTATTACAAAAACATACTTCAGGTTGTTTTCTGCAAGGCACCCTGAGAACACCTATGTCCCCCATGCATAGGTTTGACAGGGGTTTTGGTTAAAAAAAAACAGGCCCAATTTTAGAAAAAACATAATTTATGTAAGAACTTACCTGATAAATTCATTTCTTTCATATTAGCAAGAGTCCATGAGCTAGTGACGTATGGGATATACATTCCTACCAGGAGGGGCAAAGTTTCCCAAACCTCAAAATGCCTATAAATACACCCCTCACCACACCCACAAATCAGTTTAACGAATAGCCAAGAAGTGGGGTGATAAGAAAAAAGTGTGAAAGCATAAAAAATAAGGAATTGGAATAATTGTGCTTTATACAAAAAAATCATAACCACCACAAAAAAGGGTGGGCCTCATGGACTCTTGCTAATATGAAAGAAATGAATTTATCAGGTAAGTTCTTACATAAATTATGTTTTCTTTCATGTAATTAGCAAGAGTCCATGAGCTAGTGACGTATGGGATAATGACTACCCAAGATGTGGATCTTTCCACGCAAGAGTCACTAGAGAGGGAGGGATAAAATAAAGACAGCCAATTCCGCTGAAAAATAATCCACACCCAAAATAAAGTTTAAATTTTATAGTGAAAAAAACTGAAATTATAAGCAGAAGATTCAAACTGAAACAGCTGCCTGAAGTACTTTTCTACCAAAAACAGCTTCAGAAGAAGAAAACACATCAAAATGGTAGAATTTAGTAAAAGTATGCAAAAAAGACCAAGTTGCTGCTTTGCAAATCTGATCAACCGAAGCTTCATTCCTAAACGCCCAGGAAGTAGAAACTGACCTAGTAGAATGAGCTGTAATCCTTTGAGGCGGAGTTTTACCCGACTCGACATAAGCATGATGAATTAAAGATTTCAACCAAGATGCCAAAGAAATGGCAGAGGCCTTCTGACCTTTCCTAGAACCGGAAAAGATAACAAATAGACTAGAAGTCTTTCGGAAATTCTTAGTAGCTTCAACATAATATTTCAAAGCTCTAACTACATCCAAAGAATGCAATGATCTCTCCTTAGAATTCTTAGGATTAGGACACAAAGAAGGAACCACAATTTCTCTACTAATGTTGTTAGAATTCACAACCTTAGGTAAAAATTGAAAAGAAGTTCGCAACACCGCCTTATCCTGATGAAAAATCAGAAAAGGAGACTCACAAGAAAGAGCAGATAATTCAGAAACTCGTCTGGCAGAAGAGATGGCCAAAAGGAACAAAACTTTCCAAGAAAGTAATTTGATGTCCAACGAATGCATAGGTTCAAACGGAGGAGCTTGAAGAGCCCCCAGAACCAAATTCAAACTCCAAGGAGGAGAAATTGACTTAATGACAGGTTTTATACGAACCAAAGCTTGTACAAAACAATGAATATCAGGAAGATTAGCAATCTTTCTGTGAAAAAGAACAGAAAGAGCAGAGATTTGTCCTTTCAAGGAACTTGCAGACAAACCTTTATCCAAACCATCCTGAAGAAACTGTAAAATTCTCGGAATTCTAAAAGAATGCCAGGAAAAATGATGAGAAAGACACCAAGAAATATAAGTCTTCCAGACTCTATAATATATCTCCCTAGATACAGATTTACGAGCCTGTAACATAGTATTAATCACAGAGTCAGAGAAACCTCTTTGACTAAGAATCAAGCGTTCAATCTCCATACCTTTAAATTTAAGGATTTGAGATCCTGATGGAAAAAAGGACCTTGCGACAAAAGGTCTGGTCTTAACGGAAGAGTCCACGGTTGGCAAGAGGCCATCCGGACAAGATCCGCATACCAAAACCTGTGAGGCCATGCTGGAGCTACCAGCAGAACAAACGAGCATTCCTTCAGAATCTTGGAGATTACTCTTGGAAGAAGAACTAGAGGCGGAAAGATATAGGCAGGATGATACTTCCAAGGAAGTGACAATGCATCCACTGCTTCCGCTTGAGGATCCCTGGATCTGGACAGATACCTGGGAAGTTTCTTGTTTAGATGAGAGGCCATCAGATCTATTTCTGGAAGTCCCCACATTTGAATAATCTGAAGGAATACCTCTGGGTGAAGAGACCATTTGCCCGGATGTAACGTTTGGCGGCTGAGATAATCCGCTTCCCAATTGTCTATACCTGGGATATGGACCGCAGAAACTAGACAGGAGCTGGATTCCGCCCATACCAGAATTCGAGATACTTCCTTCATAGCCAGAGGACTGTGAGTCCCTCCTTGATGATTGATGTATGCCACAGTTTTGACATTGTCTGTCTGAAAACAAATGAACGATTCTCTCTTTAGAAGAGGCCACGACTGAAGAGCTCTGAAAATTGCACGGAGTTCCAAAATATTGATCAGTAATCTCACCTCCTGAGATTCCCAAACCCCTTGTGCTGTCAGAGACCCCCAAACAGCTTCCCAACCTGTCAGACTTGCATCTGTTGAAATTACAGTCCAGGTCGGAAGAACAAAAGAAGCCCCCTGAACTAAACGATGGTGATCTGTCCACCACATCAGAGAGTGTCGTACAATCGGTGTTAAAGATATTAATTGAGATATCTTTGTGTAATCCCTGCACCACTGGTTCAGCATACAGAGCTGAAGAGGTCGCATGTGAAAATGAGCAAAGGGGATCGCGTCCGATGCTGCAGTCATAAGACCTAGAATTTCCATGCATAAAGCTACCGAAGGGAATGATTGTGACTGAAGGTTTCGACAAGCTGATATCAACTTTAGACGTCTCTTGTCTGTCAAAGACAGAGTCATGGACACTGAATCTACCTGGAAACCTAAAAAGGTTACCCTTGTCTGAGGAATCAATGAACTTTTTGGTAAATTGATCCTCCAACCATGATCTTGAAGAAACAACACAAGTCGATTCGTATGAGATTCTGCTAAATGTGAAGACTGAGCAAGTACCAAGATATCGTCCAAATAAGGAAATACCACAATACCCTGTTCTCTGATTACAGACAGAAGGGCACCGAGAACCTTTGTAAAAATTCTTGGAGCTGTAGCTAGGCCAAACGGTAGAGCCACAAACTGGTAATGCTTGTCTAGGAAAGAGAATCTCAGAAACTGATAGTGATCTGGATGAATCGGAATATGCAGATATGCATCCTGTAAATCTATTGTGGACATATAATGCTCTTGCTGAACAAAAGGCAGGATAGTCCTTACAGTTACCATTTTGAATGTTGGTATCCTTACATAACGATTCAATATTTTTAGATCCAGAACTGGTCTGAAGGAATTCTCCTTCTTTGGTACAATGAAGATATTTGAATAAAACCCCAGCCCCTGTTCCAGAACTGGAACTGGCATAATTACTCCAGCCAACTCTAGATCTGAAACACATTTCAGAAATGCTTGAGCCTTCGCTAGGTTTACTGGGACACGGGAAAGAAAAAATCTCTTTGCAGGAGGCCTTATCTTGAAACCAATTCTGTACCCTTCTGAAACAATGTTCTGAATCCAGAGATTGTGAACGGAATTGAACCAAATTTCTTTGAAAAAACGTAATCTGCCCCCTACCAGCTGAGCTGGAATGAGGGCCGCACCTTCATGTGGACTTGGGAGCTGGCTTTGGTTTTCTAAAAGGCTTGGATTTATTCCAGACTGGAGATGGTTTCCAAACTGATACCGCTCCTGAGGATGAAGGATCAGGCTTTTGTTCCTTGTTGTGACGAAAGGAACGAAAACGATTATTAGACCTAAATTTACCTTTAGATTTTTTATCCTGTGGTAAAAAAGTTCCTTTCCCTCCAGTAACAGTTGAGATAATAGAATCCAACTGAGAACCAAATAATTTATTACCCTGGAAAGAAAGGGAAAGCAGAGTAGACTTAGAAGACATATCAGCATTCCAAGTTTTAAGCCATAAAGCTCTTCTAGCTAAAATAGCTAGAGACATATACCTGACATCAACTCTAATGATATCAAAGATGGCATCACAAATAAAATTATTAGCATGTTGTAGAAGAATAATAATGCTATGAGAATTATGATCTGTTACTTGTTGCGCTAAAGCTTCTAACCAAAAAGTTGAAGCTGCAGCAACATCCGCTAAAGATATAGCAGGTCTAAGAAGATTACCTGAACACAAGTAAGCTTTTCTTAGAAAGGATTCAATTTTCCTATCTAAAGGATCCTTAAAGGAAGTACCATCTGCCGTAGGAATAGTAGTACGCTTAGCAAGAGTAGAGACAGCCCCATCAACCTTAGGGATTTTGTCCCAAAATTCTAATCTGTCAGATGGCACAGGATATAATTGCTTAAAACGTTTAGAAGGAGTAAAAGAATTACCCAAATTATTCCATTCCCTGGAAATTACTTCAGAAATAGCACCAGGGACAGGAAACACTTCTGGAATAACTACAGGAGATTTAAAAACCTTATCTAAACGTTTAGATTTAGTATCAAGAGGACTAGAATCCTCAATTTCTAATGCAATTAGGACTTCTTTAAGTAAAGAACGAATAAATTCCATTTTAAATAAATATGAAGATTTATCAGCATCAACCTCTGAGACAGAATCCTCTGAATCAGAGGAACCAATATCATATCAGTATCAGAATGATGATGTTCATTTAAAAATTCATCTGAAAAATGAGAAGTTTTAAAAGACTTTTTACGTTTACTAGAAGGAGGAATAACAGACATAGCCTTCTTAATGGATTTAGAAACAAAATCTCTTATGTTATCAGGAACACTCTGAGTATTAGATGTTGACAGAACAGCAACAGGTAATGTAACAGTACTAAAGGAAATATTATCTGCATTAGCAAGTTTGTCATGACAAACAGTACAAACAACAGCTGGAGGAACAGATACGAAAAGTTTACAGCAGATACACTTAGCTTTGGTAGCTCCAGCACCAGGCAGCGATTTTCCAGAAGTATCTTCTGACTCAGCTTCAACGTGGGACATCTTGCAATATGTAATAGAAAAAAAACAACATATAAAGCAAAATTGATCAAATTCCTTAAATGACAGTTTCAGGAATGGGAAAAAATGCCAGTGAACAAGCTTCTAGCAACCAGAAGCACAAAATAATGAGACTTAAATAATGTGGAGACAATAGTGACGCCCATATTTTTTTTTAGCGCCAAAAAAGACGCCCACATTATTTGGCGCCTAAATGCTTTTGGCACCAAAATGACGCCACATCCGGAACGCCGACACCTTTGGCGCAAAAAAAACGTAAAAAATGACGCAACTTCCGGCGACACGTATGACGCCGGAAACAGAAATTTTTTTTTGCGCCAAAAAAGTCCGCGCCAAGAATGACGCAATAAAATGAAGCATTTTCAGCCCCCGCGAGCCTAACAGCCCACAGGAAAAAGACAAATTTTTAAGGTAAGAAAAAATGATTTATTCATATGCATTATCCCAAATATGAAACTGACTGTCTGAAATAAGGAACGTTGAACATCCTGAGTCAAGGCAAATAAATGTTTAAATACATATATTTAGAACTTTATATAAAAGTGCCCAACCATAGCTTAGAGTGTCACAGAAAATAAGACTTACTTACCCCAGGACACTCATCTACATGTAGTAGAAAGCCAAACCAGTACTGAAACGAGAATCAGTAGAGGAAATGGTATATATAAGAGTATATCGTCGATCTGAAAAGGGAGGTAAGAGATGAATCTCTACGACCGATAACAGAGAACCTATGAAATAGACCCCGTAGAAGGAGATCACTGCATTCAAATAGGCAATACTCTCCTCACATCCCTCTGACATTCACTGCACGCTGAGAGGAAAACCGGGCTCCAACCTGCTGCGGAGCGCATATCAACGTAGAATCTAGCACAAACTTACTTCACCACCTCCATAGGAGGCAAAGTTTGTAAAACTGATTTGTGGGTGTGGTGAGGGGTGTATTTATAGGCATTTTGAGGTTTGGGAAACTTTTCCCCTCCTGGTAGGAATGTATATCCCATACGTCACTAGCTCATGGACTCTTGCTAATGACATGAAAGAAAAATAGAGTAGTGAAATGTAAAAATCTGGCACAGTAAAAGTAAAAAAAACAAAAAAACATCTAACTGTATACATAACGAAAAAATATATATATATATATATATATAACAGCAAATGTATTTATTTTTTTAAAAATTGACCATTGTATGGTACCGCTTGAAGCAGTCCCCAATGCAGAGTGCAGGCTGTCCAGGGCAATCAGGACAGTGATATATGGTGTCCCTTCTCTTCCCCCTCTTGGTACAGACTCTGCATTTTTTTTGTGGTTTTTGCTTTGCGGCAGTAGGGGGGATTTTAAAAATAAAATGGGTAGCCCCAACTTTGCTCTCTCCCATCACCGCCCGGGGAGCAGGTGCATCATGGTACAAAATCCCCGTAATAATCTGGAGCTGAAACTGTAAAAAAGTCTTTTTAACTCTGGGGTTTGCTTTTTTGAACAACAAAAAAGCGTTGTGGGTTGCAATCTGCATTAGGTAAATTGCAACCTTTTTGTACCAGGCCCTTGTCTTCCGCATAATTAGGTAGGGCCAGATCAACCCCACCCATATGCCGGTTATAAGACTTGATGCACACTGGCTTCCTTATGATCTCAGCTCTGCCACGTACAGAAACTGCCACCGTTCTCTCTGTGTGGATGGTGGTAAGAAGGTATACATCCTTCTTGTCTCTGTACTTAAGTGCCAACAGCTCCTCTTGGCGCAGAGCTGAGGTCTCCCCCCTTCGTAGCCGGGTGCGTACAAGCTGTCCTGGGAAACCTGCGCGGTTCTTTTTAATTGTACCGCAAGCTACTGTATCAAAGCAATACAGTAGCTTGAACAAAAGGACACTTGTATAAAAATTGTCTAAGTACAAGTGATACCCTTTGTTCATTAGGGGTAATATCAGGTCCCAGACAATCTTGCCAGTGGTTCCCATATGTTCTGGGCAACCTGGAGGGTCAAGGTCGCTATCCTTTCCCTCATACACCCGGAAGGCCTGAGTATACCCATTCTCGCTGTCACAGAGCTTATACACCTTTACCCCATATTTGGAGCGCTTGGAAGGAATAAACTGCTTGAATCCCAGCCTTCCCTTATACTTCATTAGGGATTCATCAACGCATTTATTCCTTCCAGGTGTATAAGCCTCTGCAAACCTGGCAGAAAAGTGCATTATCAGGGGGCGGATTTTATACAGCCTGTCAAATTGGGGATGCTCCCTAGGGGGGCACAGGCTGTTGTCGCTGAAGTGCATGAAATGCAGAATCATTTCATACCTCTTCGTCGACATAATCTGGGAGAAAATGGGGGTAGAGCAGATGGGGCTAGTACTCCAGTAGGAGCGAATGGAGGGTTTCTTTATGATGCCCATCAGCATGGTCAATGCCCAGAATTTTTTTAATTCTGGCACATTGATGGGGGCCCATTGCTGCTTTGCCAAATATGTTCCAGGCTTTGCAGCACGGAACTGATGGGCATATAAATTAGTTTGGGCGACAATGTTCCCCAATACATCATCGCCCAGAAACACTTCCAGAAACTGCTGGGGGCTAAAACCTGCCACATCTATATTTATGCCAGCATTTGGGTGAAGGGTGGGATATCTGGCCTCTGGAAATGAGGTGTTACCCACTCTTCAGCAGCAATGGCAGCAACACGCCTCCTTCTGGCAGGGGGGCTAGCAGGGGGGCTGGTAGGGGGTCTAGCAGCCACAGATACATCACTATCAGTTGAGACTGCATCTAGTGATGTATCTGAGCATATGGCAGGGTCAAAATTGGGGTCTGAGTAAGACATAGAGGCATCTGACTCTGGCGCAAGGATGGCATACGCCTCCTCAGCACTATATATTTTCTGTGACATTTTTGTATCTGTCACAGAAAAAATGTACTAAATTTTTTTAAATTAAATTAATTAACTAAATTAATTAACTAAATTAAATTAACTAGCAAAAAAGTACTGCTATGCTACTGCCAGTGATTTATAGCGATCACTGGCAAGCTAGGGGTTAATGGCTCTGAAAATTAAATTAAATTAACTAAATGGTTCTGAAAAGAGCCTCTGGATTTTTAAAAAATTACAACAACAAAATTAACCCCTAAAAAAAATGCACAGACAGCAAAAAAGTACAACTATGCTACTACCAGTGATTTATAGCGATCACTGGCAAGCTAGGGGTTAATGGCTCTGAAAATTAAATTAGCTAAATGGTTCTGAAAAGAGCCTCTGGATTTTTAAAAAATTACAACAACAAAATTAACCCCTAAAAAAATGCACAGACAGCAAAAAAGTACAGCTATGCTACTGCCAGTGATTTATAGCGATCACTGGCAAGCTAGGGGTTAATGACCCTGGAAATTAAATTAAATTAGCTAAATGGCTCTGAAAAGAGCCTTTGGGTTTTTTTAAAAAAATACAACAAAAAAAATTAACCCCTAAAAAAATGCACAGACAGCAAAAAAAAGTGCAGCTATGCTAATGCCAGTGATTTATAGTGATCACTGGCAAGCTAGGGGTTAATGGCTCTGAAAAGAGCCTTTGGTTCTATATTTTTTAACAAATAAAAGAATTAAATCTCTCTCTGCAAAAAAACAGGTCTCTCTCTCTCTCCAACAAAATCGCAAGTGAGGAGAGGGAGGGAGATCCACACTGGTCATTGTCAATATTTACAAATATTGACATGATCAGACAAATGGGGTATTTTATTTATTTTTATTTTTTTGGGGTGGGAGGCTCAGATTGGGTGACCCTAGCTTGCCCCTATGATGAGGCAGGCTAGGGACACCCCCAGAGGCCCCATGATGCACTGGGCATCGCCATCTTGGATGCCTAGTGAAGGGGGAGGGGGGGCTATTTAGGGCTTTTTTTATTTTTATTTTATAACTAACTAAGTGTCTCGACCCACCGAGGCACTTAGCACACAAGCAGAGCATCGGAAGCGTGTCCAATCGCTTCCGATGCTCTGAAACACTGCCGGGCTCCACGTGGAGCGAAACCGGAAATGATCACTCGTGGGGGAGTGATCAATCCGGTCCCGGCACTCGGGGACAGTATTGCAGGATGCCTAGACATCAAGGCAAGCCTGCAATACTATTAGAGCAGCTGGAAGCGATTTCGATCGCTTCCAGTGCTCTGTTTAACCGACGACGTATGCCATACGTCCTCGGTCGTTAAGTGCTTTTTTTTTTAGGACGTATGGCATACGTCGTCGGTCGTTAAGGGGTTAAATAGTATTTTTGCAATATACTGTATATACAGGTATGTATTCAATGTCTGATGCTAAAGTTGTTCAAATTGAGATTGAACTTGTTTGTGTTGTCATTTATTGATACGAGAACACATGGCTCACTATTTTTCCTATGCTCCCTAGCCAATTGCAGTACTTGTGCAGAGACCTTTAGCCATTGGCCAGACATCATTTGCTGTAATAATGCCAGCTGTGGACAGTATATTATGTACACCAATGGCAAGTCTTCCTGCAGAGACTAGTTTGCTGCTGAGGCAACCATCTGCAGGAATAATAATCTATTACAGAGCAAGTTTATAGCAATGTTATATATAGTTGCAAATGGCAGCAGAATTTGCAGCTTTATATACCATCATATTAAACATACTTTTTCTATTCCAATCTGGTTGGTTGTCCTAAATATTGAATTTTGCAATTCCATTGAAGGAGATATACGACATTTATGATTAAACATTTTATTACTTGCAAGACCACCAATGCCGTATATCTCCTTCAATGGAATTGCAAAATTCAATATTTAGGACAAACAACCAGATTTTTAAAAACACGTATTCTGGAACATCTAAACAAAATAGATTAAAAAAAACATGAAGATCATGGGATACCCTTACACGGTAACACATGCAAAAAAATTGATATTAAAAATTTTCTATGGATGGGAACAGAAAAAGTATCTACACATTGGAGGGGAGAAACATTAGAAGATGAATTGGATAAGAGACAACTCTGGTGGATATTTATCATTTATTTTTTACTTACATTTCATGTTTAGTTTATCCATTTTTGGAACTAATCACATATGAATATACGTTAAACACATATTGCTTAGCATCTCATACACACAGTACACCAGAGTATTTATGTATCACTGAATAAAACCACTAAAGTGTTTGAAAGTTATTTCACATTCTGCTCTTATCTAATCTGCTTTTCAAAATACAAATTGCGTTATATGAATATTATTATGTAATATAAATTTGTGCAATACAAATGCAAATGTAAATATGTTAAATACAACTGTTTCTTTAAGAACATTTATATGAGTATTATAATGCAATGGAAGTTTATGTAATACATGTACAAACTTGTTAAACATATTTATTCATTAAGAACATTGATTGTTTATTTGTTCTTTCGCATATAAACTGTTGTAAAAAATATCATTATGCCATATAAATGTAACCTTTGTGCCTTTAAGAACATTTACTGTTCACTTGTTTTTTCACTTTAAGAACATTTACTGTTCACTTGTTTTTTTCACTTTATAGAACACTCATAAGCACGGCTGGGTATCCCTAATGTTAGTGGTTGAGGCGACTCACATGATGATGAAATATCTCCTTAAGCAATACATTCTACGTTAACGTCACCCTGGACGCTCTCTTCTTTTGACATGGTCCGTAATATCATGTAACAGAAACGGACCTGAAATGGAACTATCCGCACAATACCACCTTATTGAGGACTATTCATCATGATCTTTCCATTGGTTTACGCCATCTCGGATGTTCTTCTCGCCTGATAGATCCGTAACATCATGTGACAAAAGCGGACCTGAAACGGAACTATTTGTACAATACTACTCGATTGAGGACTATTCATTGTGAACTCCCTCATTGGCTATCATATAGCAATTCATATTTTCATTGGTTGATACATATATTGACACCTAACCATTTGATATTACACCGACATTTTAACTTATTTAGTGACATAACTGGAAATCCAACTTTGTAATTATGTACACATTTGGTTAGGGATGAATACGAGTCATATCAGACGTTTGCAATTTAACTATTTGTGAGTCCAATTTCCTGTTTAGCACAGGAAGTTGGAACATAGATCACCTGTATTTAAACCGGCCATAATTGTCACAGCTTGCAAATCTTTCAACTGTTTTTATCTGTTTTATATTTGCTCTTGAAAAAGATGTTTGCATACGTTAAAATGCGTTGAGATAATAAATAATTTTTATCCACATTGGAATATCATTTTGTTCCTTTGCTGTGACATTGTCGGAAATCCAATTTCGATGGAGTAAATTACTACTTATTTAATTATAACAGATTCTACATATTTTTCACTGGAGTTTTTTACCTTGCTCTCAGTTTGTTGGGCCACTATTTTTGCAAGACATCTGTGGATCACTGCTGCTAGACATCTGTGTGGCATACTCCAGACAGGCGGACATCATGCAACTTATGGAGTGAGTATATTGCACTCTTATTAATTGGCTTTTACATACACACCAAGCCCTTTTCGCTTTGTCATCATAAGGATTATTATACATCCAGCCAGAGTTTAATACCAAAAATCTGTGCCAACTACCACTGAAATTCTACTTTAATCACAGTCCCTGGGGAGAGACTGAAAGAAGGCAGCGGTCTAACTACAAGGAGAGTATTAGTTCTCAGTCCATTTGTAACAGATTGCTGTTTTTTACCATCTTACAATATCTGTACATTGTTTCCTTTGTATTGTTTTATACAAAATAACACTGCACTACGTCTATAATAAACCCATTTAGCCTATTAGACATTGGTGCTACGTCACAGGGCACTTTTCCTAGCGTGCCCTGTTGATGTTGTACCTACGTCCAACCTTCTGGCTCATGCTGATGCTGTGGTGAGACTGCAGCCAGGGGCAGAAGGCATCTGCATTCATATGGCAAGGGAGGACCATATGAAGGCAGATTGCCAATTCAGACAGTGACACTCTGTGTCACTGTCCATATTAGTTTCCGGTGATGCTATGGTGGGGTGGGAGGGAAGGAGGAAGCAGGTGGGAGATGCATCACAAGAAAGGGGAGGGAGATGGGATGCCCTTCTAACAGAAAAAAATGTTTGGTGAGGGAGGCAGAGGGATTGGTTCCCTAAGCAGTCAAATCAGCGTCCATAAATTTAGCCCAGTGAGAATACAGTGCAAACATAACATTGGTCTTACGTTCCCCAATTAATTAATTCATTATTTGAGAAAAGTTAATCAGTTGTTGTTATTCTATACAGCTGATTTTCTAAAGCATTAGGAAGAACTTCAAGTCCTAATGAACTAGCAACGTGAGCTTAAAATGAGGATTTTAGAGACTTTCCCAGCTGACAGATGTCACCAGCCATAAGCTCAGGGTGTAGAGATTTTTTTTGGTTCTGCTTATAGGGATTGCTTTTCCATACCATCCAATTAACTTGAAATTTCAAAATGACCACTGAACAATCCATTGGTAGCAAGTGGAACATTTTATGGTGTTTGATTAGCATGAGATTGTGTAGACCAGTGAATATGGGTATTAACCAGTCTTTCATATATTGGGTATCGGACATGTGAAGTCATCCTAATATCTTTCAGTAGGAGATTTTCAAGATCTTGTTCTTTACATGATTCACCTCTTTTGGCATGCATAGCACATTCACTGTCATAGATCACTGGGCTGTACAAGAATATGGGAAAACTAGGGGTGTTGGCCAGGATCTTATGGGGAAATCAGAGAAAAAAACATTATATTCTGTATTTCACTACTTACTATAACACTTTTCCATTTGTTCCTTTTAACATCTCATAAATATTTAAATGATGTTTCACTTATGATTTACTGGTTTAAAGGATATAAAGCCCCAATTTTTTGTTTCATGATTCACTTACGTCTCTTATCAAACGTTCTCTGTTCTTTGTATATCTTTTGTTGAAAAGCAGATATGTAAACTCAGGAACGTGCATTTGTCTGGCGCACTATATGGCAGCAGTTTTATGAGAATGTTATCCACTTGCAAGAGCATTAGATGGCAGCTCTATTTCCTGCTATGTAGTGCTCCAGACACCTACCTAGGTATCTTTTTAACAAAGAATAGCTTATGGGAACAAAACAAATTTGATAATATAAGTAAATTGGAAACATTTTTAAAACTGTAAATTTGGGGGGTTTAATCACTTAAATATTGATATTGAAGGCTATGATGAAGTGGTGCTTTAACAAGATAAGTTTCACATTGCAAAGGCGAAGGAGGAAGTGTAGCAATAATGTTGATTAAATTATTGTAATGACAAAAGGTATGCAAATATCAGCATGAGAAATGTTCACTGATAACTTAATTAGAAATTCAAAGCTATGACATTTGTCTTAGATTTATTAAGTGTTTAAAGAATTGAGAAATATACCTAACACTTCCAATTCTAATGGATTAGCACAATATCAAAGGAAGGGGCATTCCCAGGCAAGAGCTATTTTCATATTTGATTAAACTAGTCAGCTATATGTACGTATCATTATTGATATAGCACAGCCATTGCTCAAGTTCTCTTATAATAGAGACATTATGGTAGGAAAACATTACTCAATAGTTACAGTGTACCTGACAGAAGAGTCTACGATCTGCTTGTATCATGGTCAAAAACAGCCAGATCTATGTGCACTGGTGCTAAGTTTGCAGCATCTCTTGCTTGTATTTCACAACCATGAGTTTTTACCTATACATTTCATAATATGCTTAATATTAACCATACATGGGAAACTTTATTTTTATTACATTTTCTATAAAGAATGTATTTCTTTCTACTCTTTCTATTACTGCAAACCTATTGAACCAGTCTCCCTCTGACAATAGTATCTGGTTAATATGGTCTTAGATGGCACACAGCTCTCTTGTGATGCAGTTTCAAACCAGCCAACACTGACAAATAATAATTTGTATACTTAGTGACATCACAAAAACAGTCACATGACTTACAAATATATATTGCAACAAATTAGGCACCCACAGCATTATTTCATAATCTGATGACATTAGAAAACTAACTAGACTTAATGAGCTTAACTGTATTATATTCTAATCAATTACTTATAATTTTACAACCTACATCTTTTTAAAATAGCATAATAAATAAATAAATAAAATAATCAACTAATCTCTGTTATGAGTAAAGATGGGTTACCAGCGCTACAAGACTTCAATCTCACCTAATAGTTATACTAAAAACCCCTAGGTCAGATAAATAACTACTAGTTCAGATACCTGTATTTCTAATTGTGCTGCTTACAATTGAAACAGTGTACATATAGCACTGTTAAAACATGACAATAAACAAGAGAGAATCAATATAAAGTATCCCACAGACAGAATATTATTTCATAAATAAATCTCTTGTTCAATACTGCATGATATTATAAGTCCCAATGAAGAACATACACTGTGATTAGAGAGTGGGTTTCTTCTTACCAGAGGTTACCTCAATCATCTGAGGTAATGACTATACCAAAGAATCCGTTCAGACTGTTTTCCCAGTATCTTCTTATTTTCTTGTAGCTGTTCTTTTCAGACCTCGTGTAGATGTAGATGAGGGATTTCTTGGTATATACTCTCCGCTCTTTGTATCCTCCGGGAGTATGGTTGTATGGTAGAAATTCTCGATATGGTGTCCTTTGACTTTACTGGGCAAAATCCTCAGCTGTTACTCTTTGTGATCTCCAAGACAGAACCAGTAAATAATCAACAAATACCTGGATGTTAGGAATATGATCCTTTAAACTGCCTCATTCTCAGTAAAAGTGACCCTCATGGCTTCATTGGCGCTGCAGAGAGAGAACCATTGCAAGCTTTCTTACAGGTAAGTTAGAAATTGTGAGACTCGAAATCCAAATGAGGAAAACCTGGACCAATTGTCTGGGTTTTCCGGGTTTTCCTCATTTGGCTCATTGACTCCCCATTCACAGCAGAATTAAATTCAAAATTCTCACCCTTACATACAAAGCTCTCACCAACGCTGCTCCCCTCTACCTATCCTCTCTAATAAACAAGTATACTTCAGCCGTCCACTAAGATCCAACAATGACCTGCTCCTTGCATCAGCAACTATCACCTCCTCTCATGCTAGCCTGCAGGACTTCTGTTGTGCAGCACCTACCCTCTAGAACACTCTCCCTCATGCTGTCAGGCTTTGCCTTAATCTGTCTTCCTTTAAATGTTCCCTGAAGACTTTTCTGTTCAGGGAAGCCTACCACCCAACTCAATAATAAATTAACTTTACTTACCTAACATTTCCCTCATCTAACTCTGTATTAAAATCTTTCTCAATCTTGCAGTCCTCATCTCCTGTTTCTCAACCTCCTACCCTTCTAGATTGTAAATTCCCACGGGAATAGGGCCCTCAGTCCCTCCTGTATGTGTTTGTAAATTTTGTCATGTCTCTTACAAGTCTTGTATTGTTTTATTTAAATGAATTGTATCCATGGACACTGCGGAATATGATGGCGCTTCATAAATAAAGTATAATAATAATAATAACTTCCTCATTGGCTATCATATAGCAATTCATATTTTCATTGGTTGATACATATATTCACACATAACAATTTGATATTACACCAACATTTCAATTTATTTAGCGGCATAATTGCAATACATTTTACTTTAACGTCATCCTGGACGCTCTCTTCTTTTGACATGGTCCATAATATCATGTAACAGAAGCGGACCTGAAATGGAACTATCCGCACAATACCACCTGATTGAGGACTATTCATCATGATCTTTTCCATTGGTTTACGCCATCTCGGATGTTCTTCTCGCCTGATAGATCCGTAACATCATGTGACAAAAGCGGACCTGAAACAGAACTATTAGTACAATACTACTCGATTGAGGACTATTCATTCTGAACTCCCTCATTGGCTATCATATAGCAATTCATATTTTCTTTGGTTGATACATATATTCACACCTAACCATTTGATTTACACAGAAATTTTAACTTATTTAGTGGCGAAATTGGAAATCCAACTTTGTAATTATGTACACATTTGGTTAGGGATGAATACGAGTCATATCAGATGTTTGCAATTTAACTATTTGTGAGTCCAATTTCCTGTTTAACACAGTAAGTTGGAACATAGATCACCTGTATTTAAACCGGCCATAATTGTCACAGCTTACAAATCTTTCAACTCTTTTCATCTGTTTTATATTTGCTCTTGAAAAAGATGTTTGCATACGTTGAAACGCGTTGAGCTAATACATCATTTTTATCTACATTGGAATATCATTTAGTTCCTTTGCTGTGGCATTGCCGGAAGTCCAATTTTGATGGAGTAAATTACTACTTTTTTAATTATAACAGATTCTACATATTTTTCACTGGAGTTTTTTTATATTGCTCTCAGTTGTTGGGCCACTATTTTTGCAAGACATCTGTGGATGTGTGGCATACTCCAGACAGGTGGACATCATGCAACTTATTGAGTGAGTATATTGCACTCTTATTAATTGGCTTTTACATACACACCAAGCCCTTTTCTCTTTGTCATCATAAGGATTATTATACATTCAGCCAGAGTTTAATACCAAAGATCTGCGCCATCTACCACTGAAATTCTACTTTAACCACAGTCCCTGGGGAGAGACTGAAAGAAGGCAGCGGTCTAACTGCAAGGAGAGTATTAGTTCTCAGTCCATTTGTAACAGATTGTTGTTTTTTACCATCTTACAATATATGTACATTGTTTCCTTTGTATTGTTTTATACAAAATAACACCGCACTACGTCTATAATAAACCCCTTTAGCCTATTAGACATTGGTGCTACGTCACAGGGCACTTTTCCTAGCATGCCCTGTTGATGTTGTACCTACGTCCAACCTTCTGGCTCATGCTGATGCTGTGGTGAGACTGCAGCCAGGGGCAGAAGGCATCTGCATTCATATGGCAAGGGAGGACCATATGAAGGCAGATTGCCAATTCAGACAGTGACACTCTGTGTCACTGTCCATGTTGGCTTGCGGTGATGCTGTGGGTGGTGTGGGAGGGAAGGAGGAAGCAGGTGGGAGATGCATCACAAGAAAGGGGAGGGAGGTGAGGGAGATGGGATTCCCTTCTAACAGAAAAAATGTTTGGTGAGGGAGGCAGAGGGATTGGTTCCCTATGCTATGGAAAGGGGTTTTGACAGGGGGGTCCCAAATGATGATTGCTTGGAGCCTAAGGAAGGAGTGGGGAGGGGATCACCACACTACAGAAAATTATTTTTTATTAATAAATAAAATGTAATAAATAATTAAGTTCTATAAACTGGGTTCTGGCAGACAGCTGCCAGTAACTAAGATGGTGGCTTCTAATAAGAGAGGGGAGGTTTAGAGAGCTGTTTGGGAGGGATCATGGAGGTGGGAGGATTGAGGAGAGAGCCCTACAATAAAAAAACAAATATTGATTACAAAAAATAATTAAAGTAAATAATTTCAGTGAGAAACCCAAAGTTTGTGAAAAAATTAATGATTTTTTTTAATATGATCCTATTTGGCGGCAAAATGGTGGAATGCAATATACCAAAATTGGCCAAGATTAATACCTTGGGTTGTCTACTAAAAAAAAATAGTTGTGATAGATAAATAAATAAAAAAACAAGACTCGGTTTAAGTGGAGTGATGGCAAAAATGCTAAAAATTCTCTGGTACTTTGGGCAAGTTTTCTCTTAAATTCCTGAAGGGGCTAATCACACATAGATTGGTTGTAGGGACAAATGCTTTCTTTTATCCATGCTGACATTTGTATATACATCTACATTGTTTGTGGTCTGTTACATATATAGCAGCAGTTTTGCAACAATGTTTTACATTAGCAGGGGCACTAGATGGCAGCACTATTTCCTGTCATGTAGTGCTTCAGGCATGTGCACGCTACCTACCTAGGTATCTCTTCAACAAAGAATAACATAAGAATGAAAAAAATTGATAATAGAAGTAAATTGGAAACTTTTAAAAAAATGATATCCTCTATCTGAATCATGAAAGCAAATTTTGGGGTTTATTGTCCCTTTAAGTGCAAAGAGGCCGTGGATATTCAGGCCACCCCCCAAAGGATCGGCCACTTCCTTCTTGAGAGTCGCTGGTGATACACCTCTCTCCTCTGTCCAGGAGTAGCAATCGGGTCGTGGAACCTCCGTATTTTTCGCTGTTATGGTATGCAACAACCTCCGATGGCAGCCCGGGGGCCGCCTCTGCCAGATTCGGAGAGCCTTGGCATTGTATTGAGGAGGGGTGAAGTACTGCCGTGGGTGTCCTCTGATCTTCTTCACTCTCTATAATGTGCAGAGAGTCGGAATGCAGGCATTCTAGCAGCACATCCATTTTCTGTGCACTGACTAATGCGTCAGGTTCTTGTCTTATGGTATGACAAGGCAGGATTTTTAGATCTCCTTGGTGTAACATCAAAGACAAGTTATCAAAGCATTGACACATTTGATGCTCAAAATGAATAAGCAGTATGCTTAAGGTTTTATAATGTTCCTCCTCATGTTGAGTAGCCATGTTGAGCCCAATAACCCCAGAGCTCAAGGGGGGGAGGGATGGCGTTTGCAGCAGGCCGTCACCTAATATCTATTCAGCATAGATCCACACTGTTAATTAAACAAGTGCTGTAGTACTTATATGAATCGTGTCAGCACAGATCTGGGTGGCTTATGGTGACTTCAGGAATGAAGGATTCTGCACAGTCCAGGAGATATTTGACAGATTATGTGTAAATTTCTTAGAGCTTTTGGGAGATGCATACTATCATGGCTGCTGCTTAGCTCCACAATGTTTTAATGACCATCCATATTTAATTTTTTGGTCTCTTTATTAAGATACAAACAGAAAATACAGGAAATATGTACACAAAATATAAAGAAAAAACACAATTTTCAGAACTAAATGGCTTCTTCAGGCAAAAGTCAGTATTTAGTGTGACCTTCCTTAGCACTAAGCACATTGTCACATTCTGATACTTATGATTATATGGTGATACTGTCACTTTAACAAGTTTACCTTTTAGAAACCACTCGCTTTTTTCTCCTATGCTTCTTAAGGCATTCCCTGCCCATTAACAGGTGCTGTGTTAATTAATTGTGTTTGCTGCCTTGTGTTGCAAGAAATCTGTCTTTCTTTGCTGAAAATGACTTGCATATTAAACCTGTATCTGCTGACAGATTTTCATAACAACAGGACTTTACTAATACTTCCAATCTATCTTGAATGTTGGATTACCTCCTTAGTGTGTATCTATCCTACTTTTTGGTTTAGAGTTCAATCGGATTGAAGTTCAATCCGATTGGCTGATTGGATCAGCCAATAGAATGGACCTCGCATTCTATTGGCTGATCCAATCAGCCAATAGGATTGAACTTCAATCCGATTGGCTAATTAAATCAACCAATCAGATTTTTCCTACCTTAAATCCGATTGGCTGATAGAATCCTATCAGCCAATCGGAATTCGAGGGATGCCATCTTGGATGACGTCATTTAAAGGAACCTTCATTCTTCGTTAGGACTTCGATTGAAGAGAATGGCTCCGGGTCGGATGGATAGAAGATGGCTCCGCTCCACTCCGGAAGGATGAAGATAGAAGATGCCGCTTGGATGAAGACTTCTGCTGGATGGAGGACCTCTTCTGCCCCGATCGGATGAAGACTTCTGCCGCTCCGGATGTCCTATTCTGGCCCATCGGTGCCCGGCTGGGTGAACACGGATCAAGGTAGGGTGATCTTCAATGGGGTAGTGTTAGGTTTTTTTAAGGGGGGATCGGGTCGGTTTTAGAATAGGGGTGTGTGGGTGGTGGGTTGTAATGTTGGGGGGGTCTTGTATTTCTTTTATTTTACAGGTAAAAGAGCTGATTCATTTGGGGCAATGCCCCGCAAAAAGCCCTTTTAAGGGCTGGTAATAGAGCTGATTGCTTTTGTAATTTAGTATAGGGTAGGGAATTTTATTTTTTGGGGGGGCTTTTTTATTTTATTAGGGGGCTTAGATTAGGTGTAATTAGATTAAAATTCTTGTAATATATTTTTATTTTTTGTAATTTAGTGGGGGTTTTTGTAATATAGTTTAGTTTTAATTGTATTTTATTCTAAAAAATTGTATTTAATTTAATTAATTTATTGATAGTGTAGTGTTAGGTGTATTTGTAACTTAGGTTAGGATTTATTTTACAGGTAATTTTGTAATTATTTTAACTAGGTAGCTATTAAATAGTTATTAACTATTTAATAGCTATTGTACCTAGTTAAAATAAATACAAAGTTGCCTGTAAAATAAAAATAAATCATAAAATAGCTACAATGTAACTATTAGTTATATTGTATCTATCTTATGGTTTATTTTATAGGTAAGTATTTCGTTTTAAATAGGAATAATTTATTTAATTATAGTAAATTTATTTTGTTTAATTTAAATTATATTTAACTTAGGGGGGTTAGGGTTAGACTTAGGTTTAGGGGTTAATAACTTTATTATAGTAGCGGCGACATTGGGGGCAGGAGATTAGGGGTTAATAATTGTAGGTAGGTTGCGGCGATGTTAGGGAGGGCAGATTAGGGGTTAATAAAATTTATTATAGTGTTTGCGAGGCGGGAGTGCAGCGGTTTAGGGGTTAATACATTTATTATAGTGGCGGCGATGTCCGGTCGGCAGATTAGGGGTTAATAAGTGTAGGTAGGTGGCGGCGACGTTGGGGGGGCAGATTAGGGGTTAATAAATTTAATATAGGTGTCGGCGATGTTAGGGACAGCAGATTAGGGGTTCATAGGTATAATGTAGGTGGCGGCGGTGTCCGGTCGGCAGATTAGGGGTTAAATAATTTTATTATAGTGTTTGCGATGTGGGGGGGGGGCTCGGTATAGGGGTTCATAGGTGGTTTATGGGTGTTAGTGTACTTTTTAGCACAGCAGTTAAGAGCTTTATGTTCCGGCATTAGACCATAAAACTCTTAACTACTGACTTTTAAATGCGGTTGGAGTCTTGGATGTAGAGGCTCTACCGCTCACTTTCTCCTAGACTTGTAATACCAGCGTTAGGCAAATCCCATTAAAAAGATAGGATACGCAATTGACGTAAGGGGATTTGCGGTAGCCTCAAGTCGCGGAAGAAAAGTGAGCGGTGAGCCTCTACCTGCCAGACTCGTAATACCAGCGTTAGGTAAAAAGCAGCGTTGGGACCTCTCAACGCTGCTTTTTAAGGCTAATGCCAAACTCGTAATCTAGGTGTAAGTGTCTACAACTTCTCCAGTCCCACTAATGTTCATAAATGCTGGCCCCTCTACATTGTATTTCTTTGAATTTCAATAAAAAATTAAAAAAAAAAAATTCTGGTGGCGTCACCCCCTGGAGGGTGTCACCCGGGTGTGCCCTGCACCTCCTGCACCCCCTAGTGATGCCACTGAGTCCCTCCGGCATTGGAAAGACACAGCAGTACCACATGTGGAGCAGCCCTCCCCTCCACAGCTACTAAACAAAAGCAGATCTTAACCCCATGGCTTCCAAAATAGCTGCAGTGTATTGCACAAAAATACATTGCAGTGATCTTTGTTAGCCATAGGATGGAGGTAAAAGCAGTGAAGCCATTATGATCAAATATGCACTGAGAGGTGAGGAGGAACAGACTTGCAGTTAGTTGTAACGGAATTGCATAGCGCGCAAAAGAGGAACGTTTCAGCTCTATGCTCTGAATCTGTAATACCAGGGCCATTTCTTTCTGCAGGCATGCTGCATTTTCTGCGATAACATCACAGATCGCAGCATGTTCTGCCTTGAGGTTACATACTATCGCTGAATAATACAGTACAAATCCTGTGTAAAATTCTCCTTTAAAGGGAAATGTGTTTGCTTTCATTTGATCTGGTATTCAGTTTTCAGAAACTAAATAAGTGACTCTCTTAAAGAGACAGTGCCTCACACACATTTTGAACTCTTTTGGGGAAACTGTACTGAAATTTTCTGAAGTAATCTTCTTGTATATTATACACAGCTTCTTTTAGTACTTCCCAGAGTTCTTCTTTAGATTTAGGTTGTCTTTTATTTCTTTCTCTGTCCAGGTGATCCCATACTGCCTCTATAATATTCCGGTCTGGACTCTGTTGAGGCCAGTCCATGACTGTCAGTGTTTTATCAGCTGTATTTCTCTCCAAATATGATTTCACTGCATTAGCTGTGTGCTTGGGATCATTATCATGCTGAAAAATAAAACTATTCCCTATCAGGCATTTTCCAGAAGGAATGGCATGATGAATTAAAACCTGTCTGTACTTTTCAGCATTCATGATCCCATCAACATCACTGGCAGAAATAAAGCTCCAATCCAGAACAGACCCTTCACCATGTTTCACTGAAGGCCGCAAGCACTCATTCTTCCATCTCTCTCCAACTCTTCTTCTCACATTGTGATTGGACCCAAAAATTTCTGAAATTAATTCTTAACTCCATAATACTCTTTTCCACTGATCTTCATTCCAATCTTTGTGAGTTTTAGGATATCTTAGACTTTTCACCCTGTTCCTCTTCCGAAAAAGTGGTTTCTTGGCTGCTACCCTTCCACAAAGGCCATTCCTGATCAAGATTCTTCGGACTGTAGAAGGGTCAACTTGGCATCCTGATGAAGCTGCCAGATGCTGAGCCAGGTCCTTGCTGGACTTCTTTCAGTCTCTCAAAGGAAAAACTCTGAGAAACTTCTCATCATATTTTGAAAGTTTTCTTGGCCTTCCAGCCCTTTTTTGTCCTTGACCTCTCCTGATTCTTCAAATTTCTTTATAGTAGCTTGAATACCACATCTTGAGTATCCAGTTGCTGATTTCCCTTTGGAAAGTGGCCATGCTAATGCAAACGTATGATTTTATGTCTGTCAAATTCTGTGATCTTTGGCATTGTTGTTCTTATTAGCAAGCTTACAATAAATTAAACTGATACCACATGTGTATGTATTGCACAAACCTGGTGTAATAGACCTTTTTGACAGCAGTCATTTTTTACATGAAATAGTAGGACAAATACAGATGTTAGCAATGACATTAATTAGCGTTCCATTTAGGTTTACGAGAGCCAGGTTCCTGCTATTGCTCAAGTGAAGAGGCGATCACACAAAATACTTGCCACTTTAGCCTTTAGCCTAAGACTTTTGCACAGTACTGTGTGTATGTGTATGTATGTGTGTATGTATGTGTGTAATATATATATATATATATATATATATATATGGTAGTGGTAGGATAATATATACACAAAAGAAAGAAGCAAGACCACTATTTTCCAGCACCAGGTTATTTACTAATAATTCATTCACTAAACAGGTCTGCTAAGCAGAAAATGACACAATAGCCATAAAAATATATACATAATGTCCAGCAACATCAAAATCACAGTTGATAGCAACAGAAGTTATCGTATAGCTCCAATCCTTGATATTGAAACACTGTGGCCAATCTCAGCTTATGCACACAGCTTCATAGTATCACAGAGTTCATTTCCGTAAATGTGCAACACAGAGATATTTACAAAGGATTATATCTGATAACTATCTGTTTGATTGAAATGTCTTGCATAATGCAGTACAAAATTGATATGATAATACACCAAAATGATACTATGTATATAATTAATGAATGTGAGGGCTGTTTGCCACACTAAGAAGTAGCACCACTACGGACCAAGGTGACAGTGTGAGGAACACAATATGGGAGGATGGAGGGGCTAAATGAAAGCGCTGCAAGAATCTGAAAGCGCGAAAACAGAAACGGATAGTAGCCGGATGCCATCTTACCCACGAGGTAAAGCGGGATGCGACTAGTAGAAAGCTGAAAATACCAAAGCAGCTGACCCGCAACGGAGGGACACCGGCACTTCACCGCAGACATAAGGAGAAAGTCCGACAACCAAGTAAGGCTTAAGAGTCATAAATGGCCATGTTTAACATAGATTACTAAGGGAAGGGAATCACCCACAATAATGGCAACATTAACCTCTTAAGGACATATGACGGAATGTTTCCGTCATAAAACAATTGAGCAAACAGAAAGTTGTGTCCTTAAAGGGTTGAGGAACAAAAACAGAATTTATGCTTACCTGATAAATTACTTTCTCCAACGGTGTGTCCGGTCCACGGCATCATCCTTACTTGTGGGAATATCTCTTCCCCAACAGGAAATGGCAAAGAGTCCCAGCAAAGCTGGCCATATAGTCCCTCCTAGGCTCCGCCCACCCCAGTCATTCGACCGACGGAAAGGAGGAAAAAATAGGAGAAACCATAGGGTGTCGTGGTGACTGTAGTTAGAGAAAATAATTCATCGGACCTGATTAAAAAAACCAGGGCGGGCCGTGGACCGGACACACCGTTGGAGAAAATAATTTATCAGGTAAGCATAAATTCTGTTTTCTCCAACATTGGTGTGTCCGGTCCACGGCGTCATCCTTACTTGTGGGAACCAATACCAAAGCTTTAGGACACGGATGAAAGGAGGGAGCAAATCAGGTTACCTAAATGGAAGGCACCACGGCTTGCAAAACCTTTCTCCCAAAAATAGCCTCCGAAGAAGCAAAAGTATCAAATTTGTAAAATTTGGCAAAAGTGTGCAGTGAAGACCAAGTCGCTGCCTTACATATCTGATCAACAGAAGCCTCGTTCTTGAAGGCCCATGTGGAAGCTACAGCCCTAGTGGAGTGAGCTGTGATTCTTTCAGGAGGCTGCCGTCCGGCAGTCTCATAAGCCAATCGGATGATGCTTTTAAGCCAAAAGGAAAGAGAGGTAGAAGTTGCTTTTTGACCTCTCCTTTTACCAGAATAGACGACAAACAGAGAAGAAGTTTGTCTAAACTCTTTTGTAGCTTCTAAGTAGAATTTTAGAGCACGGACTACATCTAAATTGTGTAGCAAGTGTTCCTTCTTTGAAACTGGATTCGGACACAAAGAAGGTACAACTATCTCCTGATTAATATTTTTGTTGGAAACAACCTTTGGTAGAAAACCAGGCTTAGTACGCAAAACAACCTTATCTGAATGGAACACCAGATAGGGTGGAGTACACTGTAGAGCAGATAACTCAGAAACTCTTCTAGCAGAAGAAATAGCAACCAAAATCAAAACTTTCCAAGATAACAACTTAATATCTATGGAATGTAAAGGTTCAAACGGAACCCCTTGAAGAACTGAAAGAACTAGATTTAAACTCCAGGGAGGAGTCAAAGGTCTGTAAACAGGCTTGATCCTAACCAAAGCCTGAACAAACGCTTGAACATCTGGAACAACTGCCAGTCGTTTGTGCAGTAGGACAGATAAAGCAGAAAGCTGTCCCTTTAGAGAACTCGCAGATAATCCTTTATCCAAACCTTCTTGTAGAAAGGAAAGAATCCTAGGAATCTTTATCTTATCCCATGGGAATCCCTTGGATTCACACCAGCAGATATATCTTTCCCATATTTTATGGTAAATCTTTCTAGTTACCGGTTTTCTGGCTTGAACCAGAGTATCTATCACGGAATCTGAAAACCCACGCTTTGATAGAATCAAGCGTTCAATCTCCAAGCCGTCAGCTGGAGGGAGACCAGATTTGGATGTTCGAATGGACCCTGAACAAGAAGGTCCTGTCTCAAAGGTAGCTTCCATGGTGGAACCGATGACATATTCACCAGGTCTGCATACCAAGTCCTGCGTGGCCACGCAGGAGCTATCAAGATCACCGAGGCCCTCTCCTGTTTGATCCTGGCTACCAGCCTGGGAATGAGAGGAAACGGTGGAAACACATAAGCTAGGTTGAAGGTCCAAGGCGCTACTAGTGCATCCACTAGAGTCGCCTTGGGATCCCTGGATCTGGACCCGTAGCAAGGAACCTTGAAGTTCTGACAAGACGCCATCAGATCCACATCTGGAATGCCCCATAGTTGCGTCAACTGGGCAAAGATCTCCGGGTGGAGTTCCCACTCCCCCGGATGGAATGTCTGACGACTCAAATAATCCGCTTCCCAGTTTTCCACACCTGGAATGTGGATCGCAGATAGGTGGCAGGAGTGATTCTCCGCCCATTGTATTATTTTGGTCACTTCTTTCATCGCCAGGGAACTCCTTGTTCCCCCCTGATGATTGAGATACGTAACAGTTGTCATGTTGTCTGATTGGAATCTTATGAATATGGCCTTTGCTAGCTGAGGCCAAGCCCTGAGAGCATTGAATATCGCTCTTAGTTCCAGAATGTTTATCGGGAGAAGAGACTCTTCCCGAGACCACAGTCCCTGAGATTTCAGGGATTCCCAGACCGCGCCCCAGCCCACTAGGCTGGCGTCGGTCGTGACGATGACCCACTCTGGGCTGCGGAAGCTCATTCCCTGGGATAGGTGATCCTGGGTTAGCCACCAACGGAGTGAGTCTCTGGTCTTCTGATCTACTTGAATCACTGGAGACAAGTCTGTATAGTCCCCATTCCACTGTTTCAGCATGCACAGTTGTAATGGTCTTAGATGAATTCGCGCAAAAGGAACTATGTCCATTGCTGCAACCATCAATCCTACTACTTCCATGCACTGAGCTACGGAAGGACGAGGAATAGAATGAAGAACTTGACAAGCGTTTAGAAGTTTTGACTTTCTGACTTCTGTCAAGAAAATCCTCATTTCTAAGGAATCTATTATTGTTCCCAAAAAGGGAACTCTTGTCGACGGAGACAGGGAACTTTTTTCTATGTTCACCTTCTATCCGTGAGATCTGAGGCCAGAACGATGTCTGAGTGAGCCTTTGCCTTTGAAAGAGACGACGCTTGTACTAGAATGTCGTCCAAGTACGGTACTACTGCAATGCCCCTTGGTCTTAGAACCGCTAGAAGGGATCCGAGTACCTTTGTGAAAATCCTTGGAGCAGTGGCTAACCCGAATGGGAGGGCCACAAACTGGTAATGTTTGTCCAGAAAGGCGAACCTTAGGAACTGATGATGTTTTTTGTGGATAGGGATATGTAGATACGCATCCTTTAGATCCACGGTAGTCATAAATTGACCTTCCTGAATTGTGGGTAGAATCGTTTGAATGGTTTCCATCTTGAACGATGGTACTCTGAGAAATTTGTTTAGGATCTTTAAATCCAGGATTGGTCTGAAAGTTCCCTCTTTTTTGGGAACTACAAACAGATTTGAGTAAAATCCCATTCCTTGTTCCGCCGTTGGAACTGGGTGTATCATTCCCATCTTTAACAGGTCTTCTACACAATGTAAGAATGCCTGTCTCTTTATTTGGTTTGAGGATAAGTGAGACATGTGGAACCTTCCCCTTGGGGGTAGTTCCTTGAATTCCAGAAGATAACCCTGAGAAACTATTTCTAGCGTCCAGGGATCCTGAACATCTCTTGCCCAAGCCTGAGCAAAGAGAGAGAGTCTGCCCCCCACTAGATCCGGTTCCGGATCGGGGGCTACGCCTTCATGCTGTTTTGTTAGCAGCGGCAGGCTTCTTGGCCTGCTTACCCTTGTTCCAGCCTTGCATCGGTTTCCAGGCTGGTTTGGTCTGTGAGATATTACCCTCTTGCTTAGAGGATGCAGAATTAGAGCTCGGTCCGTTCCTGAAATTACGAAAGGAACGAAAATTAGACTTAATCTTGGCTTTGAAAGGCCTATCTTGTGGGAGGGCGTGGCCCTTTCCCCCAGTGATGTCTGAGATAATCTCTTTCAATTCTGGCCCAAAGAGAGTTTTACCCTTGAAGGGGATATTAAGCAATTTTGTCTTGGATGATACATCCGCTGACCAAGACTTTAGCCAAAGCGCTCTGCGCGCCACAATTGCAAATCCTGAATTTTTCGCCGCTAATCTAGCTATTTGCAAAGCGGCATCTAAAATAAAAGAGTTAACCAACTTAAGTGCGTGAACTCTGTCCATAACCTCCTCATATGGAGTCTCTCTACTGAGCGACTTTTCTAGTTCCTCGAACCAGAACCACGCTGCTGTAGTGACAGGAACAATGCACGAAATGGGTTGAAGAAGGTAACCTTGCTGCATAAAAATCTTTTTAAGCAAACCCTCCAATTTTTTATCCATAGGATCTTTGAAAGCACAATTATCCTCGATAGGAATAGTAGTGCGCTTGTTTAGAGTAGAAACTGCCCCCTCGACCTTAGGGACTGTCTGCCATAAGTCCTTTCTGGGGTCGACCATAGGAAATAATTTCTTAAATATAGGAGGGGGAACAAAAGGTATGCCAGGCTTCTCCCACTCCTTAATCACTATGTCCGCCACCCGCTTGGGTATAGGAAAAGCGTCGGGGTGCACCGGAACCTCTAGGAACTTGTCCATCTTGCATAATTTTTCTGGAATGACCAGGTTGTCACAATCATCCAGAGTAGATAACACCTCCTTAAGCAGTGCGCGGAGATGTTCTAATTTAAATTTAAATGTCACAACATCAGGTTCAGCCTGTTGGGAAATTTTTCCTGAATCTGAAATTTCCCCGTCTGACAAAACCTCCCTCATGGCCCCTTCAGATTGGTGTGAGGGTATGACAGAACAATTATCATCAGCGCCCTCCTGCTCTTCAGTGTTTAAAACAGAGCAATCGCGCTTTCTCTGATATGCAGGCATTTTGGATAAAATATTTGCTATGGAGTTATCCATTACAGCCGTCAATTGTTGCATGGTAATAAGCATTGGCGCGCTAGAAGTACTAGGGGCCTCCTGCGTGGGCAAAACTGGTGTAGACACGGAAAGAGATGATGTAGAACCATGTCTACTCCCTTCATCTGATGAATCATCTTGGGCAACTTCATTATCTGTGACAGTACTGTCCTTACTTTGTTTGGACGCTTTGGCACAATTATCACATAATTTAGAAGGGGGAGACACATTGACTTTCATACATATAGAACATAGCTTATCTGAAGGCACAGACATGTTAAACAGGCTTAAACTTGTCAGTAATACACAAAAAAAACGTTTTAAACAAAACCGTTACTGTCTCTTTAAATTTTAAACAGAGCACACTTTATTACTGAATATGTGAAAAAATATGAAGGAATTGTTCAAAATTTACCAAAATTTCACCACAGTGTCTTAAAGCATTAAAAATATTGCACCCCAATTTTCAGAGCTTTAACCCTTAAAATAACGAAACCGGAGCCGGTTACAGTTTTAACCCCTCTACAGTCCCAGCTACAGCCTTTGCTGCGACTCTACCAAGCCCAGAGGGGAATACGATACCAAATGACGCCTTCTAGGAACTTTTCCAACTATTTTCAGGTCCTCACACATGCATCTGCATGTCTTGCTCTCAAAAACAACTATGCAATAATGGCGCGGAAATGAGGCTCAGCCTACAACTGGGAAGGCCCTTCCTGACTGGAAAAGGTGTCTAACATTGTGCCTGACGTTAAAAAACGTTCCCCAAGTTTATAAATGTGAAATACCAGCATAAACATGTATAAAATGCCCAAATAAAGCAATCGATTTTGCCCATAAAAGTGTCTACCAGTTTTATAGCCCATATTAAGCCCTTTATTCTGCTTGAGACTAAGAAAATGGCTTACCGGTCCCCATGAGGGGAAATGACAGCCTTCCAGCATTACACAGTCTTGTTAGAAATATGGCTAGTCATACCTTAAGCAGAAAAGTCTGCTAACTGTTTCCCCCAACTGAAGTTACTTCATCTCAACAGTCCTATGTGGAAACAGCAAAGGATTTTAGTTACTGCCTGCTAAAATCATCTTCCTCTCACAAACAGAATTCTTCATCTCTTTCTGTTTCAGAGTAAATAGTACATACCAGCACTATTTTAAAATAACAAACTCTTGATAGTAGAATAAAAAACTACAACTAAAACACCACATACTCTTAACCATCTCCGTGGAGATGTTGCCTGTGCAACGGCAAAGAGAATGACTGGGGTGGGCGGAGCCTAGGAGGGACTATATGGCCAGCTTTGCTGGGACTCTTTGCCATTTCCTGTTGGGGAAGAGATATTCCCACAAATAAGGATGAAGCCGTGGACCGGACACACCAATGTTGGAGAAAGTACATATGCACCTAAGCGCTGACTATAAGCCTATATGAATCAAGAGGGTTGTGCAACAAGAGTTCTCTTTTGAGATACAATAAAGAACATAGCATTTCAGTGAAGCGACTGCAACCTGTACCATTCCCAACTAAGAGGGGTTTTCCAAACCTAATGTTTAAAAGTTTAATAGCAAGGCACCAAAGGCATATTATATGACAATCATACTTCACTGTGGGACATTATGTTTTAATCACTAAGTACTGATGTAAAACAATTCAGTCACCCTAAGATTGATAAGCAGAGAGCAGAGAAAAGCTGCGCATGGCTACTACACAGATGAAATATGAAGCTCAGACAGAGAAAATAAAACTGCCTTTCTGCAACTGGTGATATTTTCGTTGTTAATACAGCAGAGATCCACTACTTAGCCAACATAATTTTCTAAGCTCTCTGAGTGAGAGGGGGAACTTTAAATAAGGATCTTTATTGTACATTGCAGATGATATAGGGAATCATACAAGAGCCCTCATACTCTGATATCAGTTGTAGGCGAAAAGAAACAATCATATAACTGGGAAAGCAGAGACCGGCAACACAGTGGCATAAACTTACACCCCAACAATAACCTACTGACACACAATCTACTGTACGAACACACTTATTCTCCTAAGTGACATCTTTTCTGTCTGTGGGATTGGACACACTTTATCTATCTTGTTTGCGGGTGCATATTTATCATCATGTCGGTCAGGAAGCATAATAAACTCTCCCAAGGGCCTAAACCCTCAGCAGCTACCTTATTCTTCAAACCAGCAAGAGGGGAAAAAGCACCAGAAAATGCCAATACCGTCACAGAGGACGATGCAGATTCTGACATAGATCTCCAACTGAATGAGGAGGAAGCTATACCCGCTACGAAAGCTGACCTAAGAGCACTAGTGTCAAAACAGGACATTAATAAGAACTTTGATAAATTATGGGAGAAATTTGATTCCTTCCAAAATACTATTACTAATAGCCTTGCAGAAATAAAACAGGACATCACAGACTTAGGCTCCAGAGTAGACACATTAGAGGAAGCTGAAATCAGCACTACAGAAGATGTGACAGCTCTTAAACATCAACAGTCTGAACAGCAACAAGAAATGACGGAGATGCAAGACAAGTTAGAAGACATTGAAAATCGAAGTCGTAGATGTAACTTGCACCTAAAAGGGATACCTGAATCGGTCTCTGGGGATGAGCTACACATTTATTTGCACCAACTCTTTCAAACGATTACGGGCGAAGTTGATGATGAAAAATTTCAATTAGAAAGGGCTCACAGAGCTTTAAGAGCCAAACCGAGAGAAGATGCACCACCCAGAGATGTAATTGTGAGATTTTTCAGATTCCCAGAGAAAGAAGAAATACTGGCGGCAGCCAGGAAAAACCCTACTTTCAAATTCCAGGGGACAGTTATTCAATTTTATCAAGATCTGTGTGTCAAAATACTGCAACGACGATTCCATCTAAAACCTCTCACTACCCTGCTGCGCAAGAACCAGATCAGTTACCGCTGGGGGTTTCCCTTCAACTTACACATCTTCCATAATGGGAAATCTCTAAGTTTGAAAGATCCATCCGAAATCCCTGAGATCTGTAGCAAACTACACCTAGATGTTCCAGATTTACCACAAGTTAAACTTCCAGAGGACGGGTCGCAGAAAGCATCTGGCACTGGTCAGCCACAAAGGCAGAGGTGGACCAGAGTCACGAAAAGAAAAACCAAGACATGACATTTCTTCTTTATGAGCAGAACTGAGGGTTTGTTAATTCAGGTGTACACTGGATATTTGTGTAGGGTGAGATGTTTCATTATTTTTCTTGTTGTTGCCACCTCTAATCGGGAGATGGGATCAAATTGGTATGCACTAACGCTCTACTGTTAGAGGTTTAAGTTTAGAGAGGACATGGTAAAGGTCAGTGGAGAGGGTTTACAGTAACCACTTAGAGGAATGTTAGATAGGTGATACAAGATAGGGACCTATCTAATTATCAGATTATTTAAGACTAAAAACTTTAAATTTTGTTTAGATTATATTAGGCTCACAAGCAATGAAGGTAACAAGTTTTTACAGAATGTTTTTTGAATGTAAGGGGGGGAAAGGGGAGGGAATTCCCTTTTTTTCTTTGTTCTTTATTTAGCTCTTAATTGTAAGAGTAATATGTTTTTTCTTATTGACAATGTTGATGTTTCTGTTATGGTTTATGTGTTAACATTTTGTTTTGCCTGCTTATCTGACATGACTAGGAAAAGAAGCTCATATTTGCACTGGCTATGGATGACTGCTATAGATAAACAAAAGGTGGATCCGCGGGGGGAGCCCCAGACCGAAAACTGTGAGTAATGACAGGTGACATTAGACTTATTACCCATAATGTGAGGGGATTAAACTCAGATTTGAAGCGTAGAACAGCAATGAGCCAATATGCTAGACTAAAGGCTAATGTAATATATTTACAAGAAACACACTTCACCAAAGAGATTGTCCCAAAGTATTGGTTGAGATGTTTCGCCCAACATTATTACTCTACAACAAATAAAAAGAAGAGGGGAGTGTCAATTTTACTGCATAATTCATTGGGTTTGGTGGTGGAAGAAACAATCAGAGATCCAGAGGGGAGGTTTTTGATAATCAGGGGGAGACTCTGTGATAAACAGATAGTTTTGTGCAATATTTATGCACCTAATGAGACACAGATTTCTTTCTTTTCCCACATTTCATATCTGCTCACCCAGTGGTCGCAGGCTCGGATTTTGATTGGAGGGGATTTTAACATATCCATGTATGCACACTTAGACACAAATGGGAACAAATTGACTCAGAAACAGTTGAGACACAATTCTCTGGTCAAAAAGATTAAAGAGGTTTTCCTATCACACAACACAATAGACTCTTGGGACACATTATATGGTAAAACCACGGACTACACGTACTATTCTCACGCACATAAAATCTATTCTAAACTAGATTAAGTTTATCTGAGCCAAATCTGGATTCCAGACCTACGGGCCTCCACTATTCATGCATGTGCATGGTCAGACCACTCCATAGTTCAGGTGGACATTAAAGAAACATTCCAAACCAGCGCTTCTCACTCTTGGAATTACGACCCTTCTATCTTACAAAATCCAAATATACATAACTCCATATCTCATGCGTTAGCAGAGTACTGGGAATTGAATGCAGGAACCACTAATAACCCGATTAACGCATGGACAGCGCATAAGCCCTTCATAAGGGGATTACTCATTAAAGAAAAGGCCATTTTGAACAGAACTAATAGATCCCAAATCGACTCTTTACAAGCACAGATAGACACCCTGACTAAATTACACCAACAAAACCTAGCAGCAGCAACTTTTCAAGACCTGTTATCTAAAAGGACAGAACTAGCGACAATTCTGAATAAAGCATCTCTTAGAGCAGCCCATAAGTTAAAAGCGCAATACTTCTTGTACTCTAATAAACCAGATAAGTACCTAGCACACAAACTTAGGGAAAAGATTAAATCTTTTGCAATCCCATATCTACAGAAAACTGACGGAACTTGCACCTCAAATCCCCAAGAGATAGCAGATAGCTTCGCCCAATATTATGCACATCTCTATGACGGTAAGAAAACTAACCAGGACGACCACACTAGACAATTACAACAACAGTTTTTAGAGGACGCTAACCTCAAACCCATCGATAAACAAACTAATGATGAATTAAACAAAGGAGTGTCAACCAGGGAGGTACTCATGGTAATTAAGGAACTTAAACCAGGTAAGGCCGCAGGGCCGGATGGATTCCCGGGAGAGTACTACCAATTTTTCAAATCCACACTAGTCCCTCATGTAGAAAAATTTTGTAATGATATTATGCAAGGTAAAGAGGTCCCAAAAGAAATACTACAGGCCAAGATAGTGGTGATCCCGAAACCAGGAAGGAACCCGAAACTATGTCAAAGTTATAGACCCATTTCTTTAATCAATCAGGACATTAAGATCTTTACCAAGATCCTAGCAAACAGACTCAAGCGGTTCCTTCCTGACCTGATCCATCCGGACCAGGTGGGCTTTGTTTCAGACAGAGAAGCGCCGGATAACACCAGACACATGATCTCCCTGGTTGACTACCTTAATAAGACAAGAACGCCTTCTCTGGTCCTATCTTTGGATGCGGAGAAGGCGTTCGACAGAATAGACTGGGGATATATGATGGAAGTCCTAGCAAAGTTGGGTTTTGAGGGACCCTTTGTACAAGCAATTATGGGCATTTATTCCCAGCCCACTGCACATATTAGAGCGGCAGGATATCAATCAAAGCTCATAGATATTAGGAATGGGACAAGACAGGGCTGCCCCCTTTCACCGTTACTATTTGCACTATGCATAGAGCCCTTAGCAGCTAAGATTCGATTGACACCGGAAGTTCACGGAGTCAAAATAGGGGGGAACAACTTTAAAATCTCTTTGTTTGCGGACGATGTCCTCCTGACTTTGACTAGACCGACAAAATCCCTCCCATATTTGTATCAAATACTACAAAATGATGCGACTATTTCAGGATACAAGATCAATTTAGAAAAATGTGAGGCACTACCTATAGCCCTCCCTAGTCATACTAAAAAGGTTATTGAAATTAATTTCACATTTACTTGGGCTAAAGAAGCGATTAAATACTTGGGAGTTAGAATCTCAGGTGATAGTACAGAACTATATAAACTGAATTACGCCCCTCTATTTAAAGCAATTAGGAAAGACATCAACTCCTGGAGGTCGGGTGGGTTTTCTTGGTATGGTTGTTTATCGGCTATAAAAATGAACATCTTACCAAGAGTATTATATCTTTTTAGGGCCCTCCCGATCAAGATCCCCTTACTGGAACTCAATAAGTTACAGACTGATTTGGTGGGCTTTCTAAGGGGCAGTAAAAAAGCTAGAATCCCCTCACGTATATTACTACTACATAGACAACTTGGAGGGGTGGGGGTCCCAAACCTACTGAACTACTATCAAGCGGCGAGATTAGCGCAGACAACTCTATTTGGTAAAAAACCAAATGATCTGAGGTGGGTACAGGTGGAAGCCCTATTATCGGGACGTAAACACCCAGATGATATTCTGTGGGAACAGACCTCAAGACTTACAGAAGAGATGATGTCTCTATGGAATTCATTAACAACGTCTCTTCAACTATTACTGACAGACTCACTGATGAGACCAGTTAGGACTATTATAAGCTCAGAATTTCATTCACAAGTGGGAAAATGGGAGAATAAGGGGCTATACAGGGTAGCTGATTTTCTTCATGAAGGTAAGATGGCTACATATTTACAAATACAGGAGAAGTTAGCACCCGAAAAGTTACATTGGTTTTTATACCTCCAAATAGCATCAGCCGTTACAAAAGCTTTACCCCGAAACATTAGGCAAAGTCTGACACTGCTGGAGGGTTACTCTAGCTCCACCACCAGAAATAAAAAACTAATTTCTCACATATACATAGCGATACAAAAGGCCAAGTATACCTCTAAAACTACATTAATGGAGTCATGGGAACGGGATATTAATAAGACACAAACGAAAGAAGAATGGGAAGCAATATTACAGGTAGCAGGGAAAGGATTAATAAGCGCAGATTTTAAAGAAAACTGTATTAAATCCACCTTTAGATGGTATCTTACACCACTAGTCACATCGCACTATATTCCAAATGGTAGTAAAAACTGCAGGGGGTGTATGGAGACAGGAACATATATCCACATGTGGTGGGAATGTCCACAAATAGAACAGATATGGACTAACTTTTCTAACCTATTAAGTGAGGTTTTATCTGAAAATATCACACTGACTGCATCTCAAGCACAACTCAATGAACACATACCTCCTTTTAATTCAGCCATAAATACTTTTATCCGCACCCTATGCACAGCTACCAGGATATGTGTGGCTAAATACTGGAAGACAGGGGCACCCTCATTGGAGGAGGTATTAGAAAAGATTAAAGCTACCTACACATTATCTGAATCCATATCCTTTATACAAGCTACTCATGAAAGATTTTTAAAAATATGGAACTATTGGATACTGAAGGGAACCTAAGGGACCTTAGGTAGAAACATAGGAAACCCAGATATCACAAGAGGTTGACAGTCATAAACAGAGGACACGGAGACATGAGACATTGACTAATAGTAAAGACTAGTGTCCGTTGAAAAGGTTGGGGGCTCCTTTGCTGGATCTACTGTGAGAAGCTTAGGGGAAGCAGGCAAGTTTATTTTCTTTTTATTATTTATTTTTATTTTTTCTGATTTTGGCTTTGATTGTTTCTTGTGTTAAATTGTTTGTAGTTTAATGTTTTACCTTTTAGGTGAGGAAAAAGAGAGGTTCTGAAGATAGATAAGAATACTAAGAGGAAGAGAGGGGCTCTCAATGGAGAATGAGGGGAATTTTTTTTTTTACGGCCACTGTCTCCACCTCTTCCTCAGAAAACCTCTGTTTAATTGTTGGGACATATTAAACTGCAGATTCTCTGGGACTACTCTAGGAACTGATATAGACACTATTAGAGAAGTCCCCCCTCTGGACAATCTGGCTATGCAGCTCTAAAGGACAAGTAGGGGAATAGTCCCGTGCGAGGTCAGGGATGGAGAATGTTTCTCCTTGTGATGTTTCATATGTAATGTACGATGACTTCTATTTTTTTATGTATGTCTCACAATAAAAATTATTTCAACTAAATATTCTCAATAAAAATAAGCTGATGTATGTTTGGCTTAATGTATTTTTAATGTAATATTACTTTCTACATACATTACAAATCGAGATACAAATTCTTAGTGAGCTGTAAAACTTACCTCACTATAATTAAGAGTACAGACAGGGTACATATGCAGATCATCTTAATAGTGTATATATTAAACGTTCACAATAAGGAAGAAAACAATTTATTGTATCTAAAACATGTAATTAAATTCTATTTAAATCATTCATTGTTATAAGCAGTCTGGATGTGTTATTAAACCTGTTTACAATGGGTTTTCGTTATGATTTATGACCATGGATCAAAATAGATTTGTTTTGAAGATGGAGACTAGGAGGAAGAATGTGGGAATTTAAGCAGATCATATTGTTATCTTGTGAATATGATAAAGAATGCTGCGTGGTCTAAAGTCTAGAACAGGGGTCGGCAAACTTTTTTGGGGGCCAGATAATAAATATTTTAGTACTAGGTGATAAGCCTGTCCAGAAGGCAGACTGTTATTAAAAAATGCAAACCTTCAAGCTTATGTAAAATTACAGAAAAAAATAAATAAAGCTATCCAAAATAAAACATTTAAACCTAAACTAATACCCCTATAAAAATAAAAAATCCCTCCCAAAATAAAACACCCCCTAATCTAATACTAAACTACCAAGAGCCCTTAAAATTGCCTTTTGTAGGGCATTGCCTTAAGTTAAACAGCTCTTTTATATTTAAAAAATACTAAGTCCCCCTAACAGTAACCCCCCCCCACCTACCAAACCCCCCAAAATAAAAAAACTAACACTTAAAAAACCTAAACTACCCATTGCCCCTAAAGGGGCATTTGTATGGGCATTGCCCTTAAAAGGGCATTCAGCTCTTTTACTGCCCTTAAAAGGGCAATCAGCTCTTTTACAGCCCAAATTGGCTGACATTTTGAAATAAGGCAATAGGATTAAAGCTACTAAAATCCTATTGGCTGTTCAAATCAGCCAATAAGATTTTAGTAGCTCTCATCCTATTGGCTGATTTCAAAATTTCAGCCAAAAGGAATGCTAGGTACCCCAATAAATATGGGGTACCTTGCATTCAATCTTCAGTGTGCGACTAGCAATCGCATTTGGACCGCTGCCGCTGAAGACTGCCGCTGAGGATCCGTGCATCGGGGAAGCCAGCTCCGCACCTCCGCTCCTTGCTGCCTTTGCTCCGGATGAAGACAGAAGATGATGGAGACGCCTGAAAGAAGACCTTCTCAACCTGACTTCAGGAACGGTGAGTACCTATTTGGGTGTTAGATTAAGGAATTTTTTTTATTGTTGGGGTTTATTTTATTTTTAAGATTAGGGATTTAATGAGCTTGTAAAAGAGCTGAATGCCCTTTTAAGGGCAATGCCCATACAAATGGGTAGATTGGGTTTTTTTAGTGTTAGGTTTTTTATTTGGGGGAGTTTGGTGGGTGGGGGGTATTACTGTTGGGGGGGACTTAGTATTTTTTAAATGTAAAAGAGCTGTTAAACTTAGGGCAATGCCCTACAAAAGGCCCTTTTAAGGGCTATTGGTAGTTTAGATTAGGGGGTGTTTTTATTTTGGGGATGCTTTTTTATTTTCATAGGGATTAGGTTTAATGTTTTTTTATTTTTGATAATTTTGTTTATTTTTTTCTGTAATTTTAGACTTTTTTAATTTTTGTTATTTTAGATTGATTTTTTTTGTAATTTAATGTTAGGTTTTATTTTAAAATTGTAATTGTGGTTAATGTAGGGGGTGTTGGGTTAGGGGGCTTAGTAATTAGTTATTTGCATTGTGGGGGGTTGGCGGTTTAGTAGTTAATAGGTTAATTAGGTTTATTGCGGTTTAGGGGTTAATAGGTTAATTAGGTTTATTGTGATGTGGGGGTTGGAGGTTTAGGGGTTAATAGTATAATTGGGTAGTTGGCGTTGTAGGGTTTGGCGGTTTAGAGGGTAATATTGTAATTTATTTAGTTGGCATTGTGGGGGTTTGGCGGTTTAAGGGTTAGGTAGTTTCTGTTGTTGGGGTTTGGCGGTTTAAGGGTTAGGTTTTTTTTGTTAATACTTTGTGCGGGCGGTTATTTTTTTTTTTCTTAATGCCTCTTCGTTTGCCTCTGCTGCAAACAGGTGGATTCCGAAAATGCCAGGGTGGTGAATTAAATATCAAATATAACAAGAAGACTAGATTGATTGGCTATTTGGGTTGTAAATAAGGTGACATAAATTTCCGTTCTAAAGATTCCACAAGTCATCAAATACTGTGGATCATGTAATAACACTGACAATATAAATGTGAGTGAATATACTTACTTTGTGCAAACAAGTATTGTTTATCTATTCTGACTAATTTAAGAGGTATGTCTATGAGATTTACATAAAATATCCTCTATTTCAGTGGTTTAAAAATGTGAATCGAAACTGTCAGAAATACTTGTGTATATCTTGCTAAGATGACTATGTAACAAATTCTTACTCTGTCCTTTATTTGAGGTGTATGATTGGATAAATGCTAATTATTATTGCTTACCTCATTCACCTATAAATTCGTTAACCAATAAGAGGTCAAATTGGCCATTTAAATAGAGGGGATGTTTTATTGTGGAAATAGCAGCTTGGAGTACGGCTGTAAGCTGAAACGCATCAGCTGTGTGATGACCTTTTATTTATTTTCACGTTAAGCTGTGTATGTTCGTGTTTTAAAGATTGAAAATAAACTCTATATTTTAACAAGCCGGTGCTCCTCTTCAAGAACTTTGTTTTATATGTATTTACAGACAACTATACAGGCATACCTCGTTTTATTGGGCTTCACAGATGTTGCTGTTTTTTTATAAATTGAAGGTTTGTGGAACCTTGTGTTGAGCAAATCTATTTGCACCATTTTTCCAACAAATATACACATATAAACACATATAAACACATAAATGCACATGAATACATATATATATATATATATATATATATATATATAAATTTGGGCCCTGTGTATATCTATACCTATATATAAGCATGTGTGTGGGTGTGTGTATGTGTGTGTATGTATGTATGTATTTGTGTATATATATATATAGATATACACAGTATAGTGTATATATGTATAAATATATATTTGTGCAAATATCCATCAGATATATATTTAAATAACTCAGTAAGAATAAATAGAACATATTCTGCTATGTTCACAACATTGGATTATGAAATATGCAATATTATCTTCTTATATTGCGCTTTTAAAAATCTGAGATTGTGTTTGCTCGACGTGTGGGTGTCTTTTCAACTTTTTTGGCTCTTTGGAAGTCTGAGGGAATGCGCTTTTGCATTTGCGACTTCTCAAAGTCTATTTGTTACTGTGACTTTGCTAATGCGAGAGCACAAACTTTTAACTTTTCAACTCGTAAATAGAGCGTGAATCGCCAAGCACAACAAAAAATATTCTAGTGCTCCACTCTTAATTCTATAACGTGAGGGAAAAATTCTCATTTTTGATTTTCAAAACAAGCTTTATTTATAAATGAAAGAAGCATCACAAAAAGGAGGTATTGCTCATATGAGATACAAAAAGTAATAAAACTGCGAGGATACCCTCATTCAATAACAAGGGTATCTTTTTCAACCTCAAATGTCCAGGTATTATTGAGTATTATTTTGGAACAAGACAGTCCTTCTTGTCCATTGATTGTCTCTGGCTTCATCCATGTTCGACTTTGAGCTTGTTTCAGCGAGTATGACAACTCGCTGTATGTAAACACATCACATCTTTGCAATAACATATTCAGTTAAACTTAACTTCAGGGATAAACTTTGGTAACAATAAAGGACCCAGCATCCTTGCTTCACACCGCTGGGTTTTAAGAGTTTCTGAAGTTACCACCCGGGTGGGTGTGGTGGAAAAGAATTGAAGAGTGAGGTAGGGAATAGAGAAGAGTTAGGGTGGGGGAATAGAGGGAGGGCGCAAGGGAAGAAGGAGGGAGGAGAGGAAGAGGGAAAAAGAAAAAAAAAAAAAAAAAAAGGAAAAATTCTCATTTTTATTGAAGAGATTCAAAATAAATGACAAACAAATTAGTCACTTGGAAAATAATTTTGCAGCCTCATTTTAATGTTTTATTTTTGTGAAGAAATTCTGCTGTGATGAGATTTAATTTAATTCCTTTGAATTAGGAATATTGTGTTGGTGTTTATTGCGGTGCGTCAAGCAGCAGCAAAGCAATGAGAGTGTCACATATGGTCTCTGCTGCAACTCCTTTGCTCTCCTATGATAGCACCAAAGCAGACATAAATAATGCATCAAAAAATCATAATTTATGCTTACCTGATAAATTCCTTTCTCCTGTAGTGTAGTCAGTCCACGGGTCATCCATTACTTATGGGATATTAACTCCTCCCTAACAGGAAGTGCAAGAGAATCACCCAAGCAGAGCTGCTATATAGCTCCTCCCCTCTACGTCACACCCAGTCATTCGACCGAAAACCAAACGAGAAAGGAGAAACTATAGGGTGCAGTGGTGACTGGAGTTTAATTTAAATTTTAGACCTGCCATAAAAAACAGGGCGGGCCGTGGACTGACTACACTACAGGAGAAAGGAATTTATCAGGTAAGCATAAATTATGTTTTCTCCTGTTAAGTGTAGTCAGTCCACGGGTCATCCATTACTTATGGGATACCAATACCAAAGCTAAAGTACACGGATGACGGGAGGGACAGGCAGAATCTTACACGGAAGGAACCACTGCCTGAAGAACCTTTCTCCCAAAAACAGCCCCAGAAGAAGCAAAAGTGTCAAATTTGTAAAATTTGGAAAAAGTATGAAGAGAAGACCAAGTTGCAGCCTTGCAAATCTGTTCAACAGAGGCCTCATTCTTAAAGGCCCACGTGGAAGCCACAGCTCTCGTAGAATGAGCTGTAATTCTTTCAGGAGGCTGCTGTCCAGCAGTCTCATAGGCTAAACGTATTATGCTACGAAGCCAAAAAGAGAGAGAGGTAGCAGATGCTTTTTGACCTCTCCTCTGTCCAGAATAAACGACAAACAGGGAAGAAGTTTGGCGAAAATCTTTAGTTGCCTGTAAATAAAATTTCAGGGCACAGACTACGTCTAGATTGTGCAGAAGTCATTCCTTCTTTGAAGAAGGGTTAGGGCACAATGATGGAACAACAATCTCTTGATTGATATTCTTGTTAGTGACTACCTTAGGTAAGAACCCAGGTTTAGTACGCAGAACTACCTTGTCTGAATGAAAAATCAGATAAGGAGAATCACAATGTAAGGCCGATAACTCAGAGACTCTTCGAGCCGAGGAAATAGCCATTAAAAACAGAACTTTCCAAGATAACAGCTTGATATCAATGGAATGAAGGGGTTCAAACGGAACACCCTGTAAAACGTTAAGAACTAAGTTTAAGCTCCACGGTGGAGCAACAGTCTTAAACACAGGCTTAATCCTGGCCAAAGCCTGACAAAAAGCCTGAACTCTGGAACTTCTGACAGACGTTTGTGTAAAAGGATGGACAGAGCTGAGATCTGTCCCTTTAAAGAACTTGCAGATAAACCCTTTTCTAAACCTTCTTGTAGAAAATACAATATCCTAGGAATCCTAACCTTACTCCATCAGTAACTCTTGGATTCGCACCAGTGTAAATATTTACGCCATATCTTATGGTAAATTTTCCTGGTAACAGGTTTCCTAGCCTGTATTAAGGTATCAATTACTGACTCCGAAAATCCACGCTTTGATAAAATCAAGCGTTCAATCTCCATGCAGTCAGCTTCAGAGAAATTAGATTTTGATGTTTGAAAGGACCCTGAATTAGAAGGTCCTGTCTCAGAGGCAGCGACCAAGGTGGACAGGATGACATGTCCACTAGATCGGCATACCAGGTCCTGCGTGGCCACGCAGGCGCTATTAGAATCACCGATGCTTTCTCCTGTTTGATCCTGGCAATCAATCGAGGAAGCATCGGGAAAGGTGGAAACACATAAGCCATCTTGAAGGTCCAAGGTGCTGTCAGAGCATCTATCAGGACCGCTCCTGGGTCCCTGGATCTGGACCCGTAACAAGGAAGCTTGGCGTTCTGGCGAGACACCATGAGATCCATATCTGGTTTGCCCCAACGTCGAAGTATTTGGGCAAAGACCTCCGGATGAAGTTCCCACTCCCCCGGATGAAAAGTCTGGCGACTTAGGAAATCCGCCTCCCAGTTCTCCACGCCTGGGATGTGGATCGCTGACAGGTGGCAAGAGTGAGACTCTGCCCAGCGAATTATCCTTGAAACTTCCATCATCGCTAGGGAACTCCTTGTCCCTCCCTGATGGTTGATGTAAGCCACCGTCGTGATGTTGTCCGACTGAAACCTGATGAACCTCAGAGTTGCTAACTGAGGCCAAGTCAGAAGGGCATTGAGAACTGCTCTCAATTCCAGAATGTTTATTGGAAGGAGACTCTCCTCCTGAGTCCATGATCCCTGAGCCTTCAGGGAATTCCAGACAGCGCCCCAACCTAGTAGGCTGGCGTCTGTTGTTACAATTGTCCAGTCTGGCCTGCTGAAGGACATCCCCCTGGACAGATGTGGCCGAGAAAGCCACCATAGAAGAGAATCTCTGGTCTCTTGATCCAGATTCAGCATAGGGGACAAATCTGAGTAATCCCCATTCCACTGACTTAGCATGCACAATTGCAGCGGTCTGAGATGCAGGCGTGCAAAAGGTTCTATGTCCATTGCCGCTACCATTAAGCCGATTACCTCCATGCATTGAGCCACTGACGGGTGTTGAATGGAATGAAGGACACGGCAAGCATTTAGAAGTTTTGTTAACCTGTCCTCTGTCAGGTAAATTTTCATTTCTACAGAATCTATAAGAGTCCCCAAGAAGGGAACTCTTGTGAGTGGCAATAGAGAACTCTTTTCTACGTTCACCTTCCACCCATGCGACCTTAGAAATGCCAGAACTAACTCTGTATGAGACTTGGCAGTTTGGAAATTTGACGCTTGCATCAGAATGTCGTCTAGGTACGGAGCTACCGCTATTCCTCGCGGTCTTAGTACCGCCAGAAGAGAGCCCAGGACCTTTGTAAAGATTCTTGGAGCCGTAGCTAACCCGAAGGGAAGAGCTACAAACTGATAATGCCTGTCTAGGAAGGCAAACCTTAGGTACCGGTAATGATCCTTGTGAATCGGTATGTGAAGGTACGCATCCTTTAGATCCACTGTGGTCATGTACTGACCCTTTTGGATCATGGGTAAGATTGTCCGAATAGTTTCCATTTTGAACGATGGAACTCTTAGGAATTTGTTTAGGATCTTTAAATCCAATATTGGTCTGAAGGTTCCTTCTTTCTTGGGAACCACAAACAGATTTGAGTAAAACCCTTGTCCGTGTTCCGACCGCGGAACCGGATGGATCACTCCCATTAGTAAAAGATCTTGTACACAGCGTAGAAACGCCTCTTTCTTTATCTGGTTTGTTGACAACCTTGAAAGATGAAATCTCCCTTGTGGAGGAGAAGCTTTGAAGTCCAGAAGATATCCCTGAGATATGATCTCCAACGCCCAGGGATCCTGGACATCTCTTGCCCAAGCCTGGGCGAAGAGAGAGAGTCTGCCCCCCACTAGATCCGTTTCCGGATCGGGGGCCCTCACTTCATGCTGTCTTAGGGGCAGCAGCAGGTTTTCTGGCCTGCTTGCCCTTGTTCCAGGTCTGGTTAGGTTTCCAGCCTTGTCTGTAGCGAGCAACAGTTCCTTCCTGTTTTGGAGCAGAGGAAGTTGATGCTGCTCCTGCCTTGAAGTTATGAAAGGCACGAAAATTAGACTGTCTAGCCCTTGGTTTGGCTCTGTCTTGAGGCAGGGCATGGCCCTTACCTCCCGTAATGTCAGTGATAATTTCTTTCAAACCGGGCCCGAATAATGTCTGCCCCTTGAAAGGTATGTTAAGCAATTTAGATTTAGAAGTCACATCAGCTGACCAGGATTTTAGCCACAGCGCTCTGCGCGCCTGAATGGCGAATCCGGAATTCTTAGCCGTAAGTTTAGTTAAGTGTACTACGGCATCAGAAATAAATGAATTAGCTAGCTTAAGGGCTTTAAGCTTGTGTGTAATCTCATCCAATGGAGCTGTGTCAAGGGTCTCTTCCAGAGACTCAAACCAAAATGCCGCCGCAGCCGTGACAGGCGCAATGCATGCAAGGGGTTGCAATATAAAACCTTGTTGAACAAACATTTTCTTAAGGTAACCCTCTAACTTTTTATCCATTGGATCTGAAAAGGCACAGCTATCCTCCACCGGGATAGTGGTACGCTTAGCTAAAGTAGAAACTGCTCCCTCCACCTTAGGGACCGTTTGCCATAAGTCCCGTGTGGTGGCGTCTATTGGAAACATTTTTCTGAATATAGGAGGGGGTGAGAAAGGCACACCGGGTCTATCCCACTCCTTAGTAACAATTTCAGTAATTCTCTTAGGTATAGGAAAAACGTCAGTACACGTCGGTACCGCAAAATATTTATCCAACCTACATACTTTCTCTGGGATTGCAACCGTGTTACAATCATTCAGAGCCGCTAACACCTTCCCTAGCAATACACAGAGGTTTTCCAGCTTAAATTTAAAATTTGAAACGTCTGAATCCAGTTTATTTGGATCAGATCCGTCACCCACAGAATGAAGCTCTCCGTCTTCATGTTCTGCAAATTGTGACGCAGTATCAGACATGGCCCTAGCATTATCAGCGCACTCTGTTCTCACCCCAGAGTGGTCTGGTTTACCCCTAAGTTCTGGCAATTTAGATAAAACTTCAGTCATAACATTAGCCATGTCTTGTAAAGTGATTTGTAATGGCCGCCCTGATGTACTTGGCGTTACAATATCACGCACCTCCTGAGCGGGAGATGCAGGTACTGACACGTGAGGCAAGTTAGTCGGCCTAATTTTGCTTAACATGTACAGATTGGCTTTTATTGAAAGTAGCATCAATGCAATTAGTACATAAATTTCTATTGGGCTCCACCTTGGCCTTTGAACATATTGCACAAAGAGATTCCTCTGTGTCAGACATGTTTAAACAAACTAGCAATTAGACTAGCAAGCTTGGAAAATACTTTTCAAATGAATTTACAAGCAATATAAAAAACGTTACTGTGCCTTTAAGAAGCACACAAAAAAACTGTCACTTTTGATATAACAATGAACCGGTTTAGTTATAGCAATCAATTTTTCATATGAAATGCATTCATTTAGCAAAGGATAGCACCCATCAGCAAATGGATTATTAACCCCTTAATACCAAAAAACGATTGACAAATAAATACGTTTTTATCACAGTCAAAGCACAGTCTCACAGGTCTGCTGTGAGTGATTACCTCCCTCAAACTAGTTTTGGAGACCCCTGAGCTCTGTAGAGACGTCCTGGATCATGCAGGGAGAATAAGGAAGACTGTGACTGAATTTTTAATGCGTAGTAAAAGCGCCAAAATAGGCCCCTCCCACTCATAATACAGCAGTGGGGAAGCTCAGTAACTGATTTTATTCAAAATAAACGACAGCCAAGTGGAAAATAATGCCCATAAATTTTCACCAAGTACCTCAGAGAGAAAAACGATTAACCTGCCAGTAAACGTTTTAAATATATGAAATAAAAATAAAAGCCTGTTGCTAGTCGCTATCACTGCAGAAAGGCTATAAGTTATATGTATACCGTATTTTCTTAGTGAAGTGCCATTCTCCAGAAATACTTTAGTGCCAACATACATACATAACAGCCTGATACCAGTTGCTACTACTGCATTTAAGGCTGTACTTACATTATATTGGTATTAGCAGTATTTTCTCAGTCAATTCCATTCCTTAGAAAATAATATACTGCAACATACCTCTTTGCAGGTGAACCCTGCCCGCTGTCCCCTGTTCTGAAGTTACCTCTCTCCTCAGAATGGCCGAGAACAGCAAATGGATCTTAGTTACGTCCGCTAAGATCACACACAAACTCAGGTAGATTCTTCTTCTAATACTGCCTGAGAAGAAACAACACACTCCGGTGCTGTTTAAAACAACAAACTTTTGATTGAAGTAATAAAAAACTAAATTTAATAACCACACTCCTCTCACACATCCTATCTATTAGTTAGGTGCAAGAGAATGACTGGGTGTGACGTAGAGGGGAGGAGCTATATAGCAGCTCTGCTTGGGTGATCCTCTTGCACTTCCTGTTAGGGAGGAGTTAATATCCCATAAGTAATGGATGACCCGTGGACTGACTACACTTAACAGGAGAAAGTGTTCCATTTAAACTTTATTTATGCACAATTACATTTCAATTTCATATAATTTGTATATATCACAAAATGTTATTCTTCCCTTTCATTTTCCCCACTAAGCATTTAAAAATATAACAAAACATTATTAGTTTGTGTACCCTTCCCCTTAGCTCAGTTCTTTTGATAGACAGGCAATTTAGCCAATCAGTGCTACCTATATGACACATGAAATAGCGCTGTCTAGCTGTGAAAACCTGTCAAAATGCAGAGATAAGAGGCTGCCTTCAAGGGCTTAGAAATTAGCATATGAGCCTAACTAGGTTTAGTTTTCAAAAAAGAATACCAAAGGAACAAAGCAAATTTGATGATAAAGGTACATTAGAAAGTTGTCTAAAATTGCATGCCCTATCTGAATCATGAAAGTTTTATTTTGACTAGATTATCCCTTTAACATATTCCAATGTTAATTTATTATCTGGACGTGTATCAAGTGCTGTAACAAGTGTTTTATAACTTTTAGGCAAACCACTAAGTAACAGTGCTGCAACATGAAAGTCCTTTACTTCTTCTCCTATACCTCTCAGTTGTTCAGCAATAATGGGTCGCCTTTGCTCACAAGCAGATATTTGCATGACAACCCATTCTCTTCATGCGCATGGAACCGATTAAGCAGGCTCAGACACCGACTTGTAAAATAATATTCAGAGAAAAGCTGGGAAGAGACAAACTTTTGTTTGAAAAGTTGTAAAATTTGATTTTTTTTTTTTTTTTTTTTACTGTGTGAGCTAGATCTACAAGTAAATATTACATTTGTGTATCTCTGGTGCAATATTTGATAATATCATTAAACACAATCATTGCGCTATCTTACACTTATATTGGGCAATACAAAAATGTATCTTAAAGGGGCAGTGTAGTCAAAATTAAACTTGCATGATTCAGATAGGGCATGCAATTTTAAACAATTTTCCAATTTACTTTTATCATCTCATTTGCATTGTTCTCTTTGTATTCTTTTTTGAAAGCTAAACCTAGGTAGGCTCATATGCTAATTTCTAAGCCCTTGAAGGCCGCCTCTTATCTCAGTGCATTTTGACAGTTTTTCACAGCTAGACAGTGCAAGTTCATGTGTACCATATAGACAACATTGCGCTCACTCCTGTGGAGTTATTTATGAGTCAGCACTGATTTTTTAAGGGTGTACAGCATGATTTGATTGGCACTTTGAATCTGTAATATAATGCTATTAGGGGTACTGTTAACCTACTATCTGCATTATATTGGAGTGAGACAATACTGGTATATGTTACATTTGCTAGAATGATTAACACTGTTTGTATTTACTATCAGTGTGTATATCACCATGGTGATGTGATAAATACACACAGGTGTAGATCATATTAATGTTATTGATCTGTGTATAAATCTCTGCAACTGGTCAATGTTTATTAGATGCTTGAGGAAGCAAGGTTGCTTGCGAAATGCGTCCAGCATTTATATGGTTTTTAAATACGTTTTTAAATAAATTTTATATCCAAGTCAAGCTTGGTTTATTGATCCAGCCCACCATTAATCCTGTATGGTATGTTTTGTTTGCTGTGGGATGTGGTGATCGATTGCTTTACTGACTGTGACCAGTTGTGAGCTAACTGGGGAGCTCTTAAGGACCCCAGAATGCACTATCTTGCACTTTGTGATAAGTGCTGGGAATTTGTGAACACTGCGCACATTAGGGGGTTTATTCATTTGTGGGGATACCACCCTGAGATACTACGCCATTGGAGCAACTTCTTTTCTTTCTTGTTTCTATATTCAGATATTTGTCATGTTTTGAAGAGCTGACCGTGGGAGTTTTCATCTGCCTGAGAAGTGGCGCCTCTGTGATACTTAGTATCATTGGTTCTGCAAGGGGGCAGTCTGCCGAGGCTTAGATGCAAGAGGTAAAAAGTATATTAATACAACAGTGTTGGTTATACAAAACTGGTGAATGGGTAAGAATGGGATAATCTATCTTTTTAAACAATAAACATTTTTTAAGTAGACTGTCCCTTTAAAGGCAATCTTGTGGATGAACAAAAGCGTAAAGCAGAAAGCATTAACTTTGAAGTTAATTGTACTTCCAGTACAAAGTCTGCATTAAAGACAAAAAATAAAAATAAAAACAGCAATATTCAGCTAGAAACGCGTGAATGATATGCTTGCAAGAAACCAGGCCACTTAAAAGGGACATTCTACACTAGATTTTTCTTTGCATAAATGTTTTGTAGATGATCCAGTAATATAGGGTATCTGGGAGTGTTTTTTTGTAAACAATTATAGTTTTGCTTATTTTTTAATAACATTGTGCTGATTTGCAGACTCTAGTCCTAACCAAGTCCCAAAGTATCAGCTGTATACATGCGTTTATAAACGACTGCTGGTTCCTGTTTGTCTTTACATATGCAGGGAAGGGGATGAGTGTCTGCTCCCATGCCCTTTCACTGGGTGTTCCAGCTAACCTCATCAACAGTGCTACACTTGGAGCTTAAGTATGTTTTTACAATGTTTTATACTGTATTTTTAGATCAGTATCTTTATTATAGTGTCTATGGCATGCAATTATATGAAAATTGATGTATACTGTCCCTTTAAAGGCAGATTGCAGAATCTGGAAAACTAGAATGCATAAACAAATCACAAAAGGCCAAAAGTGTGAAGGAAGAAAACATAATTTATGCTTACCTGATAAATTTATTTCTCTTGTAGTGTGTTCAGTCCACGGGTCATCCATTACTTATGGGATATATTCTCCTCTCCAACAGGAAGTTGCAAGAGGATCACCCAAGCAGAGCTGCTATATAGCTCCTCGTCTCACATGTCATATCCAGTCATTTGACCGAAACAAGACGAGAAAGGAAAAACTATAGGGTGCAGTGGTGACTGGAGTTTTAATTAAAATTTAGAACTGCCTCAAAAAAGACAGGGCGTGCCGTGGACTGAACACACTACAAGAGAAATAAATTTATCAGGTAAGCATAAATTATGTTTTCTCTTGTTAAGTGTGTTCAGTCCACGGGTCATCCATTACTTATGAAATACCAATACCAAAGCTAAAGTACACGGATGATGGGAGGGACAAGGCAGGAACATTAAACAGAAGGAACCACTGCCTGTAGAACCTTTCTCCCAAAACCAGCCTCCGAAGAAGCAAAAGTGTCACATTTGTAAAATTTTGAAAAGGTATGAAGTGAAGACCAAGTTGCAGCCTTGCAAATCTGTTCAACAGAGGCCTCATTCTTAAAGGCCCAGGTGGAAGCCACAGCTCTAGTGGAATGAGCTGTAATTCTTTCAGGAGGCTGCTGTCCAGCAGTCTCATAGGCTAAACGTATTATGCTACGAAGCCAAAAAGAGAGAGAGGTGGCCGAAGCCTTTTGACCTCTCCTCTGACCAGAATAAACGACAAACAGAGAAGTTTGCCGAAAATCTTTAGTTGCCTGTAAGTAGAACTTCAGGGCACGGACTACGTCCAGATTATGCAAAAGACGTTCCTTCTTTGAAGAAGGATTAGGACATAATGAAGGAACAACAATCTCTTGATTGATATTCCTGTTAGAAACAACCTTAGGTAAAAACCCAGGTTTAGTACGCAGAACTACCTTGTCTGAATGAAAAATCAGATAAGGAGAATCGCAATGTAAGGCAGATAACTCAGAGACTCTTCGAGCCGAGGAAATAGCCATCAAAAACAGAACTTTCCAAGATAAAAGCTTAATATCAATGGAATGAAGGGGTTCAAACGGAACACCCTGAAGAACTTTAAGAACCAAGTTTAAGCTCCACGGAGGAGCAACAGTTTTAAACACAGGCTTAATCCTAGCCAAAGCCTGACAAAAAGCCTGGACGTCTGGATTCTCTGCCAGACGTTTGTGTAAAAGAATAGACAGGGCAGAAATCTGTCCCTTTAACGAACTAGCGGATAAACCCTTTTCTAAACCTTCTTGTAGAAAAGACAATATCCTAGGAATCCTAACCTTACTCCATGAGTAACTCTTGGATTCACACCAATATAAATATTTACGCCATATCTTATGGTAAATTTTTCTGGTAACAGGTTTCCGAGCCTGTATTAACGTATCAATAACCGACTCCGAAAAACCACGCTTTGATAGAATCAAGCGTTCAATCTCCATGCAGTCAGCCTCAGAGAAATTAGGCTTGGATGGTTGAAAGGACCCTGAATTAGAAAGTCCTGCCTCAGAGGCAGAGACCATGGTGGACAGGCCGACATGTCCACTAGGTCTGCATACCAGGTCCTGCGTGGCCACGCAGGCGCTATCAGAATCACCGATGCTCTCTCCTGTTTGATCCTGGCAATCAGTCGAGGTAGCAACGGAAATGGTGGAAACACATAAGCCATGTTGAAAACCCAAGGGGCTGCTAGTGCATCTACCAGCACCGCTCCCGGGTCCCTGGACCTGGATCCGTAACAAGGAAGCTTGGCGTTCTGGCGAGATGCCATGAGATCCAGCTCCGGTTCGCCCCAACGAAGGATCAGTTGAGCAAACACCTCCGGGTGAAGTTCCCACTCCCCCGGATGAAAGGTCTGGCGACTTAGAAAGTCCGCCTCCCAGTTCTCCACGCCTGGGATGTAGATCGCTGACAGGTGACAAGAGTGCGACTCTGCCCAGCGAATTATCTTCGAGACTTCCAACATCGCTAGGGAACTCCTGGTTCCCCCTTGATGATTGATGTAAGCCACAGTCGTGATGTTGTCCGACTGAAATCTTATGAACCTCAGTGTTGCTAACTGAGGCCAAGCTAGAAGAGCATTGAATATTGCTCTTAATTCCAGAATGTTTATTGGGAGGAGTTTCTCCTCCTGAGTCCACGATCCCTGAGCCTTCAGGGAGTTCCAGACTGCACCCCAGCCTAGTAGGCTGGCATCTGTTGTTACAATCGTCCAATCTGGTCTGCGAAAAGTCATTCCTTTGGACAGATGAACCCGCGACAACCACCAGAGAAGAGAATCTCTGGCCTCCTGGTCCAGATTTAGTAAAGGGGACAGATCTGAGTAATCCCCATTCCACTGACTTAGCATGCATAGTTGCAGCGGTCTGAGATGTAGGCGCGCAAATGGCACTATGTCCATTGCCGCGACCATTAAGCCGATTACCTCCATGCACTGAGCTACTGATGGGCTTGGAATGGAATGAAGGACACGGCAAGCATTTAGGATTTTTGATAACCTAGACTCCGTCAGGTAAATCTTCATCTCTACAGAATCTATAAGAGTGCCTAGAAAGGGAACCCTTGTGAGTGGGAACAGAACTCTTTTCCATGTTCACTTTCCACCCATGCGACCTTAGAAATGCTAGAACTATCTCTGTATGAGACTTTGCATTTTGAAAAGTTGACGCTTGTATCAGGATGTCGTCTAGGTACGGAGCCACCGCTATGCCTCGCGGTCTTAGTACCGCCAGAAGCGAGCCCAGAACCTTTGTAAAAATTCTCGGGGCCGTAGCCAACCCGAAGGGAAGAGCTACAAACTGGTAATGCCTGTCTAGAAAGGCAAACCTTAGGTACCGATAATGATCCTTGTGAATCGGTATGTGAAGGTAGGCATCCTTTAAGTCCACTGTGGTCATATACTGACCCTCTTGGATCATGGGTAGGATGGTTCGAATAGTTTCCATTTTGAACGATGGAACCCTTAGGAATTTGTTTAAGATCTTCAGGTCCAAGATTGGCCTGAAGGTTCCCTCTTTTTTGGGAACCACAAACAGATTTGAGTAAAAACCTTGCCCTTGTTCCGTCCGCGGAACCGGGTGGATCACTCCCATTACTAAGAGGTCTTGTACACATCGTAGAAATACCTCTTTCTTTATTAGGTTTGTTGATAACCTTGACAGATGAAATCTCCCTTGTGGAGGAGAAGTTTTAAAGTCCAGAAGGTATCCCTGAGATATGATCTCCAACGCCCAGGGATCCTGGACATCTCTTGCCCAGGCCTGGGCGAAGAGAGAAAGTCTGCCCCCCACTAGATCCATTTCCGGATAGGGGGCCCATTCTTCATGCTGTCTTAGGGGCAGAAGTAGGTTTTCTGGCCTGCTTGCCCTTGTTCCAGGACTGGTTGCCTTTCCAACCCTGTCTGTAACGAGTAGCAGTCCCTTCCTGTTTAGGGGCGGAGGAAGTTGATGCTGCTCCTGCCTTGAAATTACGAAAGGCATGAAAAATAGACTGTTTGGCCTTTGATTTGGCCCTGTCCTGAGGAAGGGTGTGACCCTTACCTCCAGTAATGTCAGCAATAATTTCTTTCAAGCCGGGCCCGAATAAGGTTTGCCCTTTGAAAGGAATATTAAGCAATTTAGATTTAGAAGTTACATCTGCTGACCAGGATTTAAGCCATAGCACTCTGCGCACCTGGATGGCGAATCCGGAGTTCTTAGCCGTTAGTTTGGTTAAATGCACAACGGCATCCGAAATAAATGCATTAGCTAGCTTAAGGGCTTTAAGCTTGTTCATAATCTCATCCAATGGTGCTGTGCGAATAGCCTCTTCCAGAGACTCAAACCAGAATGCCGCTGCAGCAGTGACGGGCGCAATGCATGCAAGGGGCTGTAAAATAAAACCTTGTTGAACAAACATTTTCTTAAGATAACCTTCTAATTTTTTATCCATTGGATCTGAGAAAGCACAACTATCCTCCACCGGGATAGTGGTACGCTTGGCTAAAGTAGAAACTGCTCCCTCCACCTTAGGGACCGTCTGCCATAAGTCTCGTGTGGTGGCGTCTATTGGGAACATTTTTCTAAATATCGGAGGAGGGGTAAAGGGCACACCGGGTCTATCCCACTCCTTGCTAATAATCTCTGTAAGCCTTTTAGGTATAGGAAAAACGTCAGTACACACCGGTACCGCATAGTATTTATCCAGCCTACATAATTTCTCTGGGATTGCAACCGTGTCGCAATCGTTCAGAGCCGCTAACACCTCCCCTAGTAATACACGGAGGTTCTCAAGCTTAAATTTAAAATTTTAAATTTCTGAATCCGGTCTCCCCGGATCAGATCCGTCACCCACAGAATGAAGCTCTCCGTCCTCATGTTCTGCAAATTGTGACGCAGTATCGGACATGGCTCTCGTGTCATCGGCGCGCTCTGTCCTAAACCCAGAGCTATCGCGCTTGCCTCTTACTACAGGCAAATTAGATAATACTTCTTTCATAACATTAGCCATATCATGCAAAGTGATTTGTAAGGGCCTTGATGTACTTGGCGCCACAATCTCACGCACCTCCTGAGCGGGAGGCGAAGGTACTGACACGTGAGGAGAGTTAGGCGGCATAACTTCCCCCTCGTTGTCTGGTGATAATTTCTTTACCGGTAAAGACTGACTTTTATTTAAAGTAACATCAATACAATTGGTATACATATTTCTATTGGGCTCCACATTGGCTTTTAAACATAATGAACAAGTAGATTTATCTGTATCAGACATGTTTAAACAGACTAGCAATGAAGGCTAGCAAGCTTGGAAAAATTCTGTCAATAAATTTACAAGCAATTGAAAAAACGCTGCAGCGCTTTTAAAAACACAAAAAACTGTCACAGTTGAAATAACAATGAACTAATTCAGTTATAGCCAACAATTTTAACAGTAATTGTATGAATTTAGCAGAGGATTGCACCCACTAGCAAACGGATGATTAACCCCTCAATACCCAAAAACGGATAATCAATTTAAGATTTAACGCTTTTATCACAGTCATGCTGTGACTGATTACCTCCCTCAAAAATGAATTTTGAAGACCCCTGAGCTCTCTGTAGACGTCCTGGATCAAGGAGGAAGAAGCAGGAAGACTGTGCAAGAATTTTAACTGCGCAACAAGGCGCTAAAAAAGGCCCCTCCCACTCATTTACAACAGTGGGAGACCTGTTACAACGGTTTCTATGCAGAAATACACGTTAGCCATATGGAAAAAAATCATGCCCAAAAAGATTTATCACCAAAGTACCTCACAAAACGAATAACATGCCAGTAAACGTTTTAAAAACAACTTTCCAGTGTTATGCAAAGTTATCACTAAGCCTGCTACCAGTCGCTTCTACTGCAGTTAAGGCTCATACATTTATTTCAGTATTAACAGTATTTTCTCAGTCAAATTCTAGTCCCTAGAAAATAACTCAACTGCGCATACATTTATCAGCCTGATATCAGTCGCTACTACTGCATTAAAGGCTGTACTTACATCATATGGGTAACAGCAGTGTTTTCTTAGTCAATTCCATTCCTAGAAAATATTACTGCACATACCTCATTTGCGGGGGACCCCACATGCTATTCCCTTTTCTGAAGTTACCCCACTCCTCAGAATGTGCGAGAACAGCCAGTGGATCTTAGTTACGTCTGCTAAGATCATAGAAAACGCAGGCAGATTCTTCTTCTAAATACTGCCTGAGAGAAAAAAACAGCACACTCCGGTGCCATTTTAAAATAATAAACTTTTGATTGAAGAATAATTAGGTAAAAAACTCCTATCTCCTCTCGCGACCTCCTTCTTTGTTGAGACTTGCAAGAGAATGACTGGATATGACATGTGAGGGGAGGAGCTATATAGCAGCTCTGCTTGGGTGATCCTCTTGCAACTTCCTGTTGGGGAGGAGAATATATCCCATAAGTAATGGATGACCCGTGGACTGAACACACTTAACAAGAGAAATAAATGTTACTTCTGGTACTGAATATGTTTTTCAATCCAAATGTGACACCTCCTCACTTGGTGTGTGGTGTGTTGATTTTATAGCTACAATAACAGAAATCTCTTCACTCAACAATTATATAGGAAAAATTCTCACTGAATAATACAGGAACGATTGTTTAACCATTCATACTTTATTCAATCATACACGTTTAAAAACACAAACAAAGGCGTGTGAATAATATCTCTGAGAGTCATGTATCTATATATGAAACATTGTACTTGGTTTGTATACTATCAAGCAGTCAGATACAAACAATATCTTTTGTAGCCAGCTATTAATAAATTCAGAAATAATGCTGTAACAAGAGGACCTGTTAATATGTGGGATGTCAGATTGCGAGATTAAAGCTAATAAGCTAATACTCTATCTGTAATTATAAAGTCCTTGCTTGCACAGTTAACTTTAGCACAGCTATTCTGTGTAATAGATTCTGTCTGCTTAAGCCCCTTCTATAGCGGGGGCTAGATTAACATTTAACTGACTTGTTTCACTAACATAGCACAACGTCTGATCTCAGAATATAACACACATTTATAAGATGAGGGGAAATCCACACCAGTGCTACAGGAAGACAAGGAACAAAGTTACACAGAAATAGAATTTTAAGCAGACAACCCAAATGCTGAAAAAGAAGAAACTGAGCCACAAGTCACTTCAGTCAGGAAATCCACCAAAAGCAATAGAGGTATCCCAGCCAAACGCCTGACTTAAATGGCTCGCCTAGAACTACAGTTAGAGTCAGGTTCATGGGATGAGATGCAAAGATGGCCAACTCATGAGAAGTAAAAGTGGATTAGAGCGGCTGATGAAGAGATAACATCTCTAAGTGAACTCCAGACATGGACACATTCAGAGCTACCTCGTGGTAAGCATACAATCGGATGTAAATCAGTTAATGGGTTTTTAAAGCAAATGGGACTCTGAAGGCAAAGTCTATAGGTACAAGGCACAGTTAGTGGCAAAAGGGTACTCACAATAATTTGCAGAGGATTATGATGCTACTTTTGCTCCAGTTGCAAAACAAAGTACTTTCAGAACACTGAAGACAGTGGCAGCTCTACAGAAAATGATTGTGAAACATCATGAAAGCCTTTCTTAATGCTGAAATTAAAGAGGAATTATATATGACACAGCCAGAAAGATATGTCAAAAATGGAGAAGAGAATCTTGTGTGCAAATTGCAAAACTCCTTTTACAGACTTAAAGGGACAGTCTACACCAGAATTTTTATTGTTTTAAAAGATAGATAATCCCTTTATTACCCATTCCCCAGTTTTGCATAACCAACACAGTTATATTAATATACGTATTACCTCTGTGATTACCTTGTATCTAAGCCTCTGCAAACTGCCCTTTTATTTCAGTTCTTTTGACAGACTTGCAGTTTAGCCAATCAGTGCCTGCTCCCAGATAACTTCACGTGCACGAGCACAGTGTTATCTATAAGAAATACATGAACTAACACCCTCTAGTGGTGAAAAACTGTTAAAATGCATTCTGAAAAGAGGTGGCCTTCAAGGTCTAAGAAATTAGCATATGAACCTCCCAGGTTAAGCTTTCAATTAAGAAGACCAAGAGAACAAAGCAAAATTGGTGATAAAAGTAAATTGGAAAATTGTTTAAAATTACATTCTCTATCTGAATCATAAAAGTTTATTTTGGCCTAGACTGTCCCTTTAAGCAATCAGCTCGAGCTTGGAACTTAAAAATAAACAAAGTTCTGCTAGATGAGGGATTCACATAAAGTATAACTGATACAGGTCTATATTTAAAATGTGTAGATTCTGAATATATGTATATACAGTATTACTCTATGTGGATGACTTAAAGGGACATTACAGCTATAATTGGAATCCACATTAATGCATTTCAGTTTTGAATAGAAGTATTTTTGTTATATACATGTATTAACAAAAATGCTTCTAATTAAAACTATAGCTGTTTAAAAAGTATATTTAAGTATGCACCACGCACCAGCATTTTAATCACAGCAAGGTGCTTGTACCATCTGGTAATGACCCAATTTGTAAATTGCTGACATGATACAAGCCCCACTTGTGCTTTGAGCAGCTGCAGTATTTAAAATGCTGGTGCACTGAGAATATCTAGCTATGCTTCACATACATGTGTATAGAAAAAAACTAACACTGAAACAATGCTAACTTTAACTAGAAGCATTTTTGCCAATACATGTACTGTATATTGCAAAAATGTTTCTATTCAAAGATGTAATTTATCTATGTGCATTTACATTTTGACTTGAATGTTCCTTTAATAATTGCTTAAAAAAGGAATGATGAAATGACAAAGTTGACAGCAGTACTCAACCAGCACTTTGAGACAAAAGAACTAGAAGATGTGACGTATTACATAGGAATTATCATACAGCATGAGGAGGACAGTAGGTTTCTGTTGAACCAGAGATCTAAAATCATTGCAGTTCTTCAGCAGTCTAGCATGACCAAAGCGCGCACTCCCATGGACACAGCATATCTAAATTTTGAAGGAGATCTCCTCCCTTCTAATGATCAGTACAGATAAGCAGTGGGGGCACAGCTATATACTGCAACCAGAAAACGTGCAGACATCGCAGCTGCCATGTCGCTTCTCTGTAGACGCGTAAGTGAACCGCATGAAGGGGATGGAATCCAATCAAGTGAGTCATGAGGTGCCTCAAACAGATGAAAAATTTGAGTCTTAAACTATCTGCAACTGGTGACTTGAACCTCATAGGTTATGTGGACTCTGGGCAGGTTGACCTCAATACTCACAAATCTACAAGTGGAACTCAGTGGCTTTATCTAATACAGAGGCAGAGTACATCCTTACTGCCTATGCCAGTCAAGAAGTTATTTGGTTGTGTCAGTTGCTTGAAGATCTTGGAGAGTCAATATCCCAGCCTACAGTCTTATATAAAGACAATTAAGGGATGCATTAAACTTGCAACCAATGAGAAGATCCTTGCAAGCACCAAGCATATTGATGTCCGACATCATTACATTCATAATTTGTTTAAACAAAATCTAATTGTGCTTACATACTGTGAGACTAATAACAGGTATGCAGATGATATGACAAAGCCGCTCACAAGAAACAGATTTGTAGAACTAAGATCCAAAATGGAATTAACATAAGGAGTAGTTGTTGAGTGGGGGTGTTAGAATACACAATCAGCAAGCACTACCCAGGTGCTGAACAAAAAATAGACCAGCTCCTAAGCTTACATTCTTGTTTTTTGTTTTGTTTTTTTCAAATAAAGATACCAAGAGTACAAAGAAAAATTGATAATAGGAGTAAATTAGAAAGTTGCTTAAAATTGCATGCTCTATCTGAATCATGGAAAAAAATGGGTTTCATAACCCTTTAATAAAAATATGCATGGTAGGCTGCAGCCATTTTCTCTTGAAAGGATAATTGAGACACTGCACAATTTTATTTCTGTAGTGGATGGGTTTGATGTTCAAATCCCTTGATCTCATCTCCCTTACTAGCCACAGACCTCCACTACCCCTCATTTGAAAGACATATGGGGTTTTGCTGTTGAGAATTTATAGGCTCAATAAAAAATCTGTTTTGTCTAGAAACCCCTAATATACTTTTTTATACTAGGCAAGTCCCTCTCTTAAATATATGAATTTTGTCTGACTCTGTGTAGTCAGGTGATTACTGTGATAACAGAAATGACCTTGCAAGAAAAAAGGTACTTTTATTTCTGGTGCCCTTCTAGTTTATATTAACAACCCCAAAATCCTGTATGGCCCCTATTTCACCTTAGCTTCCCCTGATGACTATTTAGTAAGGTGATCACAGTAACAACGGTGGTCACATGCCCATTTTCAATATACTTTTTTGTTGTTTAATTTTTGTTGCAGCTTTCTTACGTGCCATGAAATATAAATATAATAATGGTATATTCGGAATCTGCTGGGCTTACTGGGAAAAAAACAATATAGAAATTGTGTGGGTCACTCACCCATACATGACTGTTACAACAGTGTTAAAATGTAAGCAGCAAAATAAAAGCTTAAATCTGCTTAGCACAAGAGTGTTAAAAGACTTAGCAGTGAAGTGGTTAATGAGAGAGAATACTTCCCACACATCTTGCAATAAAGTTTTCAACTGGTTAAAAAATCATGAAACTCAAAATGAAACTTTCATTGTTCAGATAGAGCATGCAATTTTAAGAGACTTCAATTGTCTTGTACTATTTAAATGTACTTAGTATCCTTTGTTGAAAAGCATACCTAGGAGCAGCAATGTATTACTGGGACCTAGCTGGTGATTGGTGGCTTCAAACATATGCGTCTTATCATTGGTTCACCAGTGTAATGCATTTCTGCTCTAGAGCTGACCTTATCAGGGGTAAAACATATAAAAAACACATGGTCAATCATAATGCTTTAGAAGAATGTATATAATGATTTTCTGCATAATTCCCTATAAAAGTCTTTAGGGATTTTTGTAGATTAATCATTTAGGGCCAAATTACAAGTAAATCAGTATTTAATGCTCCTGCTCGTGCGCTAACTCTGCTAGATGTAAGCTTTTTGCATTGGGTAGCGCTCGTATAAGAAGTTGAAAGTAAACTGTTTTCGCACAAGTGCTAACCCAATGTGCGCAAAAAGCCAAATTTCGGATACTGCATGTGCATTACTGTATTCCCTCAAAGTCAATGGAGCAAAAAAGTGGAAAAAAACACCTAACACCCTAGTCGCACGCAAGCCTGATTGCATATTCTCAAGTGCGCTAACCCAACATGAAAATATGAATATTTCACGTTGCAGTGTTCTTCACATAGCAGAATAGTTTCTATGTATTCATAAATACATATTTCTACATACATCTGATAGTATTTTGGAACAATATTTATCTATATATTTATATATGCACACACACTATTATATATAGGTATGCAGATATAGATAGTAATCTAGTTAAAAATACATAGAACATATTCTGCTATGAACAGAACATTGGCATATAGGAAATACACAGTAACACTTTATTAAATCTGAATATTGCATAAATATGATTTTTCATTTTTTCATCTACTTAAAGTGAATGTAAATTTTCATGAATGAGCGCCCGGTTTTTAAAAATACTATTAAACAGGGGCACTTTCATTCATGAAAGTTTACATTGCAGTTGTTTTGTTAAAATACTTACCTTTTTTCTTCTTCCAAGCCTGACCAGCGATCCCCCGCCCGCAGCTGCTCTGTACTTATGTTAGCAATGACTTATATGGTTTCCTCCAATCATGGCTCCCCCCTCCCCCCCCAGCAAACATTTCCTGAGGCCATGCCGTGATTGGAGGAAGCCGGTTTCGTCATTGCTGTGTAAGTACAGCAGTAAGAAGTGGGTGATGTATGACATAATTCTAAACCATTACACTGCTCACACTTGCAGATCTTGTGAGTTCATACTATTTAAGGGTCTGTTTAATCTCTACTAAATAATCCCACTGTACTTACTGTTGGTTCCCTGACACAGTACTCACGTTTTATGTGTGTGTTTGTACAGTATGGGTTTGTACAAAGTCCAATATATAGTTCATGTGAGCCACTAAAGAAGTAAGAGAAATCCAGATTTTATAGCAGTCTGTATTGGTTTGCATAAGAATATAAATACTATTCAAAAATAGAACTATATAGATATTGTTAAAAGAAAAAAAGTTCCATCTGGAAGCTGATGCCTCATAATACAAAATGTATTTACATTATATCATAGATTTCTAACCTACAATGAATTGTGACCAGCAAACGTTTGTATACCGCAGAACTGCTTCTAATTATGTTTGATGTGCTGCTTTGCTTTTCTGATTTTGAAAGTGATGCAAAATGGACTGATATTTTCAGCCAATTGATTAGTGATGTCTAAACACAAATGTCTGACTAAGTGATCCATGTACAGATTATTATTTATTTATTCCTGTGGATGTTCATCCAGTAGAGTAATTAAAAACTAGCAGATTTTGTATTATTATTATTATTATTATTAATAATAAATAGAGTTATATTGGATGTATATATGTGTGTGGGTCATTATGTGTGTGTGTGGGGGGGGGGGGTCATTGTGTGCACATATATGTGTGTGTGTCATTGTCTGTGGGTTATTGTATTGTGTGTGTATGTCATTGTGTGTGTATATGTGTGTGTGGGTCATTGTATGTGTGTGACATTATATGTGTGTGTGCGTATATATATATATATATATATATATATATATATATATGTGTGTGTGTGTATATATATATATATATATATATATATATATATATGTGTGTGTGTGTGCGCGTGTGTGTGCATATGTGTGGGTCATTATATGTGTGTGTGGGTCATTGTATGTGTGTGTGGGTCATTGTGTGTGTGTGTGGGTCATTGTGTGTGTCTGTGTGTGTGCACGCATATGTGTGTGTGGGTCATTGTGTGTGTATATGTTGTGTGTATCATGATTGACAAATGTTTTTTACTGTGGTAAATGTTGAGGGGGGGGAATTCTATGTATCAAATTCACATTTATTTTTTATTTTTTGGGGGGAGGGGGCTTTTTGGAAACTTGCACCTGGGCCCTGTGGTTTCTAGTCATGCCTCTGAGCTCATATGTTTGAGCCCTTATAACTTTTTTGTGCAATATTTTTAATAATTGTTATTAGATAGTGTTATTATAAGTGTAACTGTGCTTTGTAATGTATTTTTTATTTGTTTTGTGACACTTTTTTGTTTCCAGAAACAATTAACCAGAGCTTTGAGAAATCGATATCCCAACATGCGTTAACTTCAATTGCGCTCAAGCGATTGTGTTTACTTTCAACTTGTAACATGAGCGATAAACCCCTTTTCGCTTGTGCTTAACTTTAAGCGTGCCACTCGTAATCTGGCCCTTAATAAGATTTTCTAAAGGATTGTGATAGACCAAATAGTTATATGCAAGCAGCAGTGCAACAATACAATGCTATAATACTAAAAAAAAGAATATATATATATATATTTGGTATTTTTTTCACTGCCTTTTATTTGTTTCAACTCAGTCCTATGCTAGGCTGTTCAGTTTTGCATGACTTATGTTATGACAAGAACTCGTCCCTCCCTCCCTCTCTCTCCTCCCTCCATCATCAGTTTAAAACATGTGCAATCCTCCCTCACTCTACTGCTCACCTGCAGGCACCAGCACACAATCACAGGGTGCCCTTTCACTTGTAATACACAGGTAAGTACAGAAACGATGTTATAATGGGGAAGTAAATAGATGGGCAGGCAATAGGCTATGGAGGGAAACTAAGATTTTAAAATGGAATACTGAGGTAATAGGGTATAAAGGGGAAGAAATACAAGAAGCAAATGAGTGCTTTGCACATTAATGATGTCTCAGCATGTTTTGCAGGGCTGAACATATAATTGTCATGAGTTTTATTGACATGTACCTATAGATTAAACTGCTTAAAAAAGGGATATAAAACTGGTTTTTGTTTTCTTTCCTAATTCAAACAATTTTAAACACCTATATAATTTACCTCTAGTCTCAATGTTGTTCTTTGTTCTCTTGGTCTCCTTTGTTGAAAGGTAGGTTTTGATGTGTCCTGAACATTATATGGCAGCAGTGTTAGCAACACTGCTTTTACTGATGTTTACATGTTTGCGCATTAGATATCAGTAGTGTTCGGTCAGTGTATAACATTGTTGCAAAACTTCTGCCATATAGTGCTCTAGAAACATATTAAAGATGCTCAACAAATCATACTAAAAGAATAAATACATTTGGTGACAGAAACTAATTAAAGTCTTTTAAAATATATTTTATACTAACATTATGCCAGCGTCTAGCCTTCTTGTCTGAGGACATAAGCCCAGATTGGCTCCTCTAAATTAGGCAAATGGGGGGCGGAGTTTGACTAATAAATAATAACTGCAGTAAAAAGTATGTTCATTTGTTAGAAAACGTTAAGACTTGGTCAATATATTATTTTATAGCAGCACAACAGAAATTTACAAGGTGTTTACTGTCCCTTTAAGTGTTATTACAATTAAATGTTTTGGTAAATTATACCTATCAGGAATGTATTATTTGAATATACATAGCATTCACATGAAAACCACTGAACATGTTTTTTTTCTTGCAATAATAATAATAATTGTTAAAGATATACTTTTATTTTCACCATGTTTCTGTGTATTCTCTGTCACTTTCTGTTGCAATTCTGTAGTCTAGTGATGTAGAGTGGTCCAAACCCTCTTACTACGTAGACAGCAAAGCCCGCACAAAAACGCATGCGCAGAGTCTATTACATACCCATATATCTATACTTATAGTAGTTATATATACTCACTTCAATTACAATTCCCACAATGCAAAAAGATTCCCTTTTACTTTCATGTGTAAACTTGGATAGAGTTCAGAATCACTGTTTATACCTACGTAATAGCTCTGCTACATCATGTGATCCATAGTAGAATGTAAGCCGGATGGATAAGCAGATATTTGGATGATTGTTGGAAATGTCACCACATAAAAAAACAGTATCAAGGGGTGCAAGCAGGGTGAGAGCATATGACCGAGAAATCAGAACAAATTTACTTGTGTAAATTCAAGGAAAGAAACAAAAACATACCCATATGTTTAAAAGGGCAAAGATTTACTATTTGATGTGCAGATACGGATACTTTCCCATCACATTAAGTTTTGCACTTTCTGTATTTTCTTTTAATGCATTTAGATTTGATATACTTCAGTGTATTTGGGATGGTCAGTTTACAAATTCTAATTATGCTATGAGTAACCTTAACAAATTAGAATTATACTCCTATATTTCTGTGTCTTTTACAAATTGCATTTCACTTTTCTATGTGAAAAAAGCCTAGATGTTTTAGAGAGTGGACTGGAAAGGTGTGTTACCTGGATGTTTCTGAAGAGGCCCCACTTTAAAAGGAGGGGTCACATACCCAAGTGGCTTTCAGCTGCTGACCATGCCATCAGAGATACTTTGACCAAACCATAGGCATATGGAACAACATTAAAGGGGTGGGGTATGTCCTATTTTGCCCCCACAATACATAGACAAACTTGAAACCTCTTATTTGAAAACAACGATCTTTCTCTTTCAAATGAGTGTTCCTGTGTCTGTCACAGTGCCAGCTGATTGTAAGAACAATGAGAAATACCTTGCCGCATTGGTTCTATTTCAGGGATCTGGCATTTTTTAAGAGGACTTTATTACCCTCTCACCATAGAAATATAAAATAAGAGCCCTTATTTGAAAGAGTGAGACCCAATGAATCAAATAAGGGGTTTTATGTTTTTATAGCTATCAAGTCATAGTCATAATGGTAACCCGCCAGTGACCGCTAGCCTTATTTTGTTGTGCTGTTTATGTTAGGGCTCATAGATCCATGTTTGTCTGAACTAATACAAATAAAAAAACAAAATAAATGAGAATGTAAAATAGATTATATTTTGTGAAATTCTATATAGATTGACTTTGGTACAACTATTTTGGGCCAAATTACAAGTGGAGCATTATTTAACACTCCCACTCGAGTGCTAACTGTGCTAGAAGTAAATTTTTTGCATATGTTGTGTTCAAATTGTTGAAAGCAGTGGCATGTTTAGGTTTTGTGTGGCCCTAGGCACTCAAAATTCTGCTGCCCCCCACACCCCAGGTTTTAGGCCTTTTTGGGGTATAATATTTTTTTGGTGAGGGTGTAACGTGACTTTTTTTTCATGGCATGTTCAAGTGCACGTGCGTTTATATGATGAGTGTGTGTTTATGGTGTGTGCGCGTGTAGTGGGACTCAAAAAGTGCTGCCCCCCAAAAATCTGCTGCCATAGGCAAGTACCTTGTTTGCCTAGTTCAAAATAAGCCCCTGGTTGAAAGTAATTCAAACCAAACTTGTAATATTAACCATGATAACCTATTCCCCCATAGAAGTCAATGGAGCAAAAAAAAAGAGGAAAAAAACAATCTACTTGCGCGCAAACACAAACCCATATTCTAAAGTGCGCTAACCAGATATGAAAATATGAATATTTCACATTCCATTGTTCTTCACATAGAATAATATGTTCTATTTATTCATAAATACATTTATACAAAGATATACCTATAGATAGATAGATAGATAGATAGATAGATATATTACAGGATGTGAGGTCAGAGGCTGGTGAGGCAGTGGCTATGACACGCATGAGAAACATATGCACATACATATAATTTTATATATAGTTTCACTCTCATACTCTCTCTTTTTTCTCATTCTCTCTCTTTTTTTACAGAATGGCATGGCATTGTGCTAACACTAAAGCTGCTTTTTATAGTTAACAGTGTGATATATAAAATGTTAATTATGGTGTGACGACCAAGGTTAACCAACCCTGTGTCACTTGTTTGGCACCAAAAAGGTTATCAGACCCCTTCTACTGTCACTAATATGACACAACCTAGCCACGTCAGGCAAGCTTATGACTTAGTTCAGTAAGTGCAAGGGTTAACAACACTCTCTAGTCTGTACTAGACTTAAAGAAATTCCCAAAACTCCCCTTCAATGCCACCCACACTAAACTAACTATGCTGCCACCACTTATGATTTATTAAAGGGAAAATCCTAAGGAAAAACCCAGCCTTACACATTAACTCTCAGAATAACCTAAAATATACAGTTCTAATACTCCAGTCCTTTCAGTAACATGGTTCAATTATTAGACAAAGGCCAAAGCTTAATAAAGGAATTATTTATTATGCCAAAAAATATTATGCATAATGCATTATTAATAAAAAGTTGTTACAAATAAAATTACACACAAGCAAACAGTTTTTCAAAATAAAAAGAAGAAAATTAGAAACCTTACACTGTACTAGTCTTTGGAATCTGTTACCAGAGAGATGGCATGAAGAAATGGGTCCTTACTATGTGTTTTCACAGCCTCCCATGTAAGAATGACAATTTAATTGCTAGAACACAGGATTCTTATACATATTTTCCAAAGATCAAGTTGCCTGACCACACCCTCCTGGCAGGGGCTAAGAAACCCCCTTATCTTTTATGACCTTCAATAAACTCTGTCTTTGCATGAAATTATAGAACACATTATAATTTCTGCTAGGTAAATCTATTTTCATATAAGCAGGAAGGCAAACTCTTAGTTTCATTGGGAGAATCAATTTGATACCAAGTATGACAGGGTTGTCATATTTCCCTTCATCTAATGTCATAACCTGTTTTAAACACCCATCTTACATGGTATCAATGTTCTTTTATTGACCTCATCAGGACCTGTGACAAAGCACTGTTTTGTATCATGCCCTCTACTGACAGTTTGAGCCATAAAGGTCACGTCTGTGTATACTACAGATTATTTATGAGGCTCCTGGCACTTCAAAGAAAACACAAACAAACACAGGACACAGTTATTTTTGGAAAACACAGGGGTTTTTTAGCTCCCAGGCTAAACAGAATTAACCCCTTAGCAGCTAAATCATGAGTTATGCGTAACATATGGGCCTAGGGAAAATACAGCAAGGAGTCAAAATGCCTTCAGCAATTTCTTATATCCATCCATGCTCTCAGATATCATATTATGGATATGACTGAGCACAGGATACTTAATACTTAATTTGTTTAATAAATTAAACAAAATAGTCTAAACTTTTGGGAATAGAACTGCCTATGTAAAATAATGTATTCAATTCCTCAGAATGCATTATTTTACATAGGCAGTTTTTCTGATGACGTATCCCAAAAGGTTTTTCTTTTTTTAATTCCCTAGAAGAATTGATTATTCTGAGATAATAATGGAGACGGGACTTCATGTTGAGATATAGATAGATAGAGAGATAGATAGATAGGATAGATACAGTATATATAGATATATATTTACAATCAAAGAAATTATGTCCTTTTGTTTTGTTTTAATTCTTTATATAATTAAGAAAAATATTTTTTCCTTTTTTGATGTAAATATTGTATTGAACTTGATTTAATCTCATTATTATAAATTAATAAAAAAAACTAAATAGTTCCTTTACCTGTATATGGCAAATGACATTTTAAATTACTACTTGGAATATACACTGACAGTTTTACAAATAAATTTATAAAAATCCCTCCTAATCTGCACAAGTCTCCTTGTAGATGCAGGGACAATGTCAGCCTGGGTGTCACTACTACTTCCAGGACCAGTTCCCCTTAAAGTAAAAGGCTAGGCTTGTCCCCCACTCCCGCCTGCATAATATTATTCAACCCGGCACCGCCACCTGACCTACCTAACCAACAAGCTCAGCTGCTGCTTTTACTACACTCGTTTTCCGGTAACCAAACCAACGGTGGGCTAAGGGCTGGCTCAGAAAGAGATGACATGAGAATCAGATCCAATTCCACATCACTCTTCACGAGGCTAACAGTCACTGAGTGGCTCACCGACTCATCACCATACAACACGTGAGTCATCTCACTACTCGCCTCTCTCTGTAGTCTCTTCCCGCCCGACGCCCAGACCTTGATGACGTTGCTCATGAAAAAGAGTGATGAGTGCTGATTGGCTGGGATCCCAAGGCTGATTAGAGAGAAGCCTCTATTGGGAGCGATATGTGCCGTGAACTAAGAGACTTAACCACTGGGTGGCAGTAGTCCCTGCGCGGCCCATATGAAAAATTGCCTCAGACATCCATATTACGCAAAGGGAGGGGAGCTGAACGACTCACAGCCTCTCCTTCCTTGTGCAATATGGATGCGTTAACAAATAATTTACTTTGGAATTGCATGTTGGCAGCAGCGGGGGATGGGGGGTAGGGGGTCAGTTGGGATACCAATTTTTTTTTTATAGTACACACACATATATATATATATATATATATATATATATATATATATATACGTTTGTATGTATTATATATATATATATATATATATATATTTAGACGTGTGTGTATGTGTATATATATATATATATATATATATATATATATATGTTAAAGCCCTTTGCCTGTTTTGTTTTTTTCTGACACCTAAGACCTCATATGTTTCAGCTCTTATAACTTTTTTGTTTCGTGAAACGGTTAGCTAGAGCTCTAAGGGTTAGCTAACCTGATGCTCGTTAACTTGAATTGAGCTTAATCAATTGTGTTTACTTTCAGCTTGTAATAAGAGCAAAAACCTGACGCTCACAAACACTCGCGATAAACACCTTTTTTTCCTTGCATGTAACTGTTAGCACTCCACTCGTAATCTGGCCCTATAATGCTAAAGCCTTCAGTGAGTCATAATCTTTTCGCTGGTGGTTTGTTTATAAAGGTGTGTGTGTGTGCATATATATATATATATATATATATATATATTATATATAATGTGTGTGTATTTATGTGTTTATATGTCTATATATGTATGTAAATACATATATTCCCATATAAATACATCTATACACATTATAAACCTAATAAAATAATCACACAACACAGAATATATAATTAAACAAAGTTAAATTAACAAAAATATTTGCTAAAGAGCATTATAAACCTAATAAAATAATCACACAACACAGACTTCACTTGCATTTTTCTGCAAACAGTTCTTTCTATGCATTCCAATCTGGACTGATTTATAGACAGGAAGATCTTGTTCCTTTGAAATCTGCTCGATAGCTCAGGTCTGGTTAAACTGATTAATTTCAGCTTGCTTGGCTTTGCTGCAACACAAGCGGACAGCTCCACTTACTGGCTATTTTAATAAATGCACTGCTTCTCAATGCTTTTCAATAGCAGTCACATGACTGGAAAAAAAGGTTGTTATTCTGAAACGGTGTAAAATGAACCGTTGTAAAACGAGGGCCACCTGTATATATATATATATATATATATATATATATATATATACACACACACATACATACATACAGGGAGTGCAGAATTATTAGGCAAGTTGTATTTTTGAGGATTAATTTTATTATTGAACAACAACCATGTTCTCAATGAACCCAAAAAACTCATTAATATCGAATATTTTTGGAAGTAGTTTTTAGCTTGTTTTTAGTTTTAGCTATTTTAGGGGGATATCTGTGTGTGCAGGTGACTATTACTGTGCATAATTATTAGGCAACTTAACAAAAAACAAATATATACCCATTTCAATTATTTCTTTTTACCAGTGAAACCAATATAACATCTCAACATTCACAAATAAACATTTCTGACATTCAAAAACAAAACAAAAACAAATCAGTGACCAATATAGCCACCTTTCTTTGCAAGGACACTCAAAAGCCTGCCATCCATGGATTCTGTCAGTGTTTTGATCTGTTCACCATCAACATTGCGTGCAGCAGCAACCACAGCCTCCCAGACACTGTTCAGAGAGGTGTACTGTTTTCCCTCCTTGTAAATCTCACATTTGATGATGGACCACAGGTTCTCAATGGGGTTCAGATCAGGTGAACAAGGAGGTCATGTCATTAGATTTTCTTCTTTTATACCCTTTCTTGCCAGCCACGCTGTGGAGTACTTGGACGCGTGTGATGGAGCATTGTCCTGCATGAAAATCATGTTTTTCTTGAAGGATGCAGACTTCTTCCTGTACCACTGCTTGAAGTAGGACTGGGAGTTGAGCTTGACTCCATCCTCAACCCGAAAAGGGCCCACAAGCTCATCTTTGATGATACCAGCCCAAACCAGTACTCCACCTCCACCTTGCTGGCGTCTGAGTCGGACTGGAGCTCTCTGCCCTTTACCAATCCAGCCACAGGCCCATCCATCTGGCCCATCAAGACTCACTCTCATTTCATCAGTCCATAAAACCTTAGAAAAATCAGTCTTGAGATATTTCTTGGCCCAGTCTTGACGTTTCAGCTTGTGTGTCTTGTTCAGTGGTGGTCGTCTTTCAGCCTTTCTTACCTTGGCCATGTCTCTGAGTATTGCACACCTTGTGCTTTTGGGCACTCCAGTGATGTTGCAGCTCTGATATATGGCCAAACTGGTGGCAAGTGGCATCTTGGCAGCTGCACGCTTGACTTTTCTCAGTTCATGGGCAGTTATTTTGCGCCTTGGTTTTTCCACACGCTTCTTGCGACCCTGTTGAC